>NC_136424.1:146502500-146927500 GCF_052625555.1 Lactuca saligna | reverse complement strand
TATATATATATTTCTCTCTCTCTCTCTATATATATACATATATATATATATATATATATATATATATATATATAGAGAGAGAGAGAGAGAGAGAGAGAGAGAAATTGAGATTAGGTGAAGACTCAAAATTTGTTGAGCAATGTAACTATAACTCTTTGCCATAAGATTGAAAAAACTAAAAGGAGGAGATTTAATCTAATTTATCGTTAAAATTTCGTTAGATGATATAACGTTTTGGAAAAAATGTATGAAATGTTGGTAAATTCTGACAAATATTAAAGCCCTTTTTTAACTCTCCTTCACTTTGGCCACACGTCACTTTCTTACTAGGTGAGTTTGTTTTTTCCTAAACCTCATTTTTAGGCCATAACCTTTTTTTTATTTAAAAAAAAAACGTAAAAAATCGAAGTTTTTAAAATTTAATTTTCTACAAAATAATCATAGCCATCAAATTTTGATAAAATATATATATATGTTTTTTATTTTGATTTTTGTAAACCCCAAAAAATAAAAACATTATTCTCAAAAAATTACAAAAATTTGGGGCATAATTCTTATCAATATACTAGTGAATTTGTAAGAAGAATTTGTGTTAAAATAAGTTTTTTAAATGTATTTATATTTTGATTTTAAAAAACATTAATTCTATAAAATATAACAGAGCTCTTTTATCCAAATTCTAGTGAGTTTGTAAAAGAAAATTGTGAAAAATTGTACTGTTAATAGACTCTTGTTTTGTTTAAATGATTTTAAATTTTTATAAAAAATAATAAGTGAAAATTTCCGTTCACCAAGTTAAAAATAATTTTCAAGGTTACTATATATTATGAACGTTTTCAAAAGAAATTAAAAAAAAAAAACTAAGGCTGTGTAGATACCAAGCTTTATGTTAAAAGATTAACGAGCTTCAAAAAAAATTGAACATAATATGATCGAAAATGAGATTATTTAAAATATTTGTGATTTAAAAAACTTATGATTTCACTTGTTTACCCTTTTAACTTTCCATGATCTAAAATATTTTAATTCAAATACTTTATAATCCTTAATTATTTCTTTTATGATTCAAAACATTTTATGATCCAAAATTTGATATGAACAAAAACTTTATCTAATTGAATATAATATGATCCAAAATCATATGTTAAAAATTACATAATCCAAGTAACTGAGATTATGTCAAATGATTCCAACACTCCATTCTACTGGAGTTTGGTGATGTGTTTCTTATTTATATATGCAAGACGATAACGCCATAAGCATGTATTGCCATAAGCATTTATTTTTGTAACTGCCCAAAAACTAGATAAAAATTTTCATTTTTAAATACGGAAAATGAAAAATATCAATATCAATAAATATGGAAAATGTTGGAGAGTGAAAAATCCATTACATCATATCATATCAAAATATCAATATCAATAAATACGGAAAATGTTGGAGAGTGAATGTTTACGATCCTTCCCTTTAGTACCGGATGTACCTAAAAACACACAAAGAAACTGTAATAAAAAACTTAGCGAGTTCCCAAACGATCACATAACATACAACCACAAAATACCATGCAACATACATATAGCTGCCATGGGCTACCCCATGGTCTTTACCTGGAATGCAATGGGTTACCCCTACGGTTTGATATCCAAGTGTCATAGGCTACCCCCATAGTCTTTACATGGAATGCCATGGGCTACCCCCATGGTCTGATATCCAAGTTCCATAGCCTACCTCCATGATCTTCCTACAAGTGACACGAGCTACCCCCAGAGTCTTCAGACAATTAAATATATAACAACTGTCAATCCATATGTTAGATAATGGGCCAACATTGGTGCCTTCGACCCATTGATATAGTAAGGAGACTCGCCTCACATTATTGATAAATAATAAGTGCTCGGCTAACAGTTCGAACATCTCACATTGTAAATATACAATTTACACTAATTAGAATTAGGTAAAAAAAAAACCCAAATTATGGGTCCATAGCCCCTAAGTCCAAACTTCTAAAATGAGGCTCAAAATCCTTTACCTTGAATGGGCCTAACCGGTCTATTCATAGAAAAATGGCTCTATGGCCTACAAGAACCAACACGATATTCTGATGGCTCAATGTGTAGCCTTAACCTCCTATGTTCCAAAACGATACCAAATACCGAAGGCCCAAACACCGCAACCCACTGTTGAGTAGGTGAGGCTTACTCATCTTGTACGCTAAGCGTACACACATAAGGGGTTAAGGCGTTAGCCCCAAGACTCAGATGTGATCTCCTTGAAGTGGTTTATCACGTAAAGTTGCCAAATTTACGTGCATGCAAGGCTCAATAAGGTCCTAAAGCTCAAATGTAACATCCCATTTTTTCAGTAGCTTCAAATTCATCCCTCGGATTCTAATTAGGTCATATTGGCCCTTGATTTAGAAGGAAGTGGCAAAAGGAGGCCCTAGTGGCAAAATGGTAAGTTCTGAAACTTAAGTAGTACGTCGGGTGTACTATGTCACACCCCCAAACCAAGAATGGCGGAAATGTTCGGGGGTGGAGGACTTCATGTATAGTATCATAACCACAATTGCAATAGTAATTTAAGCAAACACAACCAACATATATATAATTGAAAAAGTTACATCAGTGTATGAGTTACATGATTCCAAATCAATTACAATATGTTAACAAAAACATGATATGTTGACGCCTTAACGTCCCATCCTCAAAATACACTTTGGTACCTGTTTAGTGATTACCTGAAAATACAAGTTGTTTGGAAAAGTGTCAACACAAAGGTTGGTGCATTCATAAGTTTTTGTTTTCGAACTTGATAAAAGTCTTTCTCTTGCAATGTCACGTTTGTTTCAGAAAAATCCGATATTTTCCTTAAAATCTGTGTAATGTAGTCTTATAACCGAAGACCAAAATGTATAAGTAACCTCTCTTACTAATAGAAAATGATATGTGTTTAAATCGACATAAACGCGTTTGAATTAAATGAAATTCCCGTAAATTCTTATGTTTGTTAATACTTTCTGTGAGTTTATTATAACCATGCTATGACCTAGTTGTCCTGAAACGACGTTCTTCAAGCGTCGGAACTGTTTATGACATTTGTCACCCCAGACCTACCGGTCTAACTGTTGCATGCAGTTAAGGTGTGGCTTTGTCAAACCCAATATAGATCTATATACAACTATCACGCTCTCCCTCCAGGAGACTCTGGTTACAATACAGGACTTAATGGTAAGTGTAAAGCGAATGTCTCACAAAGTCTTTAACGAATTTACATGTAACGTAATGAAACTCCCTTATCGTATAAATGTACAATTTTTGTATGAGTGTGTTAAGTAGTGTATCATAAACCATAGCTAATATAGTTTATCAAAAGTAAGGGCAGTAATGGTAACGTATGTAATCTATATTCGACGTAGTTCGTTCATTTGCTTGAGTAAAATGGATGTACTTTGGTTATAATAGTCGTGTTGTCCTTTATATTTCATATGTATATCTATATCAATATCCATTTATTAATTGTTTCATGTTCATATACCAAGATAAAATATCTTTCTTTTGTAATAACATACATTCACATAAGGATATATACCTTCCTCAACATGATACAAGGTGATAATAATATGTTATCATTTTTCTGTTTGTAACAGCTTCGATCACTGTTATTAGAAAATTTATCAAAACTTAATAAAAGATCCAAATCAGAATCCGTAAATTCTGAGAGTTTTTTTTAATGAGTGTAGTTTGTTCATAAATTTTTCCATGATTTTTAGTGACCTCCAACTTAAGTGAAAACATCCATAAACACAGACTGGTCCTGTTTGGTTCTTGAAATGATAGATAGTTTTGCAAAAATCACCATAAATTGTAGAAAAATAGTATGGAGATGTGCAAGTAGTAATTTTAAAGATAAGGACTTTAACTACTTTCACCTTATACAGTTTTGAAAACGCAAATGTTTTAGTTGACCAAAACAGTCCGTGAATGGAGTCCAACTTTTCTGATGTAAGCTGTTAGAAATATTTAGTTGTGTTCTTGATGATTTGACTTGTATTCCCCCCCTTAAAACATAAGAAAATATGAAAATGTAGGGGTATGAACTCACCTTATGTGATTTCAGTAGATGATTGTTGAAAAATGGAAGTGATCAACTCAAGAACACTTGAAGATGCCTTGAAGATTTTCGAGAAACTAACATCGAGGTGATGGAGTTTGTGTAAGAAATCAATGATTTGATTAGAATGAAGTGAAATAATCACAAGGAGGATGAATTATAATTACCAAGGTGAGGATAAATCTTGAAGATCAGCCTTGGAGTCTTGAAATACTGAGATAAAGTTTGAGAGAAAAGTTGTGTTGTATCTTTGGTGAAATGAGATAAAATGAAAGAAGTAAGGAGAGAGGATGGGTTGTTCTAGCTCTAAGAATATGGGAGAGGCTGAAAATTGAGTGGGAAAGGACATTGAAGTGACCTAGGTAAGGTGGGAAGGTGTGGCTGATCATAGAGTGGGTTTGGGGGTGGTTGCTTGTGTCACAAGGTAAAGTAAAGTCAACACTCCACCTCTTTGTACTTTACCCACTAAATTTTATTCTTTAAATAAAGATTTACATGAAAATATGTTTAAATTATGAATATTTAGTGTCTTTTATATTAAAATATGATTTTTGGAGAAAACCCCGCGTTAAAATCACGAAAAACGGGCTCAAAATGTGAAAAATATTGAAAATGGGCCAAAAATGTCAAAATTCCGAAGTCTGGCCGGAGGTTTGGCCTTCTGGTCGTTGGAACCGAAATTAGAAGAGAGGGACCGAGAGGAGAGGAGAAGACCGAGAGGAGAAGAGAGGAATGAAAGTAGAAGAAGGAACCGACAGAAGGGGAAGGAAGACCGAGACCCGGTCTCTGTTCTTGGCGGGTTCGGCTCTCGGGTTCGGTTCCAGGTCTCGGTTCTCAGATTTCGGCTAGGGCAGCGAGGTTCGGTCTCGACTGCTGGTCTGGGTTCTCAGGTCTCGGCTCCACATCTCGGTTTTGGTTTCTTAGGGTTTCGGTTCTTTGCTGCTTTCGGTCCAAGGAGTTCGGCCCTATAAAGGGTTTTTCGGTTCTTTTAGGGTATTTTACTCATTTTAACTCCGTTTTAAACGGTTTTTGACCCGGTTAAAGGTCGGAATGACCCGAATGACTTCAAAAGGTTACGAGAACCATTGAGAGAGATTTGGGAGAGATTTTGGAGAGATTTGGGAGAGATTTCAAATAGAAAGAGATATAGTGAAAACGATTAAGAGAGGTTTCGTTTGTGCCCTTTTTGAGTGTCCGGCTTCGCAACGCAAGGTCCGTAAACCTCATTAAGCAATGTTTTAGTGTCTTACACACTCCCGATGAGTATGTATTTGTGGTTTATCGCTTTGGTTCATTGTTTACTGAATTTAAGGCTTAGGAAGAATTCAATCACATGGATTTTTCAAATGATGGTTTCTCATTAAAATAGCATATTGTTTAGTAAATACACCACGTAAAACCTAATATGCTAGAGCTAATTGAGTTGTTCGGTTTAACTTATTGACTTTGTTTGACTTTGACTTGACCCGAATTTGACTATTGTCAGATACTAGGGCGCGCCCTACTACGCTGGGCGTACACATGTGTAAATTGGGTGTATGTGTGCCAGGATGGAACCCTAACTTTTAGGGATTGTGGAGTATTTAAGAACCTCATGGACCATACCTTCCCATCTCTTTCAGCCTCCGCACTTCCCTCAGCCGTCTTGAGAGACCCTAGCCTGCTAATGACCATTCTTGAGCTTATAAGTGTGTTTTTGGTGCCTTCAAGAAGGAGCTTGTGCATCAAGGAGCTAAGGAGGGAAGATTGGCTTGTGGATCTTCGTTCATCATCTGTTTTGGGAACTCCAAAAGGTAAAAAGGTTGGAACTTTATACTAGTCTGAGATAAATCTAGTCATTTTAGCTTTATGGAAGCATTCTTGTCCCAAAAGTCCAAAAATGGTGCATGTTATGTTTCCAAGGAAATGAGCTGTCCTTTTAGACCTTAGAAGAGGTCCTAAGTGATAAAAATGGTGTGCTAACAGCTATATTTGTCTCATGCATGAAGTGGGAAGGTCGAAATGGATTAGGACCATGCGTTAAGAACTTTATGGACGTCCATAGTGATAAAGTTCGAGACTTTATAGTCTTATGGCACTTTTGGTCAACGGATATGGAGTTTTGGCTTAAGTGCTTAACCCATTAAGCACTTATTAGGGTTTTGGTGAAACCCCACGTACACCCAGCGTACTGGGCCAACCAACCTGATGGTGGTCAACATCTGGACGAGTACACCCCGCATACCAGAGGAGTATGCCCCGCGTACTTCCTCTATTGGGCTTTTGTCTTTTAGGCTACGGGTTTTGGGCTATTTTTGGACTAGCTGGGCTTGGGCCTTGCTGGACTCTCTGAATAATTGGACATGGGAGAAGTTTTGATATTGGACCTTGGATTTAGGTCCAATTAGGGAGTTGGGCCTAATTTGGTAAATTAGGCCAATAATGGGCTTGACATAAGGACTTTCAAGATTATGGAATTGGCATTGGGCCTTGGCCCAATAAAGAGAATGGACGTGATGGATTGTGTTGACCCCTTAGTCAAGATTGCTATGTTGTGTAATGAATTGGTTTTTATTATTTGGATAGTTTGGGATCTTTGGTGAGGCGGCTATTCGGGAGTTCGATTCTTCAGTTCGGATCGACTTTAAGAGGTGAGTTATCCTCATGGTACTCAAGGGTCTAAGGAACCAAGGACGACCCTTTGATTTGTTATTTGGGATTGTTACTATTATGATATGTTATCTTGGTATCCTAGTAGATAGGATGGTTATATGCCAGTATGATCTGTTAGCTAGGTATCCTAGTAGATAGGATGGTTATATGCTAGTATGATCCGTTAGCTCGGTATCCTGGTAGATAGGATGGTTATATGCTAGTATGATCTGTTAGATCGGTATCCGGGTGTATCGGATGTGGTTATGCTTAGTGACCTATAGTTTGGTCTGACTATCTGTATGCTGGTAAAAGGTTACCTCTGATATGTGCACATGATTGATTGGTAGTTGAGGGTATTCCATCCCAAGGATGATAGGACCCTAGTATGCTGTCTTTTCAGACTGTTATATGATTATCTGATATAGGTGCACATGTATGATTGTTTATGTTGGCATTCCAACCTGATGGTTGAGGGCCTGGGGTATTCCAACCCGATGGTTGATTGGACCCATAGTATGTTGGCATTCCAACCTGATGGTTGAGGGCCTGGGGTGTTCCAACCCGATGGATGATTGGACCCATAGTATTTGTTATATATATTATGTGTAGGCATTCCAACACGATGGGTGTGGGCCGAGAGTATTCCATCTCGAGGATGATTGGACTCATAGTATGTTGGAATTCCAACCCGATGGTTGAGGGCCTGGGGTACTCCATCCCGATGGATGATTGGACCCATAGTATGTTGTTTCTCATTATATGTGTATTGTTGTGTGTATGGGTATTTTAGGGGTAAATCACTAAGCTTTCGGGCTTACAGTTTCGGTTTCTTGTTTCAGGTCCAACGGATGGCTACGGGAAGGCGAAGGCATGACCGTACACTTCCTAGATTGATGATTATGATTTCCGGGAACTCTGATGTTTAAACTATTTTGAAAGCAAGTTGTAATGGCTGAATGGTTTTAAATGATTTAAAAAGTTTTAAATCGGCTCGAATTTTATGGATGTTACATCAAAAAAGCTTATTGAATGACCTAATACTTGCATGGAGGTCACAAACACCATAAAATTTGTACCTTTAAGCTTAAGAAGTCCACTAAACGTCTAAATCTACAAGATTGGAATCCCTAATGGTCTTAACTCTTCAAGACCAACAAAAAGGGACCAAAAAGGACCAAAACAAGATTAAGAAGAGATCTAAGCAATAGATAAGCAAGGTATGACCTTTTTACCTCCAGAAATTCCCTAAGGTGATGTAGATGTTGGATATAGAAGCTCCACCATGTCCGAGACTTGTACCATAAGATCTTCTTCTTGCAGACACAACAAAAGTGGGTCCTTTTTGTTACTTCAAGCAAAATCACCTCTAATGGCTATTTAGGGTTTTTAGGGATGTTTAAAGGTAAGGAGGCTGATAAATATAAGGGTCCAAAGGACATAATTGTGATTAAATAGGGAAAAAATTTGAAGATTAGTGTTTTAGACACAGGCCACATACTCCCCATGCACATCCTCGTATGCCCCACATACGAGGCTCAGTTGCTCGACCATGTATGCCTCAGTACTCTAAGCGTACATGCACGTACAATCAACGCACGAGCTGGTCTTCTTTTCCAACTTAATTTTCAAAAACAACTTACAAGGGAATTACCTGAATTTGGATGTTACAACTCTCACCCACTTGAATTAGACTTTGTCCCCAAAGTCCTATGATACGAATAAATTTGGGTATTGTTCTCTCCTCTCATGCTCCGGCTCCCAGTTCCACTCGGAACCTCTTGGGTCCTTCCACTATACCTTTATCAAATTTACCACCTTATTACGTAGAGTTTTAGTATACCTATCAAGAATCGTAATTGGCTTCTCAACATAATTAAAGCGCACATCCACATGAATGTCATCTAACGAGATCGCTACAGAATCATCGGAGACACTTTTCCGCAACTGAGATACATGGAAAGTACTATGGATCTGACTACGCTCATCTAGAAGATCCAGCTGATATGCAACCCTGCCAACCCGGACATAAATTCTGAATGGACCAATGAATCGAGGGCCCATCTTGCCTCTTTTTCGGAATCGGATGACACCTTTCCAAGGTGACACCTTCAGCAACACCAGATCTCCCACCTAAAACTCGAGATCTAAAGGACATCAGTTAGCATAACTCTTCTAACGACTCTGCACAACCCATAGCCTGTCGAGTACCTGCTGTATCAACTCAATGGTCTAAGGAACCACCTCTGTGATTCCCATGACTCAGTGGCCAACCACCCCCAACAAATTGGATTCCTACACCTCATTCCATACAACATCTTGAATGTAGGTCGGTTAATACTAGCATGATAGCTATTGTTGTTGGAGAATTCTACTAATAGGAAGTAAGTATCCCTACTCCCTCCAAAGTCTAGCACGAAATCCCGAAGCATATCCTCAAGCGTCTGGATCGTCCACTCGCTCTCCCATCGATCTAGGGGTGGTAATTTCTAGTGAAGTGCAATCGAGTGTCCAATTCATTAAGGAACTTCCTCCAAATCAGGCATTGGGTGATTCACTTCATGAGGCTTCAGCTGCCTCAAGACGTAAGCAATCACATGCCCTCTCTGCATAAGGAAAACACCCGAACCTTAAATAGAAGAGTCGCAACACACCAAGGAGTCATCTAATCCCCTGGGTAACGCAAGAATTAGGGCCTCGCACAACCTTTGCCTCAGAGTCTCAAAGGCTTATTTGGACCCTATCAAAAGGTTACATTCTTCTTGTTCAAGCGGGTAAAAGGCACTACAATCTTGGAGAGGTCCTAAATAAACCTCCGATAATACCCAACAAGACCAAAGAAACTCCGGATGTCAGATGTGTTCTTTGGAATATCCCAACCCATAACAACCTCAATCTTGGCTTGGTCTACCAAGATACCCTCCTGGTTGATGATGTGTCCTAGAAACTGCACCTCACGAACCCAAAACTCACATTTGGAGAATGTGGCCTAAAACCTCTCCCTCCTAAAGGTCTCTAACACCTCTCACAAATATTTTTCATGATACTCCTTGGTGTTAGAGTAGACCAACATATTATCAATGAAAACAATTATAGACCGATCCAACATCTGCCTACAAACTTGGTTCATGAGATCCATGAACTCCGCTAGTGTATTGGAGAGCCAGAATGGCATCACTACGAACTCATAATGCCTATAACGAGTTCTGAAGGGCGTCTTCAGCACAACATCATTGATGTGCACAAATTATACCTATCTAGTTTTAAATTTAAAACCTGACAAAGTTATACTAATTATGCACCTATAGGAAGTGTAATTAGTCAGATTATAATATAGTTTTGGGTAAGTTGGATGTCGATCACAAGGAACGATATTTAATTAATAAAATAATTACTAAAAGCTAAATTAAGAAAAACAACTAAAATTGGGAGTTTTATCCTATTTTACAAGTTCAGAAAAACTTAAGTACTCAAATAAAAACGATTGTGATCAGTATACTAAAACACATTCGTTTAGTTTCGAATCCACCTTTTTCCTACGGTTAGTTCTTATTTATGGATTAATAAATTTGGTGACCAATTTATATGTAAGTAAAAATTTGGTCAAATCTACTAATATTCTCACCAATTCATGTACTACTTTGTAAGGTCCTACACAAGCAAACACAAAATTAGTAATTAATTATAATTGGGCTATGTAAGATTTGCTAAACACAATTATGGTCAAAATTATGTTCTCTAACACAGTTAAATTGTTACTTTTGTCACTTAACTAAGATTTGGTCAATCCTAGCTCTAGCAATTTAATTGTCACTAAATAACTAGGTAAACACGTTCATGTAATTTAATGGTCACTAAGCTACACTAAACTTGAATTTAAGCAACAAAGTCACAAACTTTAACATGCTAGGTAATAATAATCAAACACATAGATAAACCAAATTCTTATATTCCATAAAGTAAGAAACTAACTCATAGCTTTAGGTTTCATCTAACTAAACAAAAGCAAGAGTTTTTAGCCCATAATCATAGCTGATGAACACATAAACATAAGGTAAACTAAGCTAAACATCATTAAACTAAGCAAACCGAATGTGTAGATGTGAATCCTTGCTCCAATCTCTTTATCCTTTGATCTCTAGTTGAATTCTGCCCTCAAAGGGGTATTGGAAGGTTATTTTTTCATTAATAGTCGTAGCCTTCAACCCCATCCCCTCTGGAATCGACCTAATTTACGAGATATATATAGTTACCAAAAATCTCAACATCATATCGTGGTAATGGCACCATGTGGTGATCCTCAAGCTTATCCCGTATTCTCCATACCAACGGCAAGAATTGTGAAGATTCCATTTACCACGTCGTGGTGGAATCACTACGTTGTGGTGGTTGGAAATCTGACTTTTCTCAAAACACGGAAGTCGTCCGAAATTTGATGTAGTTTTCCGATCATTTTGAATCACCTTAATTGAAGTTATGATTCAAGAGATATTATCAAAATAATGACGAGGGGTCAAGCTATCCAACAACATCTTTTATGTATCTTCTTCTTGCTTAAGCTCACATTTTCCTACTTCCAAATTCCATATTGCTTCCGAGCATGTCTTTTACTCTACATAACCGATATTAAATATAATAAGTACCTTTTGTTCTATAATAAGCATAATTATAGCTAAAAGTATTAAGATATGATGTAAAATATATATGTATATGTGCACATATCAAATTACTCCACACTTATATTTTGCTTCACCCTCAAGCAAAACTAACTAATTTTAATTCAAGCCTTCATCACCACCATCACATAGAACAATCCATTTTAAAGTCAGCCATTATACCGAGACCTCAATGCACATATTTGTGTCTAAGTCTCCTAATAACTTCCCAGTCCTAAATACTCACAATCCTTATGAAGTTTCACCCGTTAGCTTATATGTCACTCATTTTTGCAACCCTCCGAATCAATCCACATAAATCTTTCGTAATCTTAAGGTATTTTTGGTTAAGCTACCCAAGCATACATAATCTAGAAAAATTACAATTTTTGATACCATAATGGAGCTCTTTGAATAATTGATCTTTTATTTCTGTGAATTCACCACCTTTTTGTTTGATTTTTGGTATCTTCAACTTTTTTGAATCTTCTTCAGAGTTTTGATCTTTTGATCTTCATACTTTGATAGCTCCAAAATTCTTACAACTTTTTTTTTGTAATTTCTCTCTTGCTCTCTCTCTCTCTCTGTCTCTCTCTCTCTCTCTCTTTCTCTCACTCTCTATCTATCTATCTATCTATCTATCTATCTATCTATCTATCTATCTATCTATCTATCTCTCTCTCTACATGTATCTCATTTTTTCCACTCAAATCCTACATGATTAAGCAAGAGAGATTAACTTCAACCCTTATTGGTTAAAGGTATTAGTCTAAGTGCAATGACTACATAAGCTCTCCTAGATAGATTTCAGGTACACGCTGCAAAACTTATTATGCCATATAAACTGCCAGATTACCTTTCATATCTCATGACTTTTCACTAGGAAATGGGAAGCCACAAATATACTACAACATATGTTAGCTTGGTTAAACATTTGAGCTCTCATTGGATCATCCCATATAACACTAGCAACTTAAGTTCAAACTATTACTAGACTTAATTATTAGATTATTATTTCAAATATATTTCTAAATTTATTTCTAAATTTTTAAATTTTATAAATTTTCTAGCAATTTACTTTTTCTACCCCCTACCCCACACCTATTACATACAATGCCCTCATTGTACGCATAAAATAATTTAAAAGCAATAAAAGAGAGAAAAAGGAACAAACTCCCCTATGATAGAAAATGCATCTCGAATCGTGTGTAGGATCTCTAGCTTGCTCTAATGTGAGGAAACGGAATTGGAAAGTAGAACGGCAGCCTCCTGATGTGATGAAAAACTCCCCCACGATATAGGAAAGTGTCTACCATGACGTGGTATCCAGGACATTACTTCAGCATGGCGTAAAAATAAAATTCGATGGTTTGGGAACATACCATGGAATGCAATATAGAATTGGAAACGCCACTCTTGAGCACTTAGATTACTCAAGGTACGATATCAGACTCGAAAAACGAACTCGAAAAAGCACCACCTCGTAGCAAATTTCACCACCTCGTGGTGGCTCAAGCAGATTATTTTTCTGGTATTCTGACTGCGACAACACGAGGTAGTGGGGATTACCACGACGTTTTGGTCTTGAAATTGCAATAATCAGTGATACAATGAGCTTATATCTAGAATATATGTGGCACCAATGAATGTACGAAGCTGTTAGGCGTGACTCCTCAGTTATTGACGCAAACAAACTCCTAAAAAATTGCTCAAATCTCGCTTCTCTCGTTGTTTTCTAATCATTCTCTATAAAGAACCTTCTTTTGTTAATAATACCCTCACTCAGACTCTAAATATAATTCCTCGAAAGCTTCTTCTTGTGAATGCAAATGTGCTGAATCGAATGAAATTAAAGAACTATTATTGAAAAAAATGTATTGAACCACTGTCACGATGTGTTGATGATGTGCACATTGTCTTGTCTTCTTTTCAATAAATATGCTTCCAAATGCTTTTCTCTTCATTATGTGGGAACCCCACACTTATTCAAAAACTTTTTCTTCAATTATGATATTCAAAAATCTCATGGCTTCTTCAATTTAAGCTCCTTCAATGCTTTCGTTCAACACTACAAAATAAGATCAAGAACTAGAGAAACGCATGATCATTCGGTTAAGGTGAAATAAGACTAACATGAAAAATAAAATTAAAACTAAATCAAATAGGAAAAGAAAATGCAAACTCAAAAAAAACATTTGGTTTCCTCCCGAGAAGCGCTTCTTTTTGAAGAGTCGTGAGTCGGACTTCTTCCTACTCTACATTGCGTCAGGTGGAAGTGTAACCTCCCTGTTCCGCATCATGTTAAGCCTTGTTCGTTTGTAAGCAACGCTATTATTGAATGCCTTTGTTGAACTTTCTTTTATTGTTGGGTTGACATCTTCTTTATGTTTCCGCCTGGATTCTTTCCTCATTCTTGTGTCTTTAGATTTTGTCTTGTCTCTTTCCGAGTTTTTGTTATCAAAATTATATTCATCGCTCTCTTCTTCTTTTTCTTCAATTGGCTTTGCTACTGGATTTGGTGGTCTTGTAAAAGAAAACACCTTAAAAATCATAGGCATTGAAACCGAAGGTTTTGAATAATTCACTTCTTTTTTCGAATTGCTCTTTGGGTAAAGGCTCCTCCCATTCCTACTACTCGTCTTCCTTCACGTGTTCAAATTCATCATGCTTAAGGAACTTCTTGTTTTGTTGTTTCACTAGATTTACATTGGCACGAGATGGGAAAGGGAGAGGTGATTGATACGGCTTAAGAGCTGAGGAATCATAATTTTCTTTTATCGCCCATGACATTGCATTATTGCCTCCACGTTGTGACGACTGGGAAGCTTCATGATACTGTTCTTCTTCTTTACTTTTTAATTTGAGTGACTGATTAGAATCCTCTTCAAGGTCCTTAATTTGCACCAATCCATCATCCTCTTTTGTATCAACGATCATGACTTGAGTCATAGGGATTTAGTCGACTTTACTTGAAGGTCGATCCAATTGCTTTTCTTGTACAAGTTTTGTTAATTGCCCAACTTGTGTGTGGATGCTCAACATAGATGCTTGTTGAACATTAAATGTTGCATCAATTGCTTCATGTCTTTTTTTCACTAGCTTCCATGAATCTGAATAGCATTGACTCGAGAGAATCTATCTTCTTGGATTGGACTTGCTCAATTTGATAGAGATCATGCTTAAGTTCTTGAATTTCTTTCACATCTCGTTCTCTCTTGTACTCCACATCACAATCCCTTGTGGAATGAGGTCCTCCATAATCTCTGCATCTATCATGTACCATATTAATGGATCCATCCACCTTTGGGAGCCTATTTTCCGTGGCATCGAGCTTTTCCATTACCATTGTTAGGACTTCATAAGCTCCATCTACATTCACTTTTCTTCTCATGATATCCTACCACCTTGGGTTGTGATACTCCCTTGAATGCTTGGCAAATTCTTCAATTAATGCTTTGTTAGTGGTCGGATCCTTCCTTGTCATGGGCCCTTGCGAGTCTAGAAGTTGGCGAGTGCACACATTGACTCCATCATAAAATATCGAGATTTCTTGTTGCACATTGAATTCATGTTGAGGGCAATGTCGTAACAATCATTTGTAACGCTCCCAAGCTTCATATAGCGACTCCCCTTCTAATTGTTGAAAATTATGGATATTTGTCTTAAGCTTTGCCAATTTTGAAAGAGGGGTAAACTGGTTGATGAACTCAATCATAAAATCAGCCCATGTCATGATTGTTCTAAAGGGATGTGATTTTAACCATTCTTTTGCTTCACCCTTCAATGTGACCGGTAAAAGTCGAAGCATCACCGCATCTTTACTCACGTTAGGTGCATGAAAATAATTTGAAATCTCCACCACCTCTTATGTATGCTCATAAGCATCCTCATGCTCCTTCCCCTAAAAGGAAGATCTTTTAGCATATTAAGAATGTGCTGCGGAATTTCAAACTTTGTCGTGGTTAGGATTTTTGGTGGATCAAGAACCGATATGTTTTAATTCCTCATATGTCCCTTGTACTTTTCCATTGACATGTTCATGATGTCTCCTATATTTCTTGCTAAAAAGACTAGAAAACACAAGCGTAAAAGGGTACAAAAAAAACAAATAAACGAAAAACTAACTAAAGCGAGACCACGACGTGGTGAAGATAACCACGATGTGGTTGCGTTATAGAGAGAAAAAAACTAAAATAAACAAATGAAGCCAAAGTAACTTTTTGTGGTTTTCACCCGAAAAAAAGGATTGAATAACTAAAAGCAATTAAACTAGTAATCAAATTAGCCGTTCCCCGACAATGGCGCCAAAAACTTGATGTGCACCTATAGGCATATAATAACTATGCAGCTATCTAGCTTTAAATTTATAACCTACCAAACATATAATAACTATGCACCTATAGGTAGTGTACCAAGTCAGATTATAATATAGCTTTGGGTAAGTCAGGTGTCGATCATAGGGAATGGTATTTAATTAATAAAATAATTAATAAAAGCTAAATTAAGAAAAACAACTAAAAGTGGGGGTTTTATCTGATTTTACGAGTTCAGAAATACTTAAGTACTCAAATAAAAATGATTGTAATCAATATACTAAAACACATTCGTTTAGTTTCGAATCCACCTTTTTCATGTGGTTGGTTCTTATTTACGGATTAATAAAGTTGGTTACCAATTTATATGTAATTAGAAATTTGGTCAAATCTACTAATATTTTCACAAATTCATGTACTACTTTGTAAGGTCCTAAACAAGCAAACACAAAATTAGTTACTAATTATAATTCGGCTATATAAGATTTGCTAAACACAATTGTAGTCACAATTATGTTCTCCAACACAGTTAAATTGTTACTTCTGTCACTTAACTAAGATTTGGTCAATCCTAGCTCTAGCAATTTAATGGTCACTAAATAACTAGGTAAACAAGTTCATGTAAATTAATGGTCACTAAGCTACAGTAAACTTGAATTTAAGCAACAAAGTCACAAACTTTAACATTCTAGGTAATAATAATAATCAAACACATATATAAACCAAATTCATATAATCTATAAAGTAAGAAACTAACTCATAGTTTTAGGTTTCATCTAACTAAACGAAAGCAAGAGTTTTTAGCCCATAATCACAGCAGATGAACACATAAACATAAGGTAAACTAAGCTAACCATCATTAAGCTAATCAAACTGAATGTGTAGATGTAAATCCTTGGTCAAATCTCTTTATCCTTTGATCTCTAGTTGTATTTTTCCCCTCAAAGGGGTCTTGGAAGGGTATTTTTTGTTAATAGTCGCAGCCTTCAGCTCCCTCCCCTCTACAATCGACCTAATGTATGAGATATATATAGTTACAAAAAATATCGACACCACATCGTAGTAATGGAACCACGTGGTGGTCCTCAAGCTTATCCCGTATTCTCCAAGCCAACGGCAAGAATCGTGAAGATTCCATTCACCACGTCGTGGTGGTTGGAAATCTGATTTTTCTCAAAACACGGAAGTCGTTTGAAATTTTATGTAGTTTTCAGATCATTTTGAATCACCTTATTCAAGAGATATGATCAAAATAATGATGAGGGGTCAAGCTATCCAATAACATCTTTTATGTATCTTCTTCTTGCTTAAGCTCACATTTTCCTACTTCCAAATTCCATATTGCTTTTGAGCATGTCTTTTACTCTACATAACCCATATTAAACATAATTATAGCTAAAGGTATTAAGGTATGATGTAAAATATATATGTAGATATGCACATATCAATCATCCTTGATCCTCATTTAATGGAATCCCGACTTAAGATCAATCTTGAAGAACCAAGATGCACCCTAAAGCTAATCAAATAAATTGTCGATCCTCAGAATTGGGTAATTATTCTTTACCATCAGCTTGTTTAATTCCTGATAATCAATACACATCCTGTATGACCCATCCTTCATTTTCACAAATAGGATCGGTGCTCCCCATAGGGAACTGCTCGGGTGAATAAAACTCTTGTTTAGTAGCTCATACGGGTGTGTAGATAACTCCTGCATCTCAGGCAGGGCTAGATGATACGACGCTTTGGCAATAGCATCTGAACCAGGCATCAAATCAATCTGGAACTCAACTTGCCTCTTGGGAGGCACTCAAAGAAACTCCTTAGGAAAGACATTGGGAAAGTCCTGCACAATGGGTACCCTGCTTAACTCTATCGTGGCCTCAACTCGTGTATCCAAAACATAAGCCAAAAATCCGAAACAACCCTGCTGAAGAAACCTCCTAGCCGTCATAGCTAAACAGATCGTTGGCATATATGAAGCTATCCCACCAAGAATAACCAGTTCTACGCCACTTATGGTTTGAATTCTCACAAACCGCCGCTCACAATCAATTCCATTGGGCCTCAACAAGTCGATCTCGATGATCACCTTCAATTCCCTCAAGGGAATCGATACCAAGTCGATCAGAAACCTCTCACTGAACATGTTCAGAACACATACTCGAAACACCCTCGCGATGCTGAAAGTACGATCATCCACAATCTCCACCTCCAGAGGGGAATCCAAAGTCCATGGAGCATCTCGAAACTTCTTGCTGAGCGCAAGAGATACAAAGGATCGGGTAGCCCCTGAATCGAATACAACATAAGCCGACAACCCATCGAGCGAAAAGGTCCCTATACAAGATTATAACAAACATCATCATAACAAGAAAACAATAAAGATAAAGATAAGTACCAGTAACTGCACCCGACACTGCTCGGGCCTCATCAATGGTCAACTAAAATGCTCTACTCTTCATCGCAAGAGCCTCTGCTCTTCACCAGGTGGCCATTGGTAATCCTCAAAGTTGGTTGGCACAGGTGCCACTACTGCTCCACCAAACAAACTTGGGCAATCGGCTTTTTTATGTCTGATTTGGTTGCAGTGAAAATAAATCTAGCACTTCGTAGGGCACTCCCTGCTAATGTGGCCTAATTGGCCACAACCATAACATACCAGGCCTGCTACCCAATAGGCCTCACTGTGGGGCTTTCCGCACTTGGAACAATGGCCCTGGCCTTGCTAGCCTCTGCTGGAAGTGTCGGAGGTCTTGGGCTTCTTAGCTTGACCAACTACTATCTAAACCTGCTCAAGCTTCCGCTTTGTCCGGAGCTCTAACTTGATTTCCCACTCACTGGCCTTCCCAATCATGTCATTTGGGGTCTTGCATCCTGAAAAGCACATAAAATCCCGGATATAATACCTCAGTATAGGATGATACCTCGCCTTCCTCATATCCGCATCTATAGCGTACTATGGAACTAGAAATGCCCTCTCCCTGAACTTGGCGGTAATCTCCACCATAACTCAATAGTTTGGTGAAGGTCTTGGAACTCCCTCACCAGATACTGCACTACAATGGTTGGTGCAAACTCCCGATCAAATCTCCCCAGAAATTCCTCCCATGTCATCACTATCACATGCACCAGTCCTACCACATGGGTAACCTCCTCCTGCCAGTCCTTTGCTTAGTCCCTCAACATATAGGACACGAATCCCACCTTTGTCGCCTCAGAGAAAAACCTCGTGCGTAGAGCATTATCGATGTTAGCGATCCAGTGGAGTCTAGCGATAGGGTCCTTAGCCCCAAAGAACTCAGGCATTCGACACGCCTTAAACTCATGGAATGAGGGAGTTTGAATCCCAATCTGACCTGGAGCAATCTCGATTCCAAAATACAGGAGTTGCTCCTCCATAATCTCCATGATCCCCCTCCTTGATGGTATCGAATATCATCGGGTTAGTGTCAATGATGCCGAGAGTAACCTCAGTTGCTATAAGCTCACACAACCTCTCATCAATCGGCTCTGCACCGGACCCAGAACCTGATCCTGAACCCAATCTTAAACCTGAACCTCATTAGGTAGCCATCACCATCCTCAAACTGAAAATACAACATAGAAAGAAATCGATAAGGAAGTTTGAAGGGATTCCTCCTAACCGGACTCCTTAGAATATCCAGGTCTGCCCGTGTCTCGATTATAGGTCCTGTGCTTTCAATAGTGTGGGTCCAATACTACCTTCCACACCTACGTGTACCTTGCCGAAGGTTATACCTGATACCCCTAATTCATTCAACCATACTCAAAACATGAACAACAAAATACATAATATACACATATCCTGGACTCTTTTAGGATTTCTCAATCCTCTCATAACCAGAAAGCTCAATCAACACCGCAGGTTGCCTTATGTATGCAAGTTATACATAAATAGAATCCCATACCATCAAATAAAATTTCTACCCTAAGTCCACAACCAAAAAAGGAAAAGAAAATGAGGCAGAATCCATCATTTTAAGGCTATGTAATCCTAAGCATATATAACTTTGAAAGCATACACTTAGCAAATAACGTAGTCAACGTTGATTCTGAGAAATATATAGCATCGAGTTTTCCTAGGCTACAAGGCATCACACAAATCAGACAATTTTATCACATAACTCCTGAATGTATCCTTAGCCCTACTCTGGCATGCACTTCACATATTAACATACTGGTTGCAATTCATGAGCATGGTTTAATTTTGGGAAGCACTTACTTGAGCTCGTTCGATCGCATGCAATGCACTCTCCTTTTTTACTTAGGAAAACCGTTTTCAGAAAAACTTGACTTTTGTTCTTTTCAAAAGGATATCATTTAATTAGTTTGAGTTCTGACACACCCGCGGGTGTGCCTGACTCCCTCAAATCAAGGCTCTGAAACCAACTTGTAACAGCCCAAAAACTAGATAAAATTTTCTTTTTTAAAATTGGAATTACAATCATAATTTGTTACTAAAAATCCAAGACATCATATCATGTCAAACTATCAGAGTATCAATATCAATAAATGCGGAAAGTGATAGAGAGTGAATGATGTACCATCAAGTCAGGCCCTTCCCTTTAGTACCGGAAGTACCTAAAAACACTTAAATAAACTATAAGTAAAAGCTTAGTGACTTCCCAAAATATCACATAACATACAACCATGGAATACCATGCGACTTAAATATAGTTTCTATGGGCAACCGCCATGGTCTTTACCTGGAATACCGCATGGTTCGATATCCAGGTACCATGGGCTACCCCCATGGTCTGATATCCAAGTGTCATGGATTACCCCCATGGTGTTCATACAAGTGCCATGGGCTACCCCCATGGTGTTCAGACAATTAAATATATAACAATTATCAATCCACATGTCAGATAATCCGCCATCATTGATGCTTTCAACCCACTGATACAGTAAGGTGACCCACCTTACACTGTTGACAAATAATAACTACTGGGTAACCGGTGCGAAAATCTCACACTGTAAATATACAATTTAACCTAATTAGAATTTGCTTAAAAACGCAAATTATGGGTCCACAGCTCCTAAGCGAAAATCCTAAAATGAGGCCCAAAAGCCTTTCCCTTAAATGGGCCTAACCAATCCATTCATAACAAAAGGGCTCTATGGCCCACATGGCCCAAAACGATATTCTGATGGCACAACGTGTAGCCTTAAACTCTTATGG
Organism: Lactuca saligna; assembly: GCF_052625555.1. Lineage (NCBI taxonomy): Eukaryota > Viridiplantae > Streptophyta > Magnoliopsida > Asterales > Asteraceae > Lactuca > Lactuca saligna. Next base: position 146,906,582 of record NC_136424.1, on the reverse strand, counting down.
TCCAAAACTATACCCGATACCGAAGACCCAAACACCGCAACCCACTGTTGAGTATGCAAGGCGTACTCAACGTGTACACTAAGAGTACACGCAAAGGGCATGTACATTGCTTTTTAGCTCTTAGTTGGTTAAGAAACTATCCCCAAGACTCGAATCTGATTTATTTGAAGTGGTTTATCACGTAAATTTGTCAACTTTACGTGCATGTAAGGCTCAATAAGGTCCTAATGCTCAAAAGAGCTTATTAAATGACTTAATACTTGCATGGATGTCACCAAAACCACCAAGTTTGTACCTTTAAGCTTAAGAAGTCCACTAAACGTCCATATGTACAAGATTAGCATCCCAAATGGTCTTAACTCTTCAAGACCAACAAAAAGGTACAAAAAATGACCAAAACAAGCTTAAGAAGAGATACAAGCAATAAATTAGAAAGGTATAAACTTTATGCATCCAGAACCTCCCTAAGGTGATGTAGATGCTGGATCTACACTCTTAACCACGTCCAAGACTTGTACCACAAGACCTTTTTCTTGCAAACACACCAAAAATGGCTCTTTTTTGTTATTTCAAGCTCAAAATCACCTCTAATGGTGATTTAGGGTTTTTAGGGACGTTTAAAGGTAAGGAGGCTGATAAAGATGAGGGTCCAATAGCCATAAATAGGTTTAAATAGGGAACAAGTCCAAAGACTAGTCTTTTAGACACAGGACTCGTAAGCCCCGTGTACAAGGCTTAGCTACCCGACCATGCACGCCTTAGTATGCTAAGCGTACATACACGTACGCCCAACATACAAGGGGATCTTCTTTGCTAACTTATTTTTCCAAAAAAAAAAAATTGAAAGGGAATTATTTGAATTCGGATGTTAAAATTTGCTAAACCACTAAAAAAATGAATACTAAATACATAATTGCCAATATTATTCACAAACACACACAAGAATTTTATACATGCCATTACAAGGATAAGATTTAGAAAAGGAAACAACATTTTACAAAGCAAAATTGAACCATCACCATTGTCAACAGATAACAATAAAATTGTATATATATATATATATATATATATATATATATATATATATATATATATATATATAAAGCATGAAAATAAATTATGTTTCTTGTCATTTCTGACGGATAACAACAAATAAGTAAATCAATCCTAACACTACTATTAAACATAAGCTACCCGTACTACGTTCCACACCTACTGGTATTTGTCTCAAATGATTGCCATGAATGACCTGACCACAATGCCCAAACAACTAGGCTACATATACATACTATACTTACTCTCTCAAGAGTAGCTAACTATTCCTTCTATCAACTTTCTAGCAACCATACCTACTCATGAAATTTCCATTAACCCTATAGCCGTTTTGTGTATGCTAATCATACATAACACTGGATTCGACATACAGTCGAATAATTGATTATACCCTAAGCCAACAACCAGAAAAGGAATATGAAATAAGGTTACATCAAACATTCTTATACTATAAAATATTTTTTATGTACAACCATAATACACAAACTAGTTAACTACAGTAATAAGGTCAGTTTCATATAACATGCCAAGAAATCTCTCTTGGTTATCATGCATTATAAATCAGACAATTCTATCATGTAATTCCTAAGGATCCTTAGCCTATAAACTAACATGCATTTCTAACATATAGTCAATACACAGTAACAAATGTGGGTATCTTGGGGAATCAATTTCCTTGGGCTCCAGCTCATTATACACATCGCATCCTCTCCTTTGACTATTTTGCATATCTATAATTTGAGTCTGGAATCTCACAGGTGTTCATCCAATTCTTTTAAACCTTTGCTCTGATACCAACTTGTTGTTGGATTAGGTGTCTTAGCAAATAACTAAATTGACATATATTTGAATTATTAACAAAGTCCTTTCGGGTTGCCCTGAAACCTAGAAATTAAATAGGATAACTTTTAGAGAGAGTGACTAATTTATTGAGAGTGACTGATTTAGTGATAAGAGATTTATTAGTATATTATGAGAATAATATATTAGTTAGAAAAAAACGACTTATTTAATTAAGAATTAATCAAAAATTAATTTGAATTAATTGGATTAATTAATAGTGCAAGGACCTAAGCTGTAATTGTTCAATAGTTGAACAAAAGGAGTTCTAGATCCTTCCAGATGAGGGTGCACGGTTTTGGGGTATTTATAGGGTTCTAGAATATCCCTTGGAGATAATTAGGAAACAAGATAATTGCCTGATTTAAGATATTATTATTTTAATAAAGTAAGGGTTATCTAGTGTTTCTTCGTCGGCTGTAAATAGGGTCCTCCACCCACTAAATTTTGGCTAACCTAGAAGCTAAGAAGCTTGCCAAAAATTTGTCTTTCCCCTCTTTTCTCCTCAAGTTTCATAGTTGGTAGGTTTTGGGTGTAAACCATCAGAGGTATGAGAATTCTGGTGCTAGCTTCCAAGAGCTTTTCAAAAAGAATTGTTTGATTGTTTACTATAACAATCAAAAGGTATCGATCTTCTATGAATTTCAAAATTTGCTAGGGTTATAGGGTGTCGTTGTTCAATAAAATGTTACTTTAAAAGTGTTATAACTAGATCTAATATGTTTCATTTACCCTTAAGTTTATAAGGATTTATCTGCATTATTACATGTAAAACCCATCATTGGTATTAGAGCATATGGTTCTCTAACAATTGAATGTACATTTCTTGAACTTGAACAAAATTCGACTTGGAGGATAGACATAATTGTCATTCTGTCGTAGCATCACGTCGTGGTCTTCTTTGGTCACGATGTGGGGATCTTCAAATCCGTGTTTTTCTTCGTTCTGCTACAACTTGGTGAACCCTTTGATTAGCGAAATTTGTTTTTGCTTAATTCAAAAATTAATTAGGATAATTACTTTAGATAATGTTTAATTGTGCAAAAATGAATAATTATCTTTGTAATCAGATATCCTATATCTTTAATTTGTGAATTATCCTTATGTTTTAATTACATTTGACTATTTGATTAATTAAAGGATAAATATTAAAATCATAATTGGTTTAATTTAAATTATATTTATTTTATAATTAATTTCAAAAATTTAAAACTAAACCTAGTATTTTAGAAATGTTTTAAAATACACCTTAAACTATAAGTATAATTAAAGATTTTAATATATAATATGTATAAGACAAGCCAGTCAAATCGCTAGTGTGTCTCATTCACGAAGTCATACTATAAGGGGAGTTTATGGAAGTAGCCTATAAAATAACCGTCATTGAGTATCCACTCTTACCCACCGCTCTCTAGTATGGTGGAGGTTCGTTAGCCGAATGGATTTGATAGGACATAATCTCATTAATAAGTATAATGATAAGTAACTAAACTATTTTTGAAAAAGCTCTCTCTTAGTTACTTTAGAAAAAATGTGAAATTATGCTAATCGATAAAATTGAACATTATGTTGTATATGTAGTTAGTGGAGCTTGTGTGGTTAACCGACACACTAATAGTGACTATAAAGAGTAATAATGGGCATCTCGAAAATTATCGTTGTTAATGGGGCATGTGTGGTTAACCGCAGATTAATTAGAGATGATAACTGACATCGAGAGTGCGAAACATATTTGTATTGTTATTCACATCTTGTTTATGATCTTTGGCATCTCAGTCACAAATAGAAGAGCATACTCTGAGATTAAACATGCTATTGATAAGACTCAATAAATCTCTAAAGATCTAGGAGTTTCATAGTTTAAAATTGGTGAAAAGCTTTTACCTACCTTCATAAATTTGTCATAAGATTACGGCATCTCTCTTCTTAGTTGTGAATTGTTATTCTGGATCCTAGCCTTAAATACTTATTATAGGATAAAATATTAAGTATTATTGTCATCTAGCTAAAACCACTTTCTTTTATCTATAGATGTCTACTTTTGGTGATGCTTATGCTCCTCATAACTCTTCCCATCACTTTTCGCCTTTCTCGATCATGTACAAGGTGACATTGGATGGTATCAAATTCAATGATTAGATACGCAATATCAAGATGGATCTTCGATATGAGGGAAAAAGAGGATGTCCTTGAGAAACAACTTGTTGAGATCGATAAATCCATTGCTACTCCAGAAGAAATATCCTCATACAAGAAACACTATAACGACACGACTAAGGTTGCATGGATCATGGTTGCCACCATGATTCTTGAGTTGCAAAATTTCTATGAAGACCACTAGACATACAAGATAAACTTGGATCTTGTTGAAAAGTTTCACAAGAGAGCTCGTCAGGAAGAATATGAAGTCGTCAAGGCTCTTATGGCTTGCAAATTGAAGGTAGGAGAGTCTATTTGCAACTATGTGCAAAGAATGCAAAGATATTTGGAGCACCTTGAAAGGCTAAATGTGAATTTCGATGAGGAGTTGGACATTTACATGGTCCTTAGCTCTTTGCCTCCATGTTATGATCAGTTCATTTGGCTTATCATTTCAACAACAAAGAAACCATGTTGGCCTAACTCCATAACCCATTGCGAACAACTAAGTTGGGAATGAAGAAGAGTCCTACCACTACAAATTCTCTTATCCTTCCCACTAGGAAAAACAAAGGAAAGAAAAGGAAAGTTGTCCCTAAGAAGAACTGGAAGGGTAAGCCCCATGTTGTGTCGTATGGTAATGGCCCAAAGGTAAAGCCTAGTTCGGATATTCCTTCTGTTAGTGATCCCAAAGAGGCCACATGCTTTTATTCATGAAGTGACAACAATTACTTGTAGGACATCAAGGTTGGCAAAGTGAAGCCATCGTCGCCACCTATTTACACTATTCAAACTAATAACTCACTACCTACTCATTCTTGGGTCATTGATACATGATGCGGTTTTCACATTTGTTCTGATTTGCATGGACTAAGAGAAAGTGAAAAGGTGGATCATGGAAAGATAAATCTAATCAGGGGAAATAGGCGATCTTCTCCTATTACCAAGATTGGAACTTATATTCTTATTCTTAGTAGTGATGTTAGATTAGATTTAGGTAATTGTTGCTATTCATTAGAAATGATGCGAAACATTATTTCTTTTCATGCACTATTTTGACAAGGTTTTCGATATTTGTTTAATGATTGAATGAATTGATTTTCGTTTGCAAAAATCGAAAGTTTACGTTTGAAGCTTTACCTTGTGATGATGTGCATGAAACTATGATTTGTTTTGATAGCTTAGGTAATAGTGTTTTTCATATTGATTTGTATAATGGTTTAGACAAGGCATGCTTTTAACAATGTCGTCTTGGTCACATTAACAAGAAACGCATCGCCAAACTCCAAAATGATGGACTATTTGAATCATTTGAATTCAGTCTAGATGATGAATGTGAATCTTGTCTTTTGGGGAAGATGACAAAATCACCTTTCACTAGATCTTGTGAAAGAGGTGAAGGTTTTTTTGATCTCATACATACACATGTGAGTGGACCCTTCAGATCCACCACAAGGGATGCTCATCAATTTTAAGTGACATTTACATTTAATTATAGCGGATATGGATATATCTACTTAATCAAGAATAAATCAAAAACCTTTTGAAAAGTTCAAAGTGTTTAAACATGAAGTTGAGAATCAGTTATGCAGGAAGGTAAAGATTCTTTGATCTAAAAGAGCCAAAGAGTACCTTAGTATCGAGTTACATGACTATTTCAAAGAATGTAGAATTTTTGCTCAATTAATTCATCATAGAACATCATAACTTAATGGAGTAGATGAGAGGCATAATCGGACCTTCTTAGACATGGTTTATTACATGATGATTCGAGCTTCTCTTTCGATTTCTTTCTGGGGGTATGACTTAGAAATAGCCACCCATATCCTTAATTGTATCCCTACCAAGAAGGTTACCAAAACGCCTCACGAGATGTAGATAGGGAAAGTTCCCTCGTTAGTAGATATCAAGGTTTGGGGTTGTGAAGCTTTCGTAAGACGAGAGACTCACGACAAGTTATAACCTAGTAGTGAGAGATGTGTTTTAATTGGATACCTAAAAAAGTCTTTTGAATATTTGTTCTACAAACCTAGTGAGAACGTGTACTTTATAGCACGAAGGGGAGTCTTTCGCATGAGATCATATAGAAGGATGATAGTGGGAGTATGATTGATCTTAATGAGATTCAAGATTTAACCAATGAACGAACATTAGAAGATACCAGTGCTCAACTAGAGGATGAGACTCCTGTTGAACCAGTTGACCATTCGTTACCTCTTCAACATTATAGTAGAGTTAGCATGTCACCAACGTTCTATGGTTTCCATATAACGTCATAAGGTGATATGTTTACAGTGATGGTAAACAGGTAAATTGGATGATCCAGTTAACTACAAGGAAGAGATAACAAGCCCTAAAGCTGCCAAATGGAAAAAGGAAATGGATATAGAGATCAAGTCCATGTATGATAACCAAGTTTAGAATTTGGTTGATCAAGAATGTGGTTGCAAGTTAGTTGGTTGCTAATGGATCTTCAAATAGGAGACTGACATGGATGGAAAGGTACACACTTTAAAGGTACTATTGGTTACAAAAGGCTTTAATTAAACCATATGGATTTACTATGATGAGTCCTTCTCAGTAGTCGCCAAGATAAAGTCTATCAGGATAATGCTAACCATAGCTACCTTTCATGATTATGAAATATGCCCAATGGATGTCGAAACCACTTTCCTTAATGGGAAGTTGGCTGAAGATGTTTACATGAGTTAGGTAAAGGGTTTCGTAGATGCATAGTTTCCTAATAGAGTGTGTAACATTGAGAAAACCATTTATAGATTGAAACAAGAGTCTTGCAGCTGAAATGTTTGCTTCCATAAGAAAGTCAAGGAGTTTGGTTTCTCTAGGAGTGAAAACGAGTCATATGTATATGTGAAGGCTAGTGGGAGTATAGTAACCTTTCTAGTATTATATGTTGATGACATACTCCTTATGGGAACTGACATTCCAACATTTTAGGAAGTAGATTCTTGGCTTGGAAAGTGTTTTCCTATGAAGGATCTAAGAGAGGAAGCCTATATTCTTCGGATAAGAATCTTAAGGGATAGAAACAAAAAGACTAATTGGTCTTATTCAATGTACATATTTGGATAACGTACGGAAATTTTTTAGTATAGAGAACTCTAATAAAGGAGAGCTACATATTCAGAGTAATGCCAAGTTGAGTAAGACTTAAAGCCCTAGTATAGATGAAGAGGTAGCGAAGATGAGTCGAGTCACATATTCTTCAGCTGTAGGGTTGATCTTGTATGATATGACATCTACTCACCTTGATGTATCTTTTGATTTAAGCATGGTCAATCACTTTCAGGGAAATGCTACCAAAGCTCATTGGACAACCGTAAAGAATATTCTTAAGTATCTACGAAGGACAAAGGCTTTGATTCTAGTCCTTGGTGGCAGTGATACATTGAGAGTAACTAGGTAAAGTGGCACCAAATTTCAAAAAGATAGATACAATCTTGCTTCTCAATCTAGCTGGGTGTCTATGTTAAATAGAGGAGCAGTCACTTCGAAAAGTTCCAAGAAAGACACAATTGTTGATCCTACTTGTGAATCAGAGTACATAGCAGCAAGTGAAGAATTAAAGGAATTAGCTTATCTAAAGAACTTCATCGAGCATCTCAAAGTAGTTATGAGCATTTAGGAGCCAATGGAACTTTTCTATGATAATGAAGGAGCAGTTGTTTTGAATAAAGAACCGAGAGATCATGGTAAATCAATACATATAGACAAAAAGAACCATTATATCAGACATAGAGTTGAAGAAGTTCATCTCATAGTTAAGATAGTGTCTTCAGAAGACAATCTTGCAAATCCTCTTACAAAGGCTCTGAGTGGCGTTAAATACGGATGAGACTTAAAACCGGAAACTGGATCAAAATAGAAACCGTTTGAACCAAAATATGTAGATTTGGTCCCAATTACGGGTCTAAATATTGGGTTTATCTGGGTTCCGGGTAATCAAGGTTTAGGTCCGCTGGGTCTAGGTACACCGAGTTTAAGAACCAGAGCCTGTGTAGGAACCAAAACTACTTTTAACGACTAAAATCAGTTTTTCTGAAAAATTTAAAACATGAATATCTAATTCGTTTGAAGTCGTATTGACATGAAGTTTTATCCAACATGCATTTTAGAGTTTGTGCATGAGTTTAAACTATAATTTTATCATTTTTGGTTTAATATTTAATGACTTATAGTCCCCTAAAGTCGGAATATTAAAGCTGAATTTTTTTAGTTTTTCAGCTCTTACTGTATTATGTGAAAACGTTAAAACATACATATCTAATCTGTTTGAAGTCGGATTGATATGTGGTTTTTTACAACTTATATTTTAGCGTTTGTAGGTTAGTTTAGACTATAAATTTGATATTTTAGGTTTAATATTCAATGACTTACAGTTCTCCAAATTCTAGATATCAAAGGTGGAAGTTTTTAGTTTTTCATCTTTTTTTGTATTCCATGAAAACGTTAAAACATATATATGTAATTGGTTTGAAGTCAGATTGACGTGCGATTATTTCCAACTTGTATTTTATATTTTGTAGATGAGTTTAGTCTATAATTTTGTCATTTTTGGTTTAGTATTCAGTGACTTATAGTTCCCAAAGTTGGGATATTAAAACTGAAAATTTTCAACTTTTCATATATCTGTTTTCATACTTTGTATTCTATGAAAATTTTAAAACATGCATATCTCATTTTTTAAAGTTGGATACGCATGATTTTTTTTAGATTGTAGTTTAAAGTTTATAAATGATTTTAGACTATAATTTAGTCAATTTTGGTTTCATATTCAATGAGTCACAGTTCCCCGAAGTCGGGATATTAATATAGAAAATTTCAAAGTTCAACCCACTAAGTAATTACCAAAAAATTCCAGTTTTTCCGGTTCTAAACCCACTTTACCCAGTTCCACCCTACCTACTTTGTTGTTTTTGGGTTTTCCAGTTCCAGACCCACTTTACCCAGTATCGTACCCAGAACCAAACTAGAACCTATTCTTATATACCGGTCTAATTTGCAGTCCTACAAAATCCCATTAACTGATCCGATTTTCCGATCCTACATCAAAATTTTTCTATAATGCATTGAATTCATTTAGCCCACTAACTTTATGGCATCCCACATTAGCATCAAGGATGTTGGAGATTGGCATGCAAATTAAAAGCACCAATATTATGACACAACGTGTGTAGATGCCAATTTTGGTTTGTTATTTTGCTCTAAAAGATTGCCCGTAAAGGGTTGTCGGAAATATTTTTATGTGACTGTCACTTGAAATAAGTTGAGTATTGATTTAAATTTTCTAATAAACATTATCATAATGTTTTAGGTTGAAAAGATCCTGAAGATTCAACAAGTGTTTGAAGAATCAGATGTTGGAGCACTTGAAGTGAACTTGGAACAGTTGATGTACACATGGAGCACTTTTTGTTGACACGGATCACTTGCTGAAAGCTAGTTGGATCATCATGATCTCAGATGACACATCATGATCATATGTGGAGCATCAATATATTGGTGAATCATTTGGAATAGTGATGGCTCATCATAAACATTGTTGGCTCATCCACAACTCTATGGCTCAACAAGAGTTAATGGCTCAATAGGAATACTTGGTGGCTCAACTCAAGTCAATGGATCAACAGGATCACATTGATGGCTCAACATGACTGCACATGACACATCATGTACAATGAAGGCACGTCCAAATGTTCAAAGCAACATGAATTATGTCCATGGTCCATGATGAACATGTGGTGGTACATCTTCAAGTTCAAAGCACATTCCAACATTCAAGAAACTACTCAACCTGATCAACAACACTTTTGGAAGGTGATGACATCTAAGAAGACAATTGAGCAACTTGATGCTCATGTTTCACATCATGTTTTCATTGTTGATCAAGAAGGTTAAAGAATTATGAAGACTCATAACTTGGATAGAACCTAACGAAATACTAAAGGAATTGGAATATTCTATCAATTCTCTGTTAAGTAGGGAAAAGGCTTCAACTGATAACTAAGTCATGATGACGTGTCAACACTGTTGGGTTTAAGTATACTACAACATCCTATGGTGCACATACAACCCTAAATACCTTGGATCTATGTTTTCACTAATTATACATGCAAATTATTTCCAAGGTAATAAACCTACAACCCGCATGCATTTGATATAAACCATATCAAATACTAGTTAGGATAACATACCTTTTGATGGAGCTTGAAGTCTTCATGTATTTGGCCTTAAAGAGCTTAGCCCCAATAATGTGGAAGCCTCAAGTAGAATCACAACACACCATGAACAAAGGATGAACTTGAGAGAGAATTCCATGCACAATAAAAACACCACCCAATCCAAGAATACACTTGTTCCCATTTTTGGGCAATGAAGTATGCATTTATATGTTGGATTTCAAGGTTTATGAGTATAACCTAAATACATACCCATGGGTTTCATGATCCATGGTTCTTGTGGCACAACTCTTTATGTATGCATACATAAACTTAGTCCAACATGGATCATAAGCCCAACACATATAAATATAACTAATTAACATAATTAGTCCCCATAGATTTGATTACTCTCTTTTGAACACTAAATTTATACCAAATTAATTCTTGATCAATACTAATTAACTCATATGATTTCATATTAATATATTATAACTTATAATATATTAATAAATCATATATAACCTTTTCTTTCAAAAGTGTATCCTAACAAATTGTCCTGATGATATGCAACCCAAATGGACCATGCTACTCTCGGGTCAAGTACATAACAATAATAATTATGGGCTTAAGCATCTAATCCAACAGTATCCCACTTGGATAAGTCTAAATCTATTATTGCAAGTGCGATTGCATAACCCGACTAGCAATCGTAGCTCTTAAAGCCATTATTGAACTCTGAACAAATCAAATGACACGTCCATTAGATAAGTGATCATATGTTCCTCCATTCTATATATCATATGGACTGAGACATGGATTCTAATCATTCTCTCAATACATTTGTTGTTTCCTAATTTTCTATGTATGACAACTGACTAATTGAACAAATCAAATCAGTCTAGGCTTGGCCAAGCACATAGGGGTGTCATCACTAAACCATCGAGGAGCCCATAGATATCGCTTTTATCCTTATGAGGTAAAAGGAATGGATAAACTTCAACTCATATGCTTGTACTAACTACTTGTTGAATCATACACAAAGGCACATTTTATAACATCAAGTTACTGATGCGTTTTTATACAATCAATGTATAACCAACTCATAGTCAACAACTAATATCTCTAGGTTTGAAGAATATAAGATATTATCGTCTCATGATTCACTCGTGATAAAATCCATGAAGTGATTCAAATGTGCATGTGTTTAATTCACTACTCAGAACTTATGAGCACTCAGGAATGTTGTAGCAACCATTGCTATGTCTAATGCACCTTAGAAAAATCTTACAAGCCAGATTCATGACAGTATTAATTCAATATCTACTTCCAACGTATAACTGGCTGTGGAGAGTTTGAATAAAATAATTATTCTGGAAGTCAAAACATGCAAAGTGAAACACAAGAATAATACTAATCCTATATGGCTCCAACACTTTGAGAGTAAATAAAAAACACCTTTTATCTAAGCACCATATTGGTTACTCATTATTTATGTTTCGATTAATCAACTTAATACTTGAATCAAAACAATAGTCATGCAATGCTCCAAAAAAGCATACTATGTTTGTCTATGATCCATACTTTGTGACATAGATCAATTGAAAATATTTCAACACTTTGAGATGTAAGAATACCAAACTCTTGCCATTTACTATAATCTGTTAGATTCTAAACTTATATGTAATGATCCTCTTGTAACGAATATGCACAAAAGTCACAGATACTTGGCAACAGACATTACAAAGTACTCTAATGGGAGATCAATTCCATGGAAATGAAGTCTCACATTCAAAGTACATTCCTTTGAACATCCTTCTTTGCATTAAGTTTTCTAACCTTATACAGATTCAAAGAATAATTTCCACCTATGGAAACATTTACATATTGCAATTTTGACTATCACTTCTGAACAAGAGTTGCCCCTTTTTAGAATATGTCAATATGGTCCTTACTCTATACTTCCAACTGTCCATGAGCAACCAATCTCTGGTAAACCTTAGATTGTCCTCGATAATTGCTTAATCATTTTAGTCATATCCAGTACTAGACCTTTTCCCCTCTCAATGCCCCCCATGCATTTGGAAAATTTAGAATGGATGAATATTATAGCACATGTGATCGATCCTATACCCGAAGCATATGGGATGCGATTTATGCTATAAAATTTTTATTTTCCATGTTTTCAAAATTCGAACTATGAAGAGGGATGCCGGAGTCATAAACGAATTTTGAGAATGCAACATATATATAATTTACTTATGTTGAACCATTATAGCATACCATTCATATATATATATATATATATATATATATATATATATATATATGTATGTATGTATGTATGTATGTATGTATGTATGTATGTATTCTTAACTAATGTTGATTAAAATCTCAATCTAAGCTTGTAGAATTAAAATGAAGTATATCCTCTCCCTTAATTATAGCAAAACAACTTTTCCAACCCCTGAAATTTCAAGAATTGAAACTTTGTTTTCTATAATTAACATGGCTAACTTGCAATACTTATCATAATTATCATACTCCCACTAACATGATGATTATTAGCGTAACACTTACGGTCCCACTAGCTCTGACATATACTCAGAAATCAGTTGGACTTTTAGAAATCAATACTTTATTGAATTTCTTACCAAAGTTCAGATTTATGATACGAGATGCTTTGATAAAACTTTATCAAAATCATGCACCTTTCCTTTCATAGCACACATGTGTGTTTAAACAATTTTAGTACTATGAAAAGGGATATCGTAATAATAGTTTCAATTTTTTAGACCTTTGCCATTTCTCACAAGTCTATGTTAGTGTGTCGGTTAACCATACACGCTCCACTAACGACTTTGAAAAAGAAAATGTCATAATTGCTATCTACTTAAAATCTACTTACTGAAAGTATTTCCTCAACATCATTTTCATGAAGCGGAGTGAAACCTTATGACACTTAGATTTTATGGTGTATGTATTCATATCCAAGTGAATTTGTCAAAACCATAATCACAAGACAAGGTTTAGTGACAAATCCAAACTCATATGGACTAAACTTGCCCAATCTCATTTTCTTTCCACCCGGCAGCACAAGTGCCTACCATTGCTTCCAAGTTGTTATGAAAACATTTGAGAACTCATATAACTCACAAGCATAGTAAACTTTCAATTGGAATAGACATAGAAATAAGAATATGTCAACACAATAGGTTACAAACCTCAAGTCGTGGGCTAGTGATCAACAATACTCTCGATCAGTCCTTGAAACTATCTCAAGATCTTTTAAGGCTCCAACTGACCACTTGACATATAAGATTATCTTGTCAAGAACCATTCCTTGACAAAACAAATATTTAAGAGTTAGTATGGATTCTTATCAAGATAAACACTTCTTCCAATTGGCCTTAGGTGGTTTTTGTCTTATCCAAAACATCACAACTCACCAGTCTCATATGTACAAGAGTAAGAAACATGTTACTCTACATTTGATAAGTGTTATAAACCTTTCTTAAAATTATATCACTCAAATTATAATCTTAGAGTATGACTCTAAGACTTTTTTTGGAACGAAGTACGATTTGTATTTTAATTTGACCATTTCCACACTTCACGATTCCAGTCCTTAGCCAAACAAATGTACTAAGGATTTCTTAGATGATCAATCGTGATATGGTTCTATAATCACTAAGATAATCATAAAACAAGATACTCAAGTACTCTCCCATCTTTTTAGATTGCAGAAACTTTTATCTTTCTGCCTAATTTGATTCTTCTTATTTATTATGCCAATCATTGAAACATTTCCAATGTTTCAGAATTACACTTAAACTTGTAAGCATAACCATATTTACTTAACTTTAGAAAATTATAATGAATAACCATATAAGCCTTTGTGGTGGACCATACCATCGCACAACCTAATGTACCTGATCCTTTAGTCCTTTACTTGACTCACATGTGCATATGAACAACGAATTAATCTTAATTTCCCACAGATGAAAAATTCTCATTCATCATACAATACAAGTTGCATGATTCCAAGTTTCTATCCAACTGAAACTTGGGTGATGAGAACATTTCCTTATTTGGCAAATTTTAACATTACCACAAACAAAATAATCAAATCCATTTTTCAACATTGCTATTAATGGAAACATATAAACAACAATTTTTCACAAATGCCATTGTAAGGATACTTAAAATAAATAAAATCAAAACTTTTCTTTTTATATTAAAACTTGCGGAAAAATATTATTTTTACAATGCAAATACATATTAAAATTATGTTGTTATCTATTCCTAAAAAATATATCATAACTCTTAAGCCGCAGCTCAAAATTCTAATCATCGCACCATGCGATCGAAATTCATCTTCGCGATCAGCATTGGCATATTCTTTTCTTTAAGCTTACTTTGATTCTACAAAACATCAAAATGTAATTAGATTACATTATTTCTTAAGAATCTCCAAAACGGAACTTAATAGAGGTAGATAACGGACTTTTTGTTGGATTAGCGTCTAAGCCCGTATCCATATTTGTCAAGTACTTGACCCGATTGTGTATGGTCCTTTTGGGTTGCCTTCAGTAGAGCAACTTGAATGGAGAAATAATAGAGAAAGAGGTTATTATGATTTATTAATATGTTATAAGAATAATATATTAAAGGAGAAATCATATTTGTTTAATTAATATTGGTCAATAATTAATTAAGAATTAATTTACTGATCAAGTGTAATTAATTAAACTAGAGGGGTTGAATTGTAATTATGTGATAGTTACAAAATAGGGTAATGGTTTTCCTAGATATAGGTTGGACGAAATCAAGGGATAAGATATCCTTGAAATCGTCCAAAGGATAAAGGATAAAGGGTTTTCAAGGCTTATCTTATTGTTACTTGGTGGGCAAGCAACTAGATAAGGATAAGGATTGAAACCCTAATCTCTACACCTATATAAACACCCCTTTGGCACATGAATTCAAAAAGGGTCTTATTAAAGGGTTCTTAGGGCCGATTTCATACCTCCTCCCTCTCTTTATGGTCTCTCCATTTGCTCTTGGTGTGTGTGAGCCATTAGAGGTACTACACTTGTGGTACTTGCTTTCAAGACTTAAGGTTTAAAGATTTGAGTTGTTATTGCAATATAACAACAAGAGGTATGTGATCTAACCTTCTATGTTTATTTCGAAAATACTAGGGCATATTAGGGTTTCTTTATGTGTTCATAATGTTGTGTATCTAGTAGTGAAAACATAGATCCAATTCTACGGTTGCATGCACACATAGGATTGTTTGTACAAAACCCATCAGTGGTATCAGAGCCTTTGGTTAACTTGTTTTCAATTAGTATTATACAATTGTATGAGCTTGACATATTAGGGTTTGTAGCCAATAAACCCTAGGAGGCAAGAATTTCGAGACTAAGGTTTCTAAATCCTAATTTGCGAAATATTTGAAAGGGTTTTCAAATCCCTTCCTTTAGCCTCAAGATTTCGAAATCTAGGGTTTGCAAACCCTAGGATTTTCGAGATTAGCCTCCTCCCTAAGATAAGATCCTAAATTTTAGGGATTTGGATTATCCTATATCTTGTAATTATTCTTTAATGGTTATATATGGTAATTAAAGACTTTGAATTATCCTATCCCATGATTTTCGAAATTTAGACGGATTAAACGGATTAGGATAAATTAGTTGTTTAATTGGTAATTATCCTTCATGATTTAATTAATCCCTTATGATTTAATAATTTAAATTAGTAGTTTAATTCAAGATAATCATTAAATCACGAGTTTTAATATTTAAAATTTTAATTTAAATAGTCTTAAATTTCGCAAATTTTAAAGTGAGATTAAAACCTAATTGTTGTGAAAAGTTTCAAAACCTGGCCTCGAGTTTTGGAATTTAAATTGGTTGATTAAAATTTTGATTTTGAAAAATGTTAAAATCTAAAATCCTAATTTTGAAAAAGTTCAAATTACACCCTTATGGTTTTATTAAATTGATTAAGTGTATAATTAAAAGAGAGTTAATAAATCCATAATGATGAGGTTTATATTTTATTAAAAGTGTAATTTATAAAATTTAAACCACCTAGTATTTTAAAAGTGTAAAATACACCCTTATACTATGTATAACATTAAAAGTCAAATATTATATGTATAACTAAAATGATAGTCTTACCGTTAGTAGGCCTCATTCACGAAGCCGATCTATAAGGGGGTATAAGGTTATGGCCTATAATATGGTCGTTTAATGGGTATCCACTCTTACCCACCGCTTCCTTGATTGGTGGAGGGTCGTTAACCGAACAGATAGGATAGGACAATCCTATCTTCATTAATATGTATAATGAATCTATGTAAAGTAACTAAACGTTTTTACAAATTCCCAATCCTAGTTACTTTAGGCAAAAGGGAAATTGATGCAATCCCATGAAATTACACTTTGTACTCTTGCTATGACGTTAGTGGAGCGTGTGTGGTTAACCAGCACAATAATTGGCTTCTAAGCAAATGTAGCAAAGGGTGACTCAATGTTTGTCACAGTTCGATGGAGCGTCTGTGGTTTACCAGCACATCGAATAGGTGACTGTAACAATGAGGGACCATGTAGATTTGCATGGTTATTCACACCCACTTTGTGATCCTCGGCATCCCAGTCACAAACGAGGGGGGCATATCGAGATTTAAACATGCCATTGAAAAGTTCAATGAATCTCGAAGGAAATCTAGGAATTCTTAATATATTTAAAACTTAAGCCTTTATGTTTTTCATGGTGAAGAATTAGTGAATCGTCATTCACTTACCTCCGAATTATTTGCATGTTGGATTACGGCATCCCTCTTCTAATGTGTAAATAATGTTGTTGGATCCTAGCCTTAATGTCTCATTTGGGTGTTTCATTAACGATTCAATCAACTAACTTGAATTTTCTCCTATTTTGTAGATGTCTAACTCTAAGCGTGGTCTTCCCGAATCCCAAGGAAAAGGTGTTCCTATTGAAAGTGAAAGCTTGTTCCAAAGTGAAGGATCAATGTGGACTAGCTTGATTTCACTTCCTCCTCCTACTCCCGTTGTTCTCCCTGATCCACTAGAACAAAGATTTGAAAGGTTTAAGATCACCGAAACCCTATTGGGAATGGAACATGAAGATGGTAAACCCGTGTGTGCTCACGTCCTAGGGATGAAATCACACATTGATAGGTTGATTATGTTGGGTGCGTCTTTCCCCAATAAGTTGGTTGTGGACTGGGTTCTTTAGTCACTCCCTAAATCATATGATAAGTTCATAAGAGAGTATTATATGATGGATCTTGACATGACCCTCATTGACTTAACTTACATGCTTATTGCTGATGAATCAAAAATGATTTGGCAAAGTAATGGAGCATATTTGTCTGATAATTCAACCAACCATGCTTCCGTGGACATTCAAGAAGAACCTACCTGTTTCTGCTGCCAAGAGAAGGGGCCATGGATACGAAGCTGCCCAAAGGACCTGAAGAGTCTAAGAGATGGGAGAGTCAAGAAGTATGGCTCTACTTCAGGTATAAAATCCACTATCTAACTCCATTTAAATTCTTATTCTTTATACATAATGTGATAAGATTACACTTTCATGTTTTGTAGGATTACATAAAAGAGAGGAAGTTTGATGGAAGAGCAAGATGAGTCTGATCACGAAGAAATGGATTACGATCACATGGATTCAAAGATCAAATTTTGAGCTTAGGAAGTTAATGTAGATTTGTTAGGAGTATTTGATTACATAGTTTTTCAGTTGAATTTTGCATTGTAAGGACATGTTTTCCGCTATTTTTATGAATTAAATAAATTTTGGTTTTATTTTATTTGTTATCCTTACAACGGCGTATATGAAAAATTGATGTTTGTGTACTTCTATTATTAGCAAAATGGATTTGATTCTTGATTAGGTTATTTGTGGAAGTGTCAAGAGTTTACCAAATAGGGAGAGTTTCTCATCACCCAAGTTTCAAGTGGATAGGAGCTTGGAATTGTGCAACAAGTATTCTATGATGAATGAGAACTTTCACATTTGGGGAATTTAGACTAATTTTTTACAAAGTGTCAATTTAAGGACTAAGAGATCGAGTACACTAGGTCGTACGTTGATCAAGTCTACCACAAGAGTGACAAAGATATTCGTCATGATTTATTAAAGTTTAGTGAATATGGTTATACTTATAAGATTGAGCATAATTCTGGGTTGATTAAAAGAGTTTCAATCAATAGCAAAACGAATAAGAAGAATCAAGTAGGCAGAAAGATAAAAGTTTGTCTATTCTAAGAAGAAGGGAGAGTACATTTTATTATGTTTTATGATAAGTCTTAATGATTAAGAACCCTATCTCAATTGATCCTGTAAGTGAGTCTTAGTACAATTTATATGTATAAAAAGAGGAATCGAGAATTGTGGAAATGGTTAAATCAAGAAGTCAATCATACTTCGTTCCAACATCAAGTCTTAGAGTTATACTCGAAGATTGTGAATTGAGTGACAAGTCTTAAGAAGGTTTATAACATTCATCAAATGTGGAATTTGGAAAAAGGATTTTCTTATTCTTGCACATTTGAAATTGGTAAGTTGTGATGTCTTGGATAAGAAGAAGACCAACTAGGACCAATTATGTGAAGTGTTTGTCTAGATAAAAGCTACACTAACTCTTGAATATTTGTTTGTCAAGAAATGTTTCTTGACAAGAGAATCTTCTATGTTAAGGAGTCAGTGGGAGTCTTAATTATCTTGAAAAGGTTTCAAGAACAAATCAAGAATAAACCTTATCAATCATCCCTAACACACGACTTGAGGTTTACAACCTATCGTGTTGACACTAATTTTGTTTATGTGCCATTCTAATTGAGTTAATTATGCATGTGTGTTCTACGAGTTCTCAATGGGTTGTATAGGGGCAAGGCACCTTGTTCAATAGAAAGTACATTAAAATGAAGGGGTGGGCTGTTCAATAATTTAGAAGTAATGGTGTGACCCTTGATGGCAAGAAATTAATAAGAACAAGTTCTATCCATAAGAAGTTTGAATTTGTCACTAACATTATCTTGTGATTATGGTTATGATGAATTCACATGGATGGGAATGTATACACCACAAAATCTAAGTGTCATAACGTTTCTCTCATTCATGAAAATGGTTGTGAGAAAACGCTTTCACTAAGAGAGATTTTGAAGATAGCATTATGTGATTTGGGTTTCTCAAATTCAATTATGATTACGACATACCTTTTCATAGTTCGAATTGTGGGAAATGGCAAATGCGTCTGAACATTTTAGAATTATTGATATGAGTCCTAGAATCGTTTAGACATATACATATGAGATGTCCAAGGAAAAGTGCATGAGTTTGAGAAGCTTAGATAAAGTCTTATCATAACATCTAGTATTAGAAATATGAACTTAAGAAATTCTTTTCTAGAAGTTCAGCTGATTTCTGAATACATGTCGAAGCTAGTAGGAACATAAGTGTTATGCTGGTAAAGAAATAATCATCATGTAAGTGGGAGCATGATTATTATGATAAGTATTGCTAGTTAGCAATATTAATTATAGAAAACATGAGTTATACTTTGCAAAGTCGTAAGGGTTATGCTGGTAAAGAAATAATCATAAAAGTTGTTTTGCTATAATTAAGGGAGAGAATATTATGCTTCATTTCAAATCTAAAGGATTAGATTGTGGAATGTTAATAAATTTAATCAAGGATACATAGTGTGTTCTCAAATTTTGATTATGATTAAGGTATTCCTCTTCATAGTTCGAATAGTAAGAACGTGACACATAACATATTATGACAGAAGATTGATAAAGTATCATATCTTTATGTAAGACATTATGCATCATGCCCTATATACTTCAGGTGTAGGAATAATTGCATATGCTATAATATTTGACCATTCTAAAATTTTCCAAATGTCTAGCGCATTAAGAAGGAAAAAGCAAAAGAATCGGTTTTGACTAAGATAATTAAACAACTATCAAAGGACGATCTAAAGTTGCTGAGGATTGGTCGCTTGTGAGTAGTTGGAAGTATGGTATTGAATGGACCATATCAACATTATTATTATGAATAGATAAGATTCTATTAAGAATGAGTTGTCATATGGTAAATATGGAAATGTTTCCATAATTGGGAGTTGGAAATTTAGAATTTATGTCTAGATTATAATTTTTTATGCAAAACGATGTTCAAAGGAGTGTACTTTGAGTGAGAGACATTACATCTATATAATTTTTCTGTAACAATTTTTGATAGAGTACCTTGTGATTTCGTTGGCCGAGTCTTTGTGATTTTTGTGCCGTGACTTCACAAGAGGATCATTGCATAAAATATTAGAATTTGACATATTCTAAAATATGGCAATAACTTGGTATTCTTACACTAATTATTAGGATTGGGGATTGTGAAATGAGTTTCATTTGAAAAGTTTTTTCAATTGATTTATTTCACAAAGTATGGACCATAGGAAACCAAAGTGTGCAAGCTTGGACCATGGGACAATTGCGGTTATGAGTCGAGTTATAAAGTTGATTATCTGAAACATTAAACAATGGACAATGAGTAATCAATATGGTGATTAAATAAAGGTGTTTTATTTATACTCACAAGTTTGGGGTCATATAAGATTAAGTATTATCATTTTGTTTCTCTTTGCATCTTTTGACTTCCAGAATAATTGAGTTTATTAAGAATAATCGAATTATTCAAACGGTCCACAATCGGTCATACGTTGGAAGTAGGTGTGAATGAAGACTGTCATGAATTGGTTTGTAGATTGTCTAAAGTGTATTAGACATAGCAAAGGTTTGCTGCAATGTTGATGAGTGCTTGTGAATATGATTTTGAGCATTGGATTAAACGCACGCTCACTCAGATTCCTGAATTTTGTCACGAGCGATTGGTGAGATGATAATATCTTGTATTCTTGAAACCGAAATGTGTGAGTTGTGTCTTGCGAATCGGTTACACATTTATAATATGTAAACGCACCGGTAACTTGGTGTTATAAAACTTATTGTTGTGTGTGATTTGGTGAGTGAGTGCAAGCAAGCATTGAGTCAAAATTTATCCATTCCTTTTACCCAAAGTGGGATAAAAGCGATACCCGTAGGCCCCTCGCTGATTTAGTGATGACAAACGTAAATGCTCGGCTGGGCTAGGGTTAATTTGATTTGTTCAATTAGTCAGTCGTCGTAAATCAGAAACAAAACATAGATTGAGAGAATGATTTCGATTCATGTCTCACGTCTATACGATATCAAGAATGGAGGAATATATGATCCCTTATCTAAAGGACAGGTTACTAATAAGATCAGAGTTCGACAGCGTCTTTGAGAGCTACAATTGCTAATCGGGTAGTACTTATTGTTATAGTTACTAGACTTATCTAAGTGGGAGACTGTTGGATTAATGTCTAAGGGCGTAACCATATTTGTCAAGTACTTGACCCGATTGTGCATGGTCCTTTTGGGTTGCCTTCACCATAGCAACTTGATTAGAGAAATAATAGAGAAACAGGTTATTATGATTTATTAATATGTTATAAGAATAATATATTAAAGGATAAATCATATTTGTTTAATTAATATTGGTCAATAATTAATTAAGAATTAATTTACTGATCAAGTGTAATTAATTAAACTAGAGGGGCTGAATTGTAATTATGTGATACTTACAAAATATGGTAATGGTTATCCTAGATATAGGTTGGACGAATTCAAGGGATAAGATATCCTTGAAATCGTCCAAAGGATAAAGGATAAAGGGTTTTCAAGGCATATCTTGTTGTTACTTGGTGGGTAAGCAACTAGATAAGGATAAGGACTGAAACCCTAATCTCTACACCTATATAAACACCCCTTTGTCACATGAATTCAAAAAGGGTCTTCTTAAAGGGTTCTTAGGGCCAATTTCATACCTCCTCCCTCTCTCTATTGTCTCTCCATTTGCTCTTGGTGTTTGTGAGCCATTAGAAGTACTACACTTGTAGTACTTGCTTTCAAGACTTAGGGTTTGAAGATTTGAGTTGTTATTGCAATATAACAACAAGACGTATGTGATCTAACCTACTATGTGTATTTCGAAAATACTAGGGCATATTAGGGTTTCTTTATTTGTTCATAATGTTGTGTATCTAATAGTGAAAACATAGGTCCAATTCTAGGGTTGCATGCACACATAAGATTGTTTGTACAAAACCCATCACTTTTACCTGAAGCAAAGTCAAACCTTTTGACTTTCACCATCCTTATGAACTTTCAGGTATATTTGGCAGTTTTGCAACCAATACCCCCTCTTTTGGAAAAAGAAACATATGGACTCTTTGGAAATGGTATACAAGACTATCTCAGACTTAGCCATTCTGTTTAATGTCAGGTCAAGTGACTTGACCATGACCAATCCCTTTCCATTGGGAAGAGAAAGCTTTTCTAGACTTCCAATGTCACCATTGTCAATGTCCAATTGGTTTCGGGAAGTAGATCTTCCAATCTAATTTAGTTTATTAATGCACCAAAGCATTGTTGATTTAGCATTATCAAGCAAATAGGTAAGATCACTAAGGTTCATGTCATGATCTGTCATCAGGGATTGACTGAAGAACCAAGTCAACAGTCAGCTGCCTCGAGACTTTGACACCTGACTCACCCGGCTTGCCAATAGGGATTGAGTGACTTAGAATTTTCAAGTATTTGAACTTGTGGTATATGAGAATAATAGGGGGAAGTGGAGGAAGTGAAGCATGATTTTCTAGTCCCATTAATGCACAACAAAGGGATTGATCTTTCACCTTGATTGCCATTTGGGATATCATCTTCATTAGGAAATCTTGTTCCTAAGGATTTGGGAAGACCATAGATGTCTTAACAAGACATCTATAATGGTAGAAATTCAAGTTTAGTTGATTTAAAGCCCTTAACATAACACCTAATATGAAATAGTAAGGCTAGGACCCAACAAACTGTTTTACCAATTTCCACCATGAAAAAACAAAATAATTTAATGAGTTTTAATTGGATTTGAAACTCCTAGATCTTTTGAGATTCATTGAACTTTCAATGGCATGTTTAAATCTCGATTGTGCCCTCTCAAGTTTGTGACTGGGATGCCGAGGATCATAAACAAGGTGTGAATTGTTGGATTAATGTCTAAGTGCATAACTATAATTGGTAAGACTTGACCCGACCCAGCATGGTCTATTTGGGTTGCATGGCATCATGCACTTGGATATACTATAATGAGAGAAATAACACTTAAGGTTGATTAATATATTATAAGTTCTAATATACTAATAAGATTATTTAATTAGTATTGATCAAGAATTAATCTAGAATTAATTATGTGATCAAAATAAGACTAATTAAATATATGGGTTGAGTGTGTAAATCATCCACACTTTTATAGTGGGCTAATGCTCCATGGATAATCAAGTTGGGCTAAAACCTATAGGATGGTCCATGGATGCTCCATGGTGTATTTGAACCCATGGATCCAAGGAAATGGAAGGCCATGAAAATTAGGGTTTACCCTAATTGTAACAACTATATAAGATCATATTCTTTGGGAAAAATCGGCATATATGAATAATAAGAAAGGGCTAGCTGATTTTAGGAGTGTTCAAGTTTCTCTCAAGTTATTCCAAGTGTATTTGGTGTTGTGTGAACCATTTGAGGTGTCACACTTGAGACACTAGGCACTCAAGCTTCATGAATACATTTTACATCAAAGAGGTATGTATTCTATCTTGTTATATTCATTATTTTGTATGCTAGATTAGGATAATACCTTGGATGTTCATAATTGCATTTACAATAGAGAAAACATAGATCCAAGGTATTTAGGGTTGCATGTACACTTAGGAGTGTTAGAATGCTCAAAACCCAACATGAATAACCATGCAAATTGACTTGGTATCCTTATTTTTATCAACCAATCAATGTACCGGTTAACCACACGCGCTCCACTGATCTATGATAAAACTTAAGTCAACCATTTCCAGACATCATCAGTCCCATGTTAGTGTGTCGGTAACCACACACGCTCCACTAACGACTTAACAAGGGTGCAAAGTGTAATTTCATGGGTTACCACCAAATTCACATTTTCCTAAGTAACTAAGATTGGGAATTTATAAGTGTTTAGTTACTTAGTATTTATCATTATACTTTTAATGAAGGGTTAATTATAGTCCTTTCCTACCCGTTCGGCTAACGACCCTCCACTAGTTAAGGAAGCGGTGGGTGAGAGTGGACACGCATTAAACTACCATTTTATAGGCAGTAACCTTATACCCCCTTATAGACAGGCTTCGTGAATAAGGCCTACTGATGGTAAGACTGACTTTTAATCTTATATATATATATATATATATATATATATATATATATATATATATATATATATATATATATATATATATATATAAACATTTAATATTATAATAGTATAAGGGTGTATTTTAAACATTTAAAATACTTGGTGATTTAATCTATTAATGAAACTATACTCTTAATTTAATTAAACTTAAACCATGTCATTATGGAACTATTAACTCTTTTAATTGAACATTTTAATTAATTTAATGAAGTCTATAAAGTTTGAATTTTAACTTTTAAAATTCTAGGGTTTGGAATTAAAGTGTACATGGGGTGACTTTACAAATTCCAAAACTTGAGGGCAAGTTTTGAAACTTTTCAAAACCCTTGGATTTTCATAACTTATGAGTTTAATTAAGCTCTTAAAAAAAGTTTAATGAAGAGACTCTTAAACATCCATAACTTGAGAACAAGTTATGGAGTTCATAAAACTATTTATGACAAAAAAAACCTCTTCATTTTGCAACCTACGACAATTTTATGAGTTTTTAAAATTCATAAACGTGACTTTTCAAGTAACTTGAGGACAAGTTACAAAAACACATTCTATTACCAACTTCTAGATTAATTTGGATTGAAAACAACTTATCACACAATTTTTTCTATTAATCTAAACAATCTCATAAACATGAACATTCATAATCAACAACTTTTAAGCATCATATAAACATGTATACAACTTGAAACTTTGATTATAACTTCATTTGGATCAGAATAAACATTACCATAGTACTAAAAACATATTTTATGAACAAAAACAATTTATGGTAACGATTAAATCCAAAACAGGCCAAAAAACTCGAATATATGCTGTCAGGGGGTCCAACTCGTTGAGTGCATGTACAAACTCGTCGATTTGGATGCATTTGTTTATGGACTCATCGAGTCACACACTGGACTCGTCGATTCTGTTGTACAGAAAACAAAAATTCAGTTTTTTTTTCAGCTAGTTGCATCAAGTATAATTGAAAACAACCCATGGCTCTGATACCACTGTTGGGTTTTAGTATACTACAACATCATATGGTGCACATACAACCATAAATACCTTGGATCTATGTTTTCACTAATTATACATGCAAATGATTTCAAAGGTATTAAACCTACAACTAGCATACATTTGATATAAACCATATAAAATACTAGTTAGGACAGCATACCTTTTGATGGAGCTTGAAGTCTTGATGTATTTAGCCTTAAAGAGCTTAGCCGCAATAATGTGGAAGCCTTAAGTGGAATCGCAACACACCATGGATAATGGATGAACTTGAGAGAGAATTCCATGCACACCAAAAACACCACCAACTCCAAGAATACACTTGTTCCCGTTTTTGGACAATGAAGTATGCATTTATATGTTGGATTTCAAGGGTCATGGGTATAACCCAAATCCATACCCATGGGTTTTATGATCCATGGTTCATGTGGCCGAACTCATTATGTATCTATACATAAACTTAGTCCAACATGGATCATATGCCCAATACATATAAATATAACTAATTAACATAATTAGTCCCCATAGATTTATCTCTTTTGATCACTAAATTAATTCTTGATCAATACTATTTAACTCATATGATTTCATATTAATATATTATAACTTATCATATATTAATAAATCATATTTAACCTCTTCTCTCAAAAGTATATCCTAACAAATTGACCTGATGATATACAACCCAAATGGACCATGCTACTCTCGGGTCAAGTACATGCCAATAATAGTTATGGGCTTAGACATCTAATCCAACAAACACCTGATTGGTTAAGCCATGTCATGGGCTTTTCCAAAGCCTATAAATAGACCCCTTGGGATCCATTATAAAGTTGCTCTTTTCTGATCATTCCTGGTCATTCTGCACTATTGCTGCCTAGACTATTCTTCAGAGAGCAATTTGAGAGTTTTAATGTGTTTTAGATTCAAACACTTGTAATTGAATCTTCATGAATATGAGACACATTTGAATCATGGATCTTAAACATTAAAAAAACATTTATATCATTAACTTGGTGATTCACAACTCTTTATTTTCTGCATTACTTGTCACTTGACGATTCTAAAACTCTATTTCAGACTTTTCAACACTTGGACTATTGTAGTCTAGGTTTACTGAACTTTTCACATTTCTTTAGATGGTATCAAAGCAACTGTTTTTCTTTTTCTTCAGTTGGTATCAGAGCTCGAGTGATCGACTTTGAGACTTAGAAAACTTTTCACAAAAACACTTTTTCAAGTTTCAAAATAGTATCACCTGCTCTCAATGGCAAGTGTGAATAAAAACCAAAATGTTCTTTATTTAGCTTCAGTTGCAAATGGTCTTGGAGCAAAAATTGTACACCTATCCTTTTGCCTAGTGAATACACTTCATGGGTAGATCACATCAAGTACTACCTGGAAGGTCATCACTCTGACATCTGGACCTTCATCTCCACTGGGAAACATACTCTAGAATTTTTGAAGGACATCAGAGTTCTTGAAGCCGGTGTCTCTCCAGAAACCTCCAAAATTATCTCTGGATCTATTTCCTCTGTTGCTCAACTTCGTGACAGGAAAGTTAATAAGTTTGAGGCTAAGGCGATGCAAGAGCTCTTATCTGGAATTCCTCATGACATCTATGAGCAAATTCCTGATGAAGACTAGAGCTCACCCTTCAATGTCTGGAATGCACTCAAGAAACAATTTGAGGGAACTAATAAGATCCTTGCAAATAGGAAGAAAGTTGCATTGACAGACATGGACAAGTTCAAGATGTTACCTCATGAAACTCTCTTTGATGCATATTATAGGTACAACATTGTTTTCAACAAGATCTAGGCACCATGTCTATCTCAAAGGAGAAATATCACAAGAGGATTTCAATCTGAAATTCTTGACAATATATCTCCAAAATGGGATACAATGCATATGATCATACTACAAACTACAACCAATCTAGACATCATGTCTCTACTTGATCTATATGTTGAACTGTAAAAACATGAGCCAAATGTCAACAAGCTAGCTCATGCAACACCCTTTGATAATCAAGGACTTGCCTTGGGAAATTTAGCACCCATGGAAATTAAAACTCAAAACTTGATTGCACATCACAATCCAATCCCAAACCACTTTCCTAATAAGTTTTCCAACCAAGGATATGGATCATATCCTTATCAAAGTTCGAAAATGGCTCAACAGTATAACCAACATCCATACATGCCAACTCAACAACCTCTTCAGATCGCAAATGGGTACATGGATAATCATCAAGGTTTCATTGGAACCACAATGGAATCTCCTCAAATCAATGAGGAAAAGGAGTATGACGAATGCTTGGGACTCCTGACCAAGTTCAATCCAAACTTCAAGAAGTTTGCGAACAAGCCAATTGGGAACTTTAGAGCACAAAGTTATCAGCAACCCCAACACTATCAGCAGAACTCTAGAAACTTCCAAGGAGAAAGCAACAATCTACAAAGCTTTAACTCTCAGAATTCAAATTTTAAAAGTTAAAATTCTCAGAGGATAAACTCAAGGGTTTAAGATAACAAGTTGAAGTCCCATGAAGATAATGAAGTAATCAGGTACCACAACTGTCAAAGTGAAAATCATTTTGCCAAGGATTGCAAAATGAAAACCAAGAAGGTTAAAGACAAAGCATACTACCTTCAAAGGGCAGAGCAGTTCAAGAAGCAGTGAAAAGACAAAGCCTTCATGGTCATGGAAACTCTAAATGTGGAAGTCTGGGAAACAGATGATGAAGTGGATCAATCAGAAGAAACTGAAGCCTACAAGAACTACTTCTGCTTCATGGATGATGATGAAAAAGAGCCTTCTCCTCTCCATCAACACGTTTTTGAAAAGGTATGCTTTATGCTTTGTGATAATCATTTTACTATTGAGCCTTTTCATGATCACTTTAACAATATTTCTGAAATAATCAAAGAATATGTCACCATTACTGAATATTTTTTCAGTTACTACAAAGATGAACTGACCGAAACTCGGTTCAGACTTGAAGAATTGAGATGTCGTATGGCTAAGTTAGAAAATGACCTCACAATCAAAACTTAGGCACATCTTACCTCAGTTGAACAATATGAAATTATATTGAATCAATGTGACATTATTTGAAAAGATAATCGTGAGCTATACATCCAAATCAATACAAAAATCAATAGTTATAAGGCATCCAAAACCCTTCTAGAATACAACTCACATGCTATTCTTAAGGGACCAAAACCATAATGGATAAAATATGGCCTTGGTTATGATGTAATGAACAAGGAAATCATGGGTCTCAATACTCTACCAGAGTTGTTAGTATGCGATCCAAGTCTCTTCACTAGAGATAATGAGGATCATGAAGAGGTGGTAACTTGCAGTCCTGATGTAATTGCCACTTCATCCTCAAATATCCCATTGGAAGTCACTGTTGGATTAGTGTCTAAGTCCATAACTATAATTGGTATATAGTTGACCTGACCCGACATGGTCTATTTTGGTTGCATGGCATCATACATTTCGGTAGACTAAGATGAGAGAAATAACACTTAAGGTTATTAATATATTATAAGTTCTAATATATTAATAAGATTATTTAATTAATTTTGATCAAGAATTAATATAGAATTGATTAAGTGATCAAAAGAAGACTAATTAAAAGTATATGTGTTGCTTGTGTAAATCATCCATACTTGTATAGTGGGCTAAGAGTCCATGGATTATCAAGTTGGGCTAAAACCCATAGGATACTCCATGGATGCTCCATGGTGTATTTGAACCCGTGGATCCAAGGAAATGGAAAGCCATGAAAATTAGGGTTTACCCTAATTGTAACAACTATATAAGCATCATATCTTGTGAAAAAATCGGTGACTATGTGTGTATATAAAGGGCAAGCCGATTTCATGAAGTCTGCATTTTCTCTCAAGTTATTCAAAATGTTCATGGATATGTGTGAACCATTTGAGGTGTCACACTTGGGGCACTAGGCTCTTGAGCTCCATGGAATCAAGCACCAACCAAGAGGTATGTAATTCTACTAGAATTTATATTATGTGTACTTTATATTATGCTAGTTAGAACAATACCTTGGAAATTGATATTTTGCTTGTATAATAGAGAAAACATAGATCCAAGGTATTTAGGGATGGATGTACACCACAAGAGTGTTAAAATGCTCAAACCCCAAAAGTGGTATTAGATCCTAGGCTTGTTTTCACTTATACTTGATGCAAACTACTTAAAAATCGAAGTTTTGTGCTGTCTGGATAGGGGACTCGATGAGTCCAAGGCAAAATGCATCCAACTCGTCGAGTTGGTTCATACACTTGACGAGTTGGACCCTTAAACAACATATCTTTGAGTTTTGGTCCTGGAATTGGTCTAGAATCATTACCTTTAACTGTTTTGGACTTATAAAACCTGTTTTTAATGTGGTAATGATTATGTTAAACCAATTTCATTGCTAGAATGAAAGTTTCAAGTTTATATATGTTGATATAATTCTTGAAAAATTGTTGATTATGAATGTTCATGCTTGTGAGTTTTAGTTAGATCAGAGGAATTATGTGAAAATTGTTTTGTTAGTATAATTATTTATCTTAATGAAATTGTATGGACTCCATAACTAGTCCTCAAGTTATGGATTACCAAAAGATTTTTTTGTTACCTTGTTTATGAGTTGATTTAGATTAATAAAAAAAATTATGTGTTAGTTGTTTTCAATCCATTTTGATCTAAAACAAGTTCATAAAATATGTTTTTGTAACTTGTCTTCAAGTTATATGAAAGGTCATATTTATGAATCTTAAAACTCATAAAAGTGTCATAGGTTACATAAAAATGAAGAGACTTTTTCATTAAATAGTATTATGACTCCATAACTTGTCCTCACGTTACGGATGTTAAAGAGTCACTTCTTTAAAAGATGTTATTAAAGAATAAGGAGTAACATAAAATGAAGAGTCTTCATTTTAATGTTCATTAAACTCATAAGTTATGAATGTGAAAGTTTTGAATAGTTTCAAAACATCCCCTCAAGTTTTTGAGTTTGTAAAGTCTTCCACTCTAATACTTTAATTCCAAATTAAACCTTAGAATTTTATGGGTTTAAAATTCAAACCTTACACTTTTATAATATTAAGTGTTTAATTATTATATATATATATATATATATATATATATATATATATATATATATATATATATATATATATATATATATAGAATAAGTAAGTCTTACCATTAGTAGACCTCATTCACGAAGCCGATATATAAGCGGTGTATAAGGTTACTGCCTTTAAAATGGCAGTTTAATGGGTGTCCACTCTCACCCACCGCTTCCTTGACTGGTGGAGGGTCGTTAGCCAAATAGGTAGGAAATGACTAGAATTCTCTCTTCATTAAAAGTATAATGATAAATACTAAGTAACTAAACACTTATAAATGCCCAATTTTAGTTACTTAGGAAAATGTGAAAAGGTGCTAACCCAGGAAATTACACTTTGTACCTTACCAAGTCGTTAGTGGAGCGTGTGTGGTTAACCAGCACACTAATAAGGACTAGTCAGAGTGGAAAAAGGTAACTTGACTTTATTAAAGATCGGTGGAGCGTGTGTGGTTAACCGACACATCAATTAGGTAATATAGTTAAGGGTACCAAGTCAATTTACATGGTTATTCACACCTAGTTTCTGATCCTCGGCATCCCAGTCACAAACTTGAGATGGCACAACGAGATTCAAACATGCCATTGAAAGTTCAATATATCTCAAAAGATCTAGGAGTTTCGAATCCAATTAAAACTTAATTTTATTTTGTTTTTCATGGTGGAAATTGGTAAATCGTCATTTACCTACCTTCAACTATTTTATAACTCGGGTTATGGCATCCCTCTTCCAGTTATAAGTAGGTTGTTGGGTCTCAACCTTAATATTTCATATTGGGTGTTATATTAAGGATTTTAAATCAACTAAACTTGAATTTCTCCATTTATAGATGTCTAGTTTAGACAGCTGTGATTTTCCCAATTCTTTAGGAGCAAGCTTTCCTAATGAAGATGATATCCCATATGGCAATAAAAGTGAAAGATTAATCCCTTGATGAGCATTAATGGGACTAGAAATCATACTTCACTTCCTCCACCTCTTCCAATAATTCTCCCTATCCCACAAGTTTTAAGACTTGAAAAAGTTCCAAGTTACTTAATCCTTATTGGCAATCAAAGTCTATATGTGCTCGGGTCTTGGAGATTTAGTCACATATTGACAAGCCAGGAAAAGTCGGGTGTCGAAGTCTCGAGATAATTGGTTATTGACTTGGTCCTTCAGTCACTCCCTAATGACAGATCAAGACACGACGCTTAGTGATCTTATCTATTTTCTTGATGATGCAGAATCAACAATGATTTGGAGCATTGGTAAAGCAAATTAGATTAGAAGATCTACTTCCCAAACTTTCATGGGCATTAACAATGATAACACTAGAAGTCCAGAAAACCTTCTCTTCCCAATGGAAAGGGATCGACCATGGTCAAATCGTTTGACCTAATGGTAAAGAGAAAGTCTAAGTCTTTCATAGTCTCATGTACCATTTCAAACGAGTCCATATGTTTCTTTTGCCAAAGGAAGGAGCATTATTTACAAAGCTGCCCAATTTACCTGAAAGTTCATAAGGAAGGTAAAGTCAAAAAGTTTGACTTTGCTTCAGGTAAACTCCATTATCTAACTCTATTTAAGTCTCTTTTTGAGATTCTTAATACATGATGTAATGTAATTACATTTTGATGTTTTGGAAGAATCAAAGGAAGCTTAAAGTATGATTATGCTGATTCTAATCGTGAAGATGGATTTTGATCGCATGGCCTGATGATCAAAATTTTGAGCTGCTGCATAAGAGTTATGATATATATATATATATATATATATATATATATATATATATATATATATATATATATATATATATATATATTGCTTAGGAATAGACAACAAAATGTTTTTCATGTGTATTTTCAATGTAAGGATAAGTTTTTTTCGCATGTTTTTTAAGATAAAAGAAATTTTTTGTTTTATTTATTTTAAGTATCCTTACAATGGCATTTGTGAAAAAATTGTTGTTTATATGTTTCCATTGACAAGCAATATTGGAAAATGGATTTGATTATGTTATTTGTGGTAGTGTCATAATTTACCAAATAAGGAAATATTCTCACCACCTAAGTTTCAGTTGGATAGAAACTTAGAATCATGCAAATTGTATTATGTGATGAATGAGGTTTTTCATCTTTGGGAAATTAAGACTAAGTCGTTGTTCACATGTATGTGTGATTCAAGTGAAAGAGTAAAGGATTGCGTACACTTGGTTGTGTACTGGTCAGGTCCACCACAAAGGTTGATAAGATTATTCGTTATGATTTACTGGTTATAGTTACAAGTTTAAGTGTAATTATGAAACATTGGAAAAGTTTCAATGTATGGCAGAACGGATGAGTAGAATCAAATAAGGAAAAAAGATTAAAGTTTCTCCAATCTAAAGAGATGGTTGAGTACTTGAGTATCTTGTTTTATGATCATCTTATTGATTATGGAAAACCATATCACAATTGATCATCTAAGGACACCTTAGTACATTTGTTTGCCTAAGGATGGGAATCATGAATTGTTGAAATGGTTAAATTAAAAGATAAATCATACTTCATTCCAAAGTTAAATCTTAGAGTCATACTACAAGATTGAGCCTTGAGTGACATAATCTTAAGAAAGGTTTAAAATGTACAGTAAAATGTCTTCTTAAATTTGAAATTGGTAATGTGTGATCTTTTGGATAAGACAAAGACCAACTAAGACCAATTGTGAGAAATGTTTTTCCCTAATAAGAATCTACACTAACTCTTGGATATTTGTTTTGTCAAGGATTGGTTCTTGACAAAGAGAATCTTATATGTCAAGAGGGCAGTGGGAGTCTTGTGATAGTTTCGAGAATTGATCAAGAGTATTGTTAATCACTAGCCCACGACTTAAGGTTTATAATCTATCGTGTTGACTTATTCTTGTTTCTGGTCGATTCCAGTTTATGTTGACCATGTATGTGAGTTCTAAGAGTTCCCAATTGTTTGCATAACAACCTGGAAGCAATGGAAGGCCCTTGAGCTACCAAGTGGAAAGAAGATAAGATTGCACAAGTTTAAGTCCATATGAGTTTGGATTTGTCACTAACCTTGTCTTGCGATTATGGTTATTACAAATTCACATAGATAGGAACACTTACACCATAAAATCTAAGTGTCATAAGGTTTCTCTCCGATTCATGAAAATGATAGCGAGGAAAATCTTTCACTAAGTAGATTTTAAGTAGATAGCAAGTATGATATTTGCATTCACAAAGTCATTAGTGGAGCGCGTGTGGTTAACCATCACACTAACTTGGTCTTCTGAGAATGAAAAAAGTTCTAAACATTATGATTATGACATCCCTCTTTATAACTGTTTAGACACATATGTGAGCTATCTAAGGAAAGGTGTATGATTTTGATAAAGTCTTATTAATGCAATCTCGTATCAGAAATCTGAACTTTTGTAGGAAAGTTAATAAAATATTGATTTCTAGAAGTCCAGTTGATTTGTTGGACACATGTCAAAGCTAGTGGGAGCATAAGTGTTATGCTAGTAAGATAATAATCATTATGCTAGTGGGAGCATGATTATTATGTTACATGTTGCAAGTTAGCAATGTTAATTATAGTTAACAAAAGTTTCAGTTTGCTTTGAAAAGTTGTTTTGCTATAATTAAGGGAGAGGACTTTATACTTCATTTCAATTCTACAAGCTTAGATTGAGATTTTAATCAACTTTAGTCAAGAATATATTTGAATGTTATGTTGGAATGGTTCAACATAAGGAAATTCTATATATGTTGCGTTCTCAAAAGTTGATTATGATTACGGCATCCCTCTTCATAGTTCGAATTATGAGAACATGGGGCATATGCTTTGGGTATAGGATCGATTACATGTGCTATAATATTTATCCATTCTAAATTTTTCCAAATGCATAGGGCATTAAGAGGGAAAAGAGAATAGAACTGGATATGACTAAATTGATTAAGCAATTGTCATGGACAATTGGAAGTATATAGTTAGGACCATATTGACATGTTCTGAAAAGAGGCAACTCTTGTCCAGAAGTGATAGTCAAAATGGTAATATGGAATTGTTTCCATTGGTGGAAGTTATTATTTGAATCTGTATAAGATTAGAAAAACTTAATGCAAAGAAGGATATTCAAAGGAATGTACTTCGAATTTGAGACTTCATTTCCACGGAATTGCTTTACATTAGAATACTCTGTAATGTTTGTTGCACGAAAATGTATACGTGATGCAACCTCCTGGTTTCATCATGTACATCAATAACGCGTTTCTACAAGGTTGCCTCCACGAAAATGTATGGATGATGCAACCTCCTGGTTTCGTAAACTCTAACCTTCCAACCTATCTCTTCAAACTCAATAAGGCCATCTATGAGTTGCACCAAGCCTCTTTTGCCTGGTATGATGAGTTAAAATCATATCTCATTTCACTTGCATTTAAGTCCACCATCTCTGATCCCTCACTCTTCATTCCCAAAACTAAATCACGACTCATTCTTTTCCATGTTCATGTGGATGGCATAATTATCATAGGTCCAACTCACACTCATCCCTCAAAAAAAATTTCTCATCTTTCCACCAAATTCTCTTTAAAGGATCTTGGAGCTCTCTCATATTTCTTAGGTGTTAAATTGATCCCTTACTCTCATGGAATTCTTTGTTCTCAACGTAAATATATCCTATACATCGTCACTAGAGCCAAAATGATTGCTTGCAAACAAATTTTCACTCTAATAACGAGTTATACACCTCTCACACTAATGGGTGGCACACCTTATCCTTCACCAAATGAATAATGTACCCTAGTTGGAGCATTACAATACTTATCCCTAAAAAGACCTAACATATCATTCACAGTAAATCGCTTATCACAATTTATGCATGAACCAACTTCCCTTCATTGGACAACCCTCAAACGCTTATTAAGGTACTCACATGACACTTTATAGCACAAAATAATATGGTGTCATAACTCCCCACTAACACTTCATGCATTCACTGATGCAGATTAGACTAGAGATAAAGATAATTATAGAAGCACTACCGATTACCTAGTCTACCTTAGCTCCAACCCAATCTCATGGAGCTCAAAGTGTCAAAGCACCCTAGCAAGAAGCGCTACTGAAGCTGAATTTAGAGTTGTTAAGTCTTCCACAACTGAAGTTCAATGGATTACTTCTTTACTCGGTGAACTTAGTTACTCATCAAACACGACCCCCACCATCTACTATGACAATTTAAGTGCTACTTATTGATCAACAAATCTAGTTTTACACTCAAGAATGAAACATCTTGCTTTGAATTTTCACTATGTAAGAGAAAAGGTACTACAATGCACACTAAGTGTCCAAGACATTAGAGGAGATGATGTAATGCCATGTTCCGAATTGACTTCTAGTCAAAGGATGTGGCCCGAAGATTGGTCATCATAACGATTAGGGCTTTTAAAAAGGTAGGATCTAGGCCCATTTAGGTGCGGGTTGTGACAACCCAATATTTCAACTCTTTGTAATGGCCTAATAGGTCAAGTATTGTAACCATTTTTGAGTTAATAAAAATTAACGTTGAATTTTTAAAGAAATTCCTTAATCAGGTCATTTTAATAAATAAATAATAAAAATAATTTCGGAATTTGCCGACGGAATCTAAACGAAAGTTGTAGATCTTAGTCTCACCTACGCGTGGATATAAAGAACGTCGAAAACGGAGTTCGTATGAAGGAGATATGAATTTTTGAAGTTTGATAAATAATTTATATATATTTTTATTGAAAACTTCAGTATTATCCGAAGTCTGAGTCACACAAGTACGCCCTGCGTACACGAGTACACCCAGCGTACTCAAGGCCTTGGCCTCGGATCGTCCACGCGCCCCTATGCGAGCCTACCCCCCGTCCCATCCGAAGTCCGAGGCAGTCAAGGACTCGGTCATGCATGACGTACGCGTACGCCGCGCGTACCGAGGCGGTTCCAGCCTCTTATAAACAGGATGCGAGGGTTCCCGGAAAAATTGCTCATTCTCTCTCACTTTTCTTGCATTTTGCCTCGTTTTCCGTGCCCGCACTACCCCGAAGCCCTGGTCATTTTGTACAAGTCCCGAAGGTCGATTTTACTCCCGAGATTCCCGGGAATCCCGAGAAAAATCTGTTTCCCGAGACGAAACTCTGCCCGGTTTTCCATCTTGCTATCTTCAAACTTTCAAGTGAGTTCATACCCCTTAATTAACCCTTTTTAAATATTCTAAACACTTTTATATGCTTTCTAAGGGGGGGGGGGGATACAAGTAAAACACACGACTACTATCAGGTGTTATATATAAAGATTATTATACACTTTTATTAAGTAGAATCATATGTGATTTATAAACTTTATAGGGAACTCCCGTCTACAAAATATATTACAATAGTATTCTATGTTTAACACTATAAATTGTTGTAATGCATGTATAAACTAAACATTTTTCCTAGATTCATAACAAGTGATTCCTTTTCTAGATATTCTAAAACAAACGAGGCGCATTTGTAGAAAACTATAATAGGTGTAGTTTTATGAGAATATTGCTAACTTTTACATACTAGAAACATGGTTTCCAAGAAATCACTTTCATATACAAGAGAAAACGAACATTTTAATACGTAAATCTGTTTTTATACTACGGTTCTGTGAGACATTTACTTCACGTACGTTCGAGTACACATTTCAAGTCCTGTATTATATACCAGAATCCCTTGGAGGGGAAGCATGGTGTTTGTGTATAGATCTATACGGGCTTGACAACCCACGCCCTGACTGTTAGCTACAGTCCACCGTTTGGGGTGACAAACATCATAACATTCCAACGCCTGAAGAACGTTGTGTATAGGCATCGCAAGTCAATAGTATGGTTATAAAACTCACAGGAGGTATTAAAAATACATTGATTTACGAGGTTTTCAAACATATTGGTTATTTGTACACTTACATACATTTTTGGAAACAAACTTTGGTCTTGAAGGAAGACTACATTTATACTAGTAGAAAATATAGGATTTTCTAAAAACAAACAAACAAGGATAAGACATTTCGTTTTATACAAACATTGTCATTAAATACTTATGAAACTCACCAGCTTAAATGCTGATCTACTCTTTCAAAATTACTTGTATGTCCCAGGGATTCAGTAACTACAGGTATCATTATGCTTTTGATGAAGGGATGCTGCGGCGCCAGTTTAATCTCATATTTTGACATCATATTTGTAATTGGTTTTGAACATGTAACTTTTGACAAATGTAAACTTTCAATTATATATATATGATGGTTGTATTGCTTTCTTTACTATGTATTCACTTGTTACGTCACCACATGAAGTCATCCGCCCCCGAACGTTTCCGCCGTTCAGGTTTGGGGTGTGACAGATTGGTATCAGAGCAATGTTTATAGTGAACTAAGTATATCGAACCACATAAGATATACAAACTATAAATGCTTAAGGGACTAATACTCACTGACAAAACGATTTTATTTACGCCTAAGCCATGTTTCGTATAACTTAAAAATGTTAGTTCATTCAAGTACAAATACATGCATACAACACATTATTTTCATATTTATTAACTATACAACAAGTATTGAGACAAGTTGGACACTACGATTAAGAGTCGATATATGTAATCAGATTTGGGACAAATATAGCGTGATCAACTATACTTGCCCAAAATCGGACTAATGTATATCGAGGAACGCTCGTAGTGAGCAACAAGTCAAAACTTACCAAAAACATCACGAAGATCAAACACAAGAATTTAAATACTATAGGAGTATTTTGTGCATACACTAGATTAATTAGTATTACATGTCTCAAGTTTTATTCAAATCTTATAACCCTATTCTCGTATAGTCAAATGGCTGGATTTCACCCTCATGGAGACCCCTACTACCCACAACAAGGCAACGGAGGATGGATTGAAGAGGATCCGGAGGAGGACGAAGAGCCCATTGAGTTGGTTGGCGGGGACGACTCCGGGACAGACTCAGAACCAGAAATAGTCAACCCTCCACCCATTAGGAGGAACTTTCAAGGACCGACTCCCGTTTGGGGAAGTCACCTCATCCACTGGAGCCAACAACAAGGGATACGCTCTCCCTATGGCATGTGCCGAGATTTCTACGATGTTTGCGGTGGAGGTTCAGCCGATCGGGCACTCCCGATCATGGTGGGCAAACTCGCCAACCAGTCCTACCAATCGGGGGTTCAAGCAAACCGAATCCGAGAGGTTAACGTGGAAGTACAAATCCACACGGCCGATATCAACCGCCTAGAGATGTTGCAGAACGACATCCACGTTCGCGCCGAAGCATTCCAAGCACAAGCGAATGCAGCCTTCGCAGAATTGAGGGAACAACAAGCCGCCCTTGATAGGTGTCTTATGGATTCGAAGCAATCAGATGCAGAATCGAGCTCCAAGTGCAACCCCCGTAGCAAGTAGTACTTGTGAAAACCTCAAATTTTGTTATAACTTAGGACCTCGGCTAAAAGTCTTTAAATTTCACGAACTTTGTAATCGGAGACCCTTATAGGGGTCAGATTTTCATAATCATTGTATCAACTTTTATATTAATATAAGTGACACTATTATTACTACGTTGAGTATTTCGTTCAAACCTTGAAAAGTCATCGAGAAACCAAATACTTGTTTCATACTTTCAGTCTTACAAATAACTTTCATTTTCCTATTTTTCATGCTATCGTCTGTTGTTGAACTATGGCAATTTGGTTCATGAGACACATTCATTTGTCACTTATTCTTATCCATATCATCATCTTTTAAACGTATAGTTAAAGATGACGCCACGCAAGAATACCAGATGTAACCCTATCAATGAAACACCGATACCACCACCACCTCCACCTCCTCAATTTGATGCTGTCATGTTCCATGCAGCAGTCACCACAGCGGTAGCAGCTCCCATCTCACAGCTAAATAACTCGAGTACTAATGACTCGAGAACTGGAACACACCTATCCAACCATGGCGAGAGTCATGGGAAACCCCGAGAATGCACTTATAAGGACTTTACTAATGCCAAACCCCGTATGTTTTATGGAACTGGTGGTGTGATGGCTCTGAGACAGTGGATTGAAAGGACAGAATCAGTCTTTGAAATCTGCTCCTGCCCCGAGCACAGCAAGGTCAAATTTGCAACCTTCACACTCATTGATAGAGCTTTGACTTGGTGGAACGGCCACGTTAAAGTACTTACTCTAATAGTGGCAAACTCCATAAGCTGGGAGAGCCTCAAAGCCATAATGATGAGAGAATACTGACCACGGGGAGAGATTCAAAAGCTCGAACATGAACTCTGGACTCTCGGAATGGTTGGTACCGACATCGCAACATATACCAACAGATTCAGCGAGCTGGCAATCCTTTGCCTAGATATGATTTCTCCTAAGAGCAAGAAAATAGAGAGGTACATATGGGGACTGACGACCCAAATACGATCAAGCGTGTTAGCTTCCAAACCTGACACCTTTGAAAGTGCTAAGGAACTGGCACAATCTCTGATTGACTACGAAGGCCATCAGAACTCAACTGTTTCGGCACCAGAACCACAGAGAGGAAACAACAACAACAACAACAACAACAGGAAAAGAGTATGGAATAAAGGGAAGGGTGGGTCTTCCCAAGAATCTGCAAAGAAACAAATGGTTTTGGTGAATGCTGCCACGGTACCTACTACAGCTCCTACAATCACCTACCCAACAAAGCCTTGTGAAGGTAACCGTCCAAAGTGCACCAAATGCACTTACCACCACCATGGACCTTGTCGGGAAATGCAGTGCCCCAACTGCAACAGAAAGGGACACACAGCCCGTTTCTGCAAGGATCCCGCAAAGCCGATCACTCAAGTTCCCAATGCGGGTATAGACCAGACTTGCTACGGTTGTGGCGAGGTGGGCCACTACAGGAGGAACTGCACTAAGGCAGCAGGCACCGGCGGTGTGGGACGAGTTTTGACTATAGGCCACGACGATGCTATAGCTGACCCAACTGTAGTTGTTGGTACGTTCCTCCTCGATAATTCATATGCATGCATATTATTCGATAGTGGAGCGAAGAGAAGCTTCGTGAGTCAAAACTTTATTCACTTACTTAAACCTAAACCTAGCAAACTAGAAAACTCATTCACTGTAGAGATGGCCAACGGAAAAACCGAAAACACTAACTACATATACAAGGACTGTACGTTAACTTTAGACGGTCATTCTTTCCCAATCAATCTCATGCGGGTCCCTATTAAAAATTTCGACGTCATAGTCAGCATGGATTGGTTAAGTCTTCTTCGCGCCGACATCATGTGTTTTGAAAAAGAAGTTCGTCTTAATCTCCCTAACAACGAGACATTAGTGATTTATGGCGACAAATCAAGTACAAACCTTCGTATCATTTCGTGCATCCATGCTCGAAAGTGTTTACGGAAGGATTGTCGAGCATTCCTAGCGCACATCGTCGATACAAGCCAGGAACTGAAGGACATCAAGAACATTCCAGAACTATGCGACTTTCCCGATATCTTTCCAGAAGAACTACCAGAATTACCACCACAACGCCAAGTCGAATTCAGAATCGACTTAGCTCCAGGGGCTACCCTAGTAGCGAAATCGCCTTATCATCTAGCACCAGCAGAGATGCAAGAACTTTCCAGTCAACTTAATGAACTCCTGCAAAAAGGATTCATAAGACCAAGTTTCTCACCTTGGGGAGCACCGGTCTTGTTCGTAAAGAAGAAGGAAGGATCGTTCCGTATGTGCATCGACTATAGAGAGCTGAACAAACTTACTGTCAAGAACCGTTACCCTTTAGCCCTTATTGATGACCTATTTGATCAACTCCAAGGAGAAAACTACTTCTCGAAGATAGATCTACGATCCGGATATCACCAATTACGGGTACTTGAGGGGGATATTCCCAAGACAGCTTTCCAAACTCGTTATGGACACTACGAATTTGTAGTAATGCCATTTGGATTAACCAACGCACCAGCAGTATTTATGGACCTAATGAATAGGGTATGTCGTCCCTACTTAGATCAGTTTGTCATCGTCTCTATAGATGATATAGTTATCTACTCCCGAAGTAAGGAAGATCATAGTCAACACCTACGAAAAGTCTTAGAAACACTACAATCGGAGAAACTCTATGCGAAGTTCTCTAAATGCGAATTTTGGATTCGAAGAGTCGAATTTTTGGGCCACGTGGTTAGCGAGAAAGGGATACACGTGGACCCCTCCAAAATCAAGGCCATCGAGAACTGGTCGGCACCAAAGACACCTACAGAAATTCGTCAATTTCTAGGTCTCGCTGGCTACTATCGCAGATTCATAAAGAACTTCTCTAGCATTGCGAAACCTCTTACTACGTTAACCCAGAAAGGCGTGGCACTTGACTGGGAAGCAAAACAAGAGAAGGTGTTCCAAACACTGAAACTGGCCTTGTGCACCGCACCGATACTATCCCTCCTCGAAGGGATAGAAGACTTCGTAGTGTATTGCGATGCGTCAAATCAAGGACTTGGTTGTGTTCTTATGCAGAGAGGGAAAGTTATTGCTTATGCCTCCCGACAGCTTAAGACACACGAAGTGAACTATACGACACACGATCTTGAGTTAGGAGCAGTGGTATTTGCTCTGAAAATCTGGAGACACTACTTATACGAAACAAAGAGTACTATTTTCACTGATCACAAGAGCCTTCAACACATTTTCGATCAGAAGGAACTCAACATGCGACAACGACGATGGGTTGAGTTACTAAATGATTACGAATGCGAAATTCGTTATCATCCTGGCAAGGCTAACGTGGTAGCTGACGCCCTCAGTCGAAAGGAATACACTGGTCGGAGGGTCAGATCTCTGACTATGACTATCCATTCCCCCTTATCCACACAAATTAAAGAGGCACAAATGGAAGTTTTTTGACCTGAAAATGTGGCGGGTGAATCCCTACGGGGAATGGAAAAGAATCTAGAAGTCAAGGGTGGCGGAGCATATTATCTTATGAACCGAATATGGATGCCAAAACATGGCGGGTTCAGAGACATAGTAATGACTGAAGCACACAACACGAGGTATTCCATTCACCCAGGTTCAGATAAGATGTATCTGGATCTTAAGAACTTGTACTGGTGGCCTAACATGAAAGCAGAACTTGCTACCTTCGTAAGTAAATGCCTTACTTGCGCTAAGGTTAAGGTCGAGTATCAGAAACCTTCAGGATTACTACAACAACCGGAGATACCAGAATGGAAATAGGAACAGATTACTATGGACTTCATAACCAAGTTGCCCAATACGATGAGTGGACTCGACACCATATGGGTCATCGTCGACAGATTGACCAAATCCGCGCATTTCCTACCCATCAAGGAGACTGAAAAAATGGAAAAGCTTACAAGAA
This sequence comes from Lactuca saligna, assembly GCF_052625555.1. Classification (NCBI taxonomy): domain Eukaryota; kingdom Viridiplantae; phylum Streptophyta; class Magnoliopsida; order Asterales; family Asteraceae; genus Lactuca; species Lactuca saligna. The sequence goes on along the minus strand of NC_136424.1, from coordinate 146,863,383 downwards.
CTTACTTAAGGGAAGTAGTGCGACTGCATGGTGTTCCGATATCCATTATCTCCGACCGAGATAGTAGATTCACTTCAAGATTCTGGCAGCCACTACAAGGTTCCCTGGGGACTAAGCTAGACATGAGTACAACCTACCACCCACAAACAGACGGGCAGAGTGAGAGAACTATACAGACTTTAGAAGATATGCTGAGAGCCTGTGTGATTGACTTTGGAAAGGCATGGGATATCCATTTACCCCTTGTCGAATTTTCATACAAAAATAGTTATCATACAAGCATAAAGGCTGCTCCGTTCGAAGCCCTCTATGGTCGAAAGTGCAGATCCCCTCTGTGCTGGACAGAAGTTGGCGATACCCAGTTAGCTAAAGGAAGAGTTCCTGAAAGCACTCTCACCGGTCCGAAAATCATACGAGAAACAACAGAGAAGATCGTTCAGATTCGTGAACGATTGAAAGCCTCTAGAGACCGACAGAAAAGCTACGCTGACCAAAGGAGGAAAGCTTTGGAATTCCAGGTAGGAGACCATGTTTTATTAAAGGTCTCACCGTGGAAGGGTTTAATACACTTTGAAAAGCGGGGGAAACTAAATGCAAGATACATAGGGCCTTTCGAGATTCTTGCCAGAATCGGCCCTGTGGCTTACAAGCTTAACCTACCGCGTGAACTTAGTAACATACATCCAACCTTCCACGTCTCAAACTTGAAAAAGTGTCTGTCCGATGAGACTCTTTTTATTCCACTCGACGAAATTGAGATCAACGAGAGCCTCAACTTTGTGGAAGAACCAGTAGAAATCATGGACCGAGAGGTCAAACAAACAAAACAAAGTCGCATACCCATCGTGAAGGTTCGCTGGAACGCCAAGCGGGGACCTGAATTCACATGGAAACGCGAAGATCAGATGAAACAAAAGTACCCTCATCTCTTTCATGTTCACTAGTGTCCTTACTACTTTAAATTTCGGGACGAAATTCCCTCTAACGGGGGGATGATGTGACAACCCGATATTTCAACTCTTTGTAATGCCCTAATAGGTCAAGTATTGTAACCATTCTTAAGTTAATAAAAATTAACGTTGACAATAAAATGTCCAAAAAGTTTCTATTTAACCACCTACTATGTTTTATATCATTAAACCGGGATCGTACGTAAAAAGAATGCCCAAACCCGGCTTCGTATATTGAAATTAAGATTTTTCCAATTTTTGCTTAGCAACAAACAACTAAAAACTCGAATCGAAGATCGAGCGACTTTTGGCCGGAATGACCTAAACGAGAATCGAAGGTCTCGACAATGGTAATTCAGCGGTAAAAAGTCTGGTAAAAACCGACGTTAGATAAAGAAGTTATGAATTTTTAAAAAAAATCCTTAATCACGTCATTTTAATAAATAGATAATAAAAATAATTTCGGAATTTGCCGACGGAATCTAAACGAAAGTTGTAGATCTTAGTCTCACCTATGCGTGGATAAAAAGAACGTCGAAAACGGAGTTCGTTTGAAGGAGATATGAGTTTTTGAAGTTTGATAAATAATTTATATATATTTTTATTGAAAACTTCAGTATTATCCGAAGTCTGGGTCACGCAAGTACGCCCTGCGTACACGAGTACGCCCAGTGTACTCAAGGCCTTGGCCTCGGATCGTCCACGTTGCCCCTATGCGAGCCTACCCCCCGTTCCATCCGAAGTCCGAGGCAGTCGAGGACTCGGTCATGCATGACGTACGAGTACGCCCCGCGTACCGAGGCGGTTCTAGCCTTCTATAAATAGGATGCGAGGGTTCCCGGAAAAATTGCTCATTCTCTCTCACTTTTCTTACGTTTTGCCTCGTTTTCCATGTCCGCACTACCCCGAAGCCCTGGTCATTTTGTGCAAGTCCCGAAGGTCGATTTTACTCCTGAGATTCCCGAGAATGCCGAGAAAAATCCGTTTCCCAGAGACGAAACTCTGCCCGGTTTTCCATCTCGCTATCTTCAAACTTTCAAGTGAGTTCATACCCCTTAATTAACCCTTTTTAAATATTCTAAACACTTTCATATGCTTTCTAAGGGGGGGGGGGAATACAAGTAAAACACAGGACTACTATCGGGTGTTATATATAAATATTATTATACACTTTTATTAAGTAGAATCATATGTGATTTATAAACTTTATAGGGAACTCCAGTATACAAATTATATTACAATAGCATTCTATCTTTAACACTATAAATTATTGTAATGCATGTATAAACTAAACATTTTTCCTAGATTTAATGTATATGTGTCTATCTTAGTGTTTACAAAAATCTATGCTTTCATAACAAGTGATTCCTTTTCTAGATATTCTAAAACAAACGAGGCACATTTGTAGAAAACTATAATAGGTGTAGTTTTATGAGAATATTGCTAACTTTTACATACTAGAAACATGTTTTCCAAGAAATCACTTTCATATACAAGAGCAAACGAACATTTTAATACGTAAATCTGTTTTTATACTACGGTTTTGTGAGACAGTTACTTCACGTACGTTCGAGTACACATTTCAAGTCCTGTATTATATACCAGAATCCCTTGGAGGGGGAGCATGGTGTTTGTGTATAGATCTATACAGGCTTCACAACCCGCGCCCTGACTGTTAGCTACAGTCCACCGTTTGGGGTGACAAACGTCATAACATTCCAACGCCAGAAGAACGTTGTGTATAGGCATCGCAAGTCAATAGTATGGTTATAAAACTCACAGGAGGTATTAAAAATACATTGATTTACGAGGTTTTCAAACCTATTGGTTATTTGTACACTTACATACATTTTTGGAAACAAACTTTGGTCTTGAAGGAAGACTACATTTATACTAGTAGAAAATATAGGATTTTCTAAAAACAAACAAACAAGGATAAGACATTTCATTTCATACAAACATTGTCATTAAATACTTATGAAACTTACCAGCTTAAATGCTGATCTACTCTTTTAAAATTACTTATATGCCCCAGGGATTCAGTAACTACAGCTATCATTATGATTTTGATGAAGGGATGCTGTGGCGCCAGTTTAATCTCATATTTTGACATCGTATTTGTAATTGGTTTTGAACATGTAACTTTTGAAAAATGTAAACTTTCAATTATATATATGATGGTTCTATTGCTTTCTTTACTATGTATTCACTTGTTACGTTACCACATGAAGTCATCCGCCCCCAAACGTTTCTGCCGTTCAGGTTTGGGGGTGTGACACGGGTGATGTATTATAAGTGATTTGGGTGTTCAGTTCATGTTTTGGAGCCAAAGGGCATATTGGTAAAGTGGTAGTTCGAACTCTTTATGAATTTTGGATTTTTGTTCAGAAGGTTTTGAGGTAAGGATAAGTTGATGGATGAGTAGAGCTTTTCGCCACCTTTCTGTGGATATAAGGATCTTCGGAATCGGGCTTATAATGAAGAAGTTATGGCCTTCAGAAGTTTCATGGTTTTCAGGCTTAGCTGAGTACGCGGGGCGTACTAGTGAAGAAGACAGTGCGATGAGCGTACCTTGGAGTATGCTAGGCATACTGACCAGGATGGTCGCGAATGTTCTTTGGAGTACATTGGGCGTACCAAAATTATGGTGGGCGTACCCCAGTCAGATCAGAACGCTATTTTAGGGTCTTGGACCCTATTCAAGCTCCTTATCTCATAATCTAACCCTCATACCTTCAGCCTCCATCATTACGAACCCTAGAAATCGACCCTTAGCCCCTATTTCAGGGATTTTAGAGCTTCAAAGTGATTTTTGGTGTGTTTTGGTGGTAGAAGAGGAAGAAGGAACTTCTTGAAGAGTCATTATTTGACTTGGAGCTTTTGGATCTTTAACAACCGAAAAATCCAACCAATTTAAATTTTTCAAAAACAACCCGATTTCATTAAATTATTACAAAAAAAGGTTTTCAATACAAATCATTTAGAGTATTCCCAGAATCACATTGCTACAAAATCATGACGAGCGGTACGATCACGCCTTCGCCTTGCCACAGTCTCCTGAAGAACCTGAAAAAACATTAAACCACAACTGTAAGCCCGAAAGCTTAGTGAGATACCCCCAAAATACCGACCATATATACCATACACATAACATGCTATCTCATAACGAATCACAGAACAGCCATGCATATCGGATCTACTGTGGGACTGGTCCGCCTTGCAGGGCCTTCAGTCCACCTGGTCCACCCACCGTGTCTAATCATGTCCCTCGAGTCTGCAGTGTGGTTGGTCCGCCCGCACTAGGCCTCCAACTCACCTAGTCCACTCTCTGAGTCTACAGTATGACTGGTCCGCCCGCATCGGGCCTTCAGTCGGCCTGGTCCACTCTCTGAGCCTCGGCACGTCTGGTCCGCCCTCGTGGGGCCTACAGCCTATCCGGACCGCTCGCTGGGCCTTCGGAATAACCGGTCCGCCCTGGGTATCTTGGCCTACAGCACGAAGCAGGACCCGCCTCAACCCAACTCCAATCCAACCATCCATGTGCACATAAACAACAATCACATAACAATTCATATTCAGGCAACCGATCAAGCAGATCACATATCACAACATACTCTAACAGGATACCAACCTAAACGGTCACTAGCATAGCCTCACCCTACATACCAGGATACCGACCTTAACCAGGTCCCTAACGAATACCATCCTAACTACCAGGATGCAAACATATCAAAGCAATAACATAACAATAGATACCCGAATCTCAATCCGATAAAAGGGCCAGCCTTGGTGCCTTAGACCCTGTTGATATAGTGAGGATGACTCACCTTGAAACTGTTGGCTGAAAGGATAAGATCCCGCTGCTCCGAACTCTGACACGAACTCCTCCACTGAACACCAAAAATACTCAACTCAATATATACCCTTAATTACCAAAATACCCCTGTAAGACAACTGGTCAACCTTGGACAAGTAAAAGTCAACCCCTGACTAACTCTACTCGTCGAGTCAATCAGATGACTCGCCGAATCCCTATGCTCAGAACTTCCCTCAATTCGCGACCCAATTCGATGAGTCACCCCGAGACTCGCCGAGTCCAATAACTCTGAGTCCACTCGCACCCAACTTACCGAGTTATCCCTTGACTCACCGATTCTCGACTCAACCAGAAAATATTAGGACTCTTCGACAAGACTCGTCGAGTCCAAGAACAGACTCGCCGAGTCGAATGCTATCTTCAACCTACTCGCTGAGTTGTTCATTCAACTCGTCGAGTTCTAGCTCATCTTCAAGCAACTCGTCGAGTCCACCCATGTGACTCGCCGAGTACCACCGGTCTGAATCCATACAGAAGCATTCCAGGCCATGCAATTGATCCAAAACATAGATCTAGCCTCCTACAATCCATCCATCACATAAAGTGGCAAACTTTACGTGAATCCAAAGAGATCTAGGCCTTATTCACTTTAGAGCTAGGGTTTGGGACATGATAGCTTCACTAAGCACTCAAACACAGGGACTTTAATGCTCTCTAGGCCTTCCCCATCCCAGATCTGAGGTAGCAACCTCAAATCTAACCACCAAACTCTAAAACATACAAAGATAAGCTCCCCATAAACCCCAAAATGATGAATCCACATGAGTGATAGCCCAAGAACGAGATATTACCTCAAAAGAATGCCCCAACTACAATGAAACTCGAATCCAAGCAAAGCCCTTTGATCCAAGCCTCTTCTTCTTCAAGATTTCTTCAACAAACACCTCCCCAAGCTCCAAATGCACTCCAATCTTCCACAATCACGCTTTCTAGGGTTTCTGGACTTCAAGGGGGATCAAAGAGGCTGGGGAGAGGATATAATGTTCTTTAAATAGGGCTCATTCCCCGGATTTTGGGTTTTCTCCAATCAACACCTACTCGCCGAGTCCATCTTTGGACTCGCCGCATAGGCCACTTGACTCGCGACCAAAGTCGCGACCCTACTCGCCGAGTCCATCCATGGACTCGCCGAGTTGCCCTTCAAAATTTACAATTTTAATCCTTCAACTCTACTCTTGCTATTTCGGGATGTTACAATTCTCCCCCACTTAAATTAGGCTTCGTCCTCGAAGCCTACGACAACTCATCTCCAAAAATACTCCCACAACACGCCACTTGGCCTTAACCGGACCAGGTCCCTCAAGGCATACCCATCGAAACTCGAACTCACTTTCTCCTTCCTTGCGGTGTCCTGACCACCGTCTCAAACCGGGCACCAGCTTTACCCTCTGATAACCACACACAACAACTGAGTACCACCCATGATGCATCACTGCTCCAAATCACAACCATTACTCGACCCATATGAGCTATAAATAACTATGCACCACCCGATTCCCGATCCGAGTCCAACTCTATCCATTCCATGCTGACAGAAAGACACACTCTTCAGAGCAACTCCCATGAGTTCTCTTCTTGCAATCGCATGCACATGCCGAACTAGCTCTAGTACCCGCGGGTTAGGAAACCCATCACTCTGACGACCCTCAATACATCCCTCAGGATGAACCACTAATACACAAATCCTTTACCAAAATCAAGCTGGTAATCCAAAACCCCATATCTGCATCCCTTACGAGGCCCTTGACTTTACAGCCTCGGAAATCCCTTCTGCGACCCCAGTAGACATCCCCTCATGATGTCATCCCAAACCGCCGCCGCACACGCTGTTCAATGACCACCGTCGGACCACTCTGATCATAACTCTCCACTGCCGCTTTCACTTCCGTGAATTTGCACTCCCCTTCGGAATTACATTCCTCCCTTTTTCCTTACCAAGGAAAACCACTCGACCGCCTTGTCACCACGAAAAGTACTACGGTGCTCACCCAAAGCTACACTACCTCTTTATAGCGTAACCGCTATCCCATGCACCATACATACTCTGAATCCACCCGAGAAGACTCTCAAGTCCATGCACTACCTTCACTGATTACGATCAATATCCGGGGCCAGACCTTGCAACACTATCATATTACAACATACTCAATCCATTACCTCGCACCGATCTAACGACACATGCAGAGTCTTCAGCATGACTGGACCACCTTACCAGGCCTTCAGTCAAACTGGACCACTCTCATAACCTTCAGTAGACCTGGACCGCCCTCTAGGGCCTTCAGTCTAGCTGGACCGTTCACCGAGCCTTCGGCCTGACTGGTAAGCCCATTGGCCTTCAGTCTATCTGAACCGCTCAACTAGCAATCAACATTCCGAGTTACCTCTTCGGGAAAACCTCACATGCATACTGTTCTAGCCCCCTAGGGGTTCCGAACTCTATCTCCATCATACATACTCGATCCCGACCTGATCCCAGGCCCTGCACAATCAAGCTCTTGGTTTGTATCCTGCCCCGCACGCCTGCCATTTACTCATACCAACCAATGCCCTTGGCTGACCGAGACACTACTGAATTCCATGCAGGTAAACAACCTTTCATACTCATCGATCCTCCGAAGAACTCTCCAATTCTCCCCCACTTAAGGCACTGACTACCAACTCCCCGGTCGCTATCACCGACCTCCCAAGATAACCTTGCACAAAACCCACATTTATACTCAAACTGATTCCCACTAGCACTAGCAACCTTCGCAAAAACACATTTCCACACCGATCATCCTGCTCGAAAGGAACCCAATCTTCAAATATCCATTCCTCAGACTGCAGATGCTACCCGACATTCAAACCAACGCCGCATCCACCAATGATCCTCATAAAAGATAACCAGCGAAAACCCGAAATACTAACCCATACCCATGCCAAACCCTCAAGGATCAACGGAATACCAAAACGAAAACTACCCAATGAGACTAGCAGATAAACGATACTCCACAATAATCATAATAAACAAGACAACAAGAAAGAAACATACCCGCAGTTGCATCTGGCACTGCTCGAACCTCCTCCGCTGCAAGCTGAAAAGCACGACCCTAAGCCCTTGGGGGCTCCGCTCCACCCTGACCTCCACCTGTGATCCTCAACGTGGCCGGTGCTGGAGCCTGCACCGGTGCTACAGCAAACTGTGGACAGTTGACCCTCAAGTGTCCAACCTGATGACAATGATAACATATCCTCAAATCCCGAACCGGCATTGACTGCCGACAATCCCGAACCGGCACTGACTGCCGACAATCTCTCGCATAGTGTCCCTCCTTTCCGCACTTGCGGCATGTACCACCGGACCGACAAACTCCGGCGTGACCCCTCCCACACTTTCCATAAACGTGGCGGCCCTGATCTCCCATCCTTGAATCAACGGTCTTAGACCGTTTCATCGCTGGCTGCGACTAAACCGGAGTTTGCCTCAGCTTACGCAACTGCAACTCAATCTCTAACTCACGCCGCTTGGCGGCCTCCTGCAACTCCAACAAGGTCTCGCACCTCTGCGCGGACACAAACTGTCTGATGTCTCTCTTTAGCATACTCAGATATCGGGACATCTGAGCCTGCTCCGAAGCGAACTCAGGGCAAAACATTGCCCTCTCAGTAAACATCCTGGTGATTTCCGTCACCGACTCCGACTCCTGCTTCAGCTCAAGGAACTCCTGAGCCAACCTCTCCCTCTCGACCTGCAGAACATAACGAGTGCTGAACATCTCTCTGAACTGATCCCAAGAAACCGTAGCCCTCTGCGCATCCGAATATGACCCCGTGGTCAACCACCACCAATCCTTTGCCCCGAGCCTTAACAGTTTCAGAGCGCACCTCACCCTCTGATCAGCAGGGCATGAACACGTGAAGAAACATCCCTCCACGTCTGACAACCATCTCATAGCAACGATCGGATCCTGAACTCCATCAAAGGTGGGAGACTTCGTATTATCGAAGTCCCAATACTGAAAACCTCTACTAGCTCCTCCCCCTACCGCTGCTACAGCCGCTGTAGCCGCTGCGGCAGCCGTCTCCGTGACAGCCGCATAGCGCTCATCAAAATACTCCACCATGGCAGTCTTGATCGACCCAAACAACTCCGGCAGCTCAGCCCGAAACAATGAAGCAACCTCATCATGCAGGATCTCACGAATTCTCGCATCCAACTCGTGCGTACTCATCTGACTGACAACCTCGGGCAGTACGGACCCACCCGGAACTCCCTCTCCTGCTCTTGATCCTGACCCGGATCCACTCCCAGCATGCCCTGAAATCTCCATACTAAAAATAAACCACCAAAAATCTCAAACACCTCCCACTATCCCGGGAACCAACTCTCAACCCAACCCTAGAGGTCATGGTTTCCCTGATACGTGTATGGGTCCTATGCTTTCAGTAGTACGGTTCCATACTACCTTCCACACCTACCCATATTTGTATGAAGTACTTCCACAACACCCTAGCGAAAACATACATAACAACGCTCTATCCTCACCACTAGAGGAACACTAGAAATCTCTCACAAAAGAAAACCCTAGGCTAGCAGGCATCATAAACCAGGCAACACATTAAGAAATCTTGAAGATCCCTAGCCTAACTCTAGCATGCTGTTCTATCAAAGCTCAATAAAGCAAATATCATGTATGGTATTTTGGGGTTACTTACTGGCTCTGGCTGATCGTACCTCCGCGTCCTCCTTTACTTATTTTGAAAACCATTTTAAATTCTCTTTTGAAAACCCTCCTCGATTTGAGACTGGAGTCACACAAGTGTTCCTCCAATTCACTCAAACCAAAGCTCTGATACCAACTTGTAACGATCGAAAAATCCAACCAATTTAAATTTTTCAAAAACAACCCAATTTCATTAAATTATTACAAAAAAAGGTTTTCAATACAAATCATTTAGTGTATTCCCAGAATCACATTGCTACAAAATCATGAGGAGCGGTACGATCACGCCTTCGCCTTGCCACAGTCTCCTGAAGAACCTGAAAAAACATTAAACCACAACTGTAAGCCCGAAAGCTTAGTGAGATACCCCCAAAATACCAACCACATATACCATACACATAACATGCTATCTCATAACGAATCACAGAACAGCCATGCATATTAGGTCTACTGTGGGACTGGTCTGCCTTGCAGGGCCTTCAGTCCACCTGGTCCACCCTCCGTGTCCAATCATGTCCCTCGAGTCTACAGTTTGGTTGGTCCGCCCGCACTGGGCCTTCAACTCACCTGGTCCACTCTATGAGTCTACAGAATGACTGGTCCGCCCGCATCGGGCCTTCAGTCGGCCTGGTCCACTCTCCGAGCCTCGGCACGTCTGGTCCGCCCTCGTGGGGCCTACAGCCTATCCGGACCGCTTGCTGGGCCTTCGGAATAACCGGTCCGCCCTAGGTATCTTGGCCTATAGCACGAAGCAAGACCCACCTCAACCCAACTCCAGTCCAACCATCCATGTGCACATAAACAACAATCACATAACAATTCATATTCAAGCAACCGATCAAGCAAATCACATATCACAACATACTCTAACAGGATACCGACCTAACAGGTCACTAGCATAGCCTCACCCTACATACCAGCATACCGACCTTAACTAGGTCCCTAACGAATACCATCCTAACTACCAGGATGCAAACATATCAAAGCAATAACATAACAACAGATACCCGGATCTCAATCCGATAAAAGGGCCGGCCTTGGTGCCTTAGACCCTGTTGATATAGTGAGGATAACTCACCTCGAAACTGCCGGCTGAAAGGAGAAGATCTCGCTGCTCCGAACTCTGACACGAACTCCTCCACTGAACACCAAAAATACTCAACTCAATATATACCCTTAATTACCAAAATACTCCTGGAAGACAACTGGTCAACCTTGGACAAGTCAAAGTCAACCCCTGACTGACTCTACTTGCCGAGTCAACCCGATGACTTGCCGAGTCCCTATGCTCAGAACTTCCCTCAATCCGCGACCCAACTCGCTGAGTCACCCTGAGACTCGCCGAGTCCATTAACTCTGAGTCCACTCGCACCCAACTCACCGAGTCATCCCTTGACTCACCGATTCTTGACTCAACCAGAAAATATTGGGACTCTTCGACAAGACTTGCCGAGTCCAAGAACAGACTCGCCGAGTCTAAGGCTATCTTCAACCTACTCGCCGAGTTGTTAATCCAACTCGTCGAGTTCTAGCTCATCTTCAAGCAACTCGTCGAGTCCACCCATGTGGACTCGACGAGTTGAGATCCAGTAGGTCTCGGTAGCTTTTGGAATGCAGCCATGTGGCAACATACTACTTAAGGCAGTTCAATGTTTCTGGTAGTTTCAGTGTTTGGATAGTATTAGTATTTGTGTTTTAGGTTGCAAGTACGGACGGAATAGCTGGTTGATTAGGAAGTGACAAGTCAGTCACAACAGGATTATCTGAGCCCTCTATCGAGTATAAGTGTGATGTCGTGGTATGTGGTTAGCGACTTTGCTCCGTTTGAGATAGCAATGTGATTAGGGATTGGAAAGCAAGTGGGGTTGGTTTTATTTGAGAGAGCAAGAATTCGGTCTTCACCAGGTTTGAAGAGTTATTCTAAGGATCCATTGAATGCTCAGAGTTGGAAGGGTTATGATTGGGTTTCCATCAGTGAGATCCTGATAAGGAGTTGATTAGCATAGGCGAGTTGTCGGGAAGTCAGACCATTATAAATTCCAGGACTCAGGATGTAATTTGAGTTGCATGGGTGAAGGTTTGGGTGTTAATTTTGGGATAAGAGGTTCGGTTCGGGTTCCAGTTGCCTTGAGAATGCTATGGACTGCACAGAATAATGGTTGTCCCCCTAATAATGTTAGGAATACATACGTGATTGTTCAGGACAGGTCATCGGTTGTTGTTAGGAGCAGAGTGCTCATGGTTGATTTTCTTTGGGATGGAAATTTTGGTTTGGGGCTTCGTTTGTATTCCTCAGATAGTTGTCTTGAGACGAGTGATAATGAGAAGCAATTTCGAGGAAGAAATCTAATTTAAATGGGGGAGAGTTGTAACACCATGTTCCGAATTAACTTCTAATCTAAGGATGTGACCCGAAGATTGGTCATCATAAGGATTATGTCTTTCGAAAAGGTAGGATCTAGGCCCATTTGGGTGAGGGTGATGTATTATAAGTGATTCAAGTGTTCGGTTCGTGTTTTGGAGCCAAGGGGTATATTGGTAAAGTGGTAGTTCGAGCTCTTTATGAATTTTGGATCTCTGTTCAGAAGGTTTTGAGATGAGGATAATTTGATGGATGCGTAGAGCTTCTCTCCGCCTTTCCATGGTTATAAGGATCGTCCGAATCGGGCTTATAATGAAGAAGTTATGGCCTTCGGAAGTTTCATCGTTTTCAGGCTTAGCCGAGTACGCGGGGCATACACAAATAGTACGATTGGCGTACTAGTGAAGAAGGCAGTACGCTGGGTGTACCTTGGAGTACGTCGGGCGTACTAACCAGGATGGTCTCAAATGTTCTTTGGAGTATGCTGGGCGTACCAGAATTATGTTGGGCGTACGCCAGTCAGATGAGAATCCTGTTTTAGGGTCTTGGACCCTATTTAAGCTTCTTATCTCATAACCTAACCCTGATACCTTCAGCCTCCATCCCTCCAAACCCTAGAAATCGACCCTTAGCCCCCATTTGAGTGATTGTAGAGCTTCAAAGTGATTTTTGGTGTGTTTTGGTGCTAGAAGAGGAAGAAAGAACTTCTTGAAGAGTCATTGTTTGACTTGGAGCTTTTGGATCCAAGCTTTGTGCACCTAGATCTATCTTTTGGAGGTATAAAGTCTCAACCTTGACAACGCTTTCATGTAGATCTAGCTAAGTGGTATATTGTTATGGTTTTTGGTCCATTTGAGGTGGTTCTTGTAAATAGAAGTTACTCTAGAACCTTTAAGCCTCTTATTTGGTCCTTACTGAGGTTATGTAGCCATAAAGTTTAGATTTTGAGAGGTATAAACCTTTCATGCATGATTTGGTAGTCATTTGATGAAGTTTGGAACTTAGGTTTTAGATTTAGGCTGCATTGAGTTATGCTAAGTCATAAAGTTGGAAACTTTATGACTTAAGAAGTCCCTTAAAATCAGATATGGAAGTTTCGACTGAATTCTTAAGGTATTAAGAAGTTCTAAGACCTTTTGGAGTGATTTTGACCTTTTGGAATTCATCCTTGGTGTTTGGGATCATTAAGCCATGCAAAGGCTTAAAGTACTCGACTTTATGGGTCAAGTCACTTATATTAAGCCATTTTGAGGTTTTAGAGGTCTTGGCTTAATGGATTAAGAGCTAGAATTGAGAGTTGGTCAAAAGGCGGAGTACAATGGGCGTACAAGCTGTACGCGCAATGTACAGTCCCTTATGCCAGTATGCTTAGCGTACAAGCTGAGTACGCCCCGCGTATTCACCAGAATGGGATTTTGGTTTTTGGGGCTTTGGTTTGGGCCATCTTCTAGGCTTTTTGTTTTGAGCGTTGTTGGGCCATCAGGTTTTGGGTGGATATTTTATTTGTGGAAGCCCACTATGGTCTTGGGCCCAATTTAGAAAATTACGCCATGGACCGGTCCACGAGTGATTTTTTAGCATTTTGGGTTTAAGTGTTTGCATTATTATTGGGCCATCAGAATATGAAGTGTATTGGAATGGAAAGAATGATTAGGCCTCATGGCAAGACTCACGTAGAGGTTTGGGCCCAATTTAGAAAATTGGGCCATTGAGTGGATTACGGACATTAAAGTGTTGGGCTTTTGTTTGAGTTATGGCCTTAGTTCCAAATCATACTGGGCCATGGGTAGAATGGTCATTTTACATGGATTAAGGATTCTGGTATGGGAACCAATTGCTAATTAAGTATATTGATTGGTATTGATAGCTCAGTAAGTGGACATGGCAGCAGCAAGGATTTCTTCAGGAAGCTTCTGCATTCGAGGTGAGTTACCTTCCAGTAGCGGCGGGTCTACGACCATAATGCCAACCCACTAGTAGGAGTTGTATGATAGATGATTGTCTTGGTGATGTTCATCTGACTTTGCTATTACCTAATATGTTTGTATGCTAGCATGATATGTTATATGCACTGTTGTAAAAATCCCAACTAGGTCCTGATTTATCTCCGATTAATCCCTAGGCGCTACTCAACCGATTAGAGGGAACCTAGCGATTAATCCCTACATACATAATGAATGAAACATTATAAAACGATGAAATTTGAACATTTTGAAGAAGTTTTATCTCAATGGAAATTATTTGAGGCACGATTAGTGTTGTATTAATCATATTAACCTATTTTGTTATCATATTAGTGGTAGTTACGGACTTTGATATGATATTAGTCATATTTATTTTTTTAAAATTCAACAAATTAGCTATTAATGGTACCCGATTAATCCTCCGATTAATCATTTCCTAGCCGATTAATCCCTTGACCTCAATCCATCGACTAGCTAACGTCGAACGTTTTTTGCAGCCTTGGTTATATGTGATAGTAGTGGTCAGAGGTGAAATAGTCCTCGTATGTCGGTCGTAAGGATCGACGGGTAAGTCAAGCACCCCAGAATGGCTTGACCTGGGTAGGTCAGGCACCCAAGAACTTCCTGATAATATATTTGTGTTATATTATTACGTGGTAGTGGTAGGGTGAAATAGTCCTCGGTAGTTAAGTGAGATAGACCGACGGGTAAGTCAAGCACCCCAGGATGGCTTGGCCTGGGTAAGTCAGGCGCCCCAGAATTGTCTGACAGTATGTTATTGTATGGTGTGTGGTATGATTGGGGTAACTCACTAAGCTTCATGCTTACGGTTTTCAGTTTGGTTTCAGGTACTTCATTTTCAAAGGAAAGGAGTCGGCTTGATCGCATCGCATCACACCATGTTTTTCCGCACACGAGATCTTTGTGATTAAACTCTGATGTGGTTTTATAATACTATGTTTTGATTATTGACACTTTGGTTTTGACATGAGATATTATTATGAATATTTTTTATACTTATGGTTTTACTTAATAAGTTAACTAAAAAAATAGCCTATATTTTTTGGATGTTACAGATGATCAGTTGGCGGAAGCTCTCACCAAACCACTTTTGAGACCACGCTTTCATTATGTACTATTCAAGATTCATCTTATATCTTGATCGTCCATCTTACGGGCTCATATCATGATATAATCTTATATACATCATCTCATTTATTATATTATTTTCCACATGTGTTTTACACAATCAAATGTTGTTGTATAGTCTCATTAGCTACCTAGAATATGTATCATAAATACTCTTGTATGCATTTTGTAAAACAACACATTAATACACAAATAATCAATTCTCTTCTACCTTTTATTCATCTCTTCATAATCAAAACACTTCTATATGTTGTGTTTGTCTAGATCATGAAATATAATATCTTAATATGAAATTTCAAAAAATGTCGATGTTTCGCCAAATTAAAGAGTTTCGCCTACATTCCATGTTATTTTATCTATTAGAAAAAGTGTAATCGCAAAATTGGTTGGGAGAAATTTTGCAAAATATATAATAATTTTAAGATCAATTTAAAAAATTACCGATTTAACAAATTACTATTTTTGTGATTACCTTCTAAAAGTATGACAAAATTCGTTATATTGTTTCCGATCGCCGTTTTATATATTAGGAACAAAGAAGCATAATGAAAGAGGTGTGAACAAAAAACGGCTGTATGAGATGGAGGGGGACACGTGCAGACATGTGTAGTCTGTGTCAGCAAGCAAGTAGCAGTACTGGGTTAGACTAAAATTGACGGTCCACGGCCCATCATCGGGGACGTCGTCGACGCGTTTACTCGGCTCCCGATCCTCCCTCCAGCTATTATATAAGCCTTTGACACAAATATGCTATGTTTGACTAAATGTCTATTATTTTTAAAAATATATTTCAAAAGCATCAAGTCCACTTGAATAAAACAAATAATATTATAGTAAACTGCAATTTTGGTCCATGTGATTTGTACAAATTTACAGTTTGAATCAAAATTTTAACAAATTGATGTGGCTGGATTTCATGGTTACAAAATTTATCTTCCATATGTTAAATGCTGTAAAATTATCATCATATATTCTTTTACTATTATCTTTACATTCACAATAACTCTAGGGAGATTTTTTTTTTTTTTT
This sequence comes from Lactuca saligna, assembly GCF_052625555.1. NCBI lineage: Eukaryota > Viridiplantae > Streptophyta > Magnoliopsida > Asterales > Asteraceae > Lactuca > Lactuca saligna. The sequence goes on along the minus strand of NC_136424.1, from coordinate 146,847,349 downwards.
TTTTTTTTTTTTTTTTTTTAAAGTTAAAAAAAACCCCTAAAAGGTTATCAACCTCGCTAGGCAATTCGTGTATCCCGCTCTTGACATCTCCATATGGGTATTCTATAGTTGGCATCTCCAACATCGTTACTCTATTTTCTCGTCTTATTCGCAACATGCACCTTCGACAATCGACATTTTCCTCGGTCTCTATTCTCTTTTCGAGGCCAGTCATCTACTCAGCCACAACGGCTCCTCCAACCACATCTTCCTTTCTTGTTGGTAGCCAATCACATCTTCCTTTCTTGTTGGTAGCCAATCACCACCACCTCATAAACCACCTTCGAGATCCTATCATTTCAAGACCAACTACAACATCGCCTATGCATCGCCTTTCAATCTCGTCGTACTTTCCCTTCATCCACTTTCATTCACATTCTAGCCGAGGGTTACCGCTAGCTTTAGAAATAGATCAAGTTTATCTATTTGCCTTTTAAGTTATACATTTGAATTTGTTTTTTATTTTTTAGTTAGAGGTTTCAATTTGGTTTTTGAATTTATGTTAGGGATTTAAATTTGGCTTTAATTTTGGGATGGATCTTTGAATATGGTGGTGGTTGTGGTGGAGCACGCCAGTTTTAGGTGTTGATAGTGGTGGTGCACATCATTTTTAAGTAGCGGTGGTGGTTGTATTGATTGACGATTATGATGATAGTGAATAGTGATGGTAGTTGTGGTTAGTGGTGGTTCCTTATATTTTATTATATTTCATTAGTAATATAAAATGTGTAAGGGATCATCCGTCGTCTATGCATGATATTGTAATCATAAGGACTAATAATATTAATTGCTCAAAACTTTGGACTCAAATTACATGTAAACCATAAATATCAAAATGTAATATATATATATATATATATATATATATATATATATATATATATATATATATATATATATATATATATATATATATATATATATATATATATATATATATATATGAATTTGAGTTGTTACATACATAAGATTAGACAAGGAACCATGAAAAGGTTGGAACGTTTTTTTTATAAGAACCACCTTTAGTTTTCTTTGATAAATGTAATACATATGATTAACTAGAAAAAATCAGAAAGAAAAAGATATGAATCATACCATATACCGATTAAAGAATCACATATACATATTTTGATGATGTAGAAATCGATGATTAGAGAAACACCAGTGAAATAGCAAACACACTAAACTAATCAGAAAGGAATAATAAACTACAAATAACAATGACCAAAAAATCTATTTAATTATGGCTAAATATTTTGAGTTAAAAAAAAAGTTGTTTTAGTGTTATATATATATATATATATATATATATATATATATATATATATATATATATATATATATATATATATATATATATATATATATATATATATATATATATATATATATATATATATATATATATATATATATATATATATATATATATATATATAGGACAGAGTTTTCAATCAAAGAACAACACATTTTGAGTTATATTTATTAAAAATAAATTAACTTATTTTCTTGAAACTTCAATGGACTTTTGTAAAAAAAAAATTATATAATTAATATTTTCCATTCTAAAATATACTTGATTCATTTGTAATATTTTAAAACAAAATCGAAGAGGAAATTGAAATTTTGTTTTTAAAAGTATGTCATTTTTATAAATTTATATATATGTTTTGGAACATAAATATCACTTATTGTTTTTTTAATATATTTTATAAGTATTATAAGAAATCAGGGATCCATGTAATATATTGTTATATTTAATTAATGAAAAAAAAATTTATTCATTCGTCTTATCTTCTGACATAGAGTTTTTATGTCCTAGCATATTTAACAACAAAGCATAATATAAATATATAAGGTCTCTAATTTAATTCAACGTGTTAATTTTTTATGCCGTTGAGGCTCTCAACATGGAGTTATTTTTTTTTAATTATAGATTTCTTACTTATATATATATATATATATATATATATATATATATATATATATATATATATATATATATATATATATATATATATATATATATATATATGTAACAGTAAAAAAATGTAGGGTTTTTGGTAGAGATCTGGATACCAACTTGGATCGTGATAACACTTTCCGAATTGATATTTCTACTCTATGCCTAAATTGCAAGAAATTCAACATAGGATAATCCAAGTAGATATATACGATACTAGGCACAAAAATCATAAGTCAAAATGCTAGAAGAATTTTGTGAAGGTTTGATGAAAACGAGAGCTAAATTTCATGTGTGTCTATTGAGAAGGAAGAACCGGTTTATATAATAAACGAGATTAGGGTTTCATTAGGGTTTGGTCGTCATAAGGTTTTTTGGAAGTAAGTCAGGGTAATCCGGATTTGAATGAGGATTTAAGATTTGAATGAGGGTTTCGTGTGTATCTACCCTATGCTCTGCCCCCTGGACCCCACTAGGGGAGCTTCCCCTTTGGAAACCCCGGACCCAGGGGCGCTGCCCCCGGACCCTCGACTTGTTGTCGAACCGGCTTCAAATCTGATTTTATACATGCGTACACTCTGCACAAACTCGGACATATATTAGAATACAAATTATGAAGCCCCTTAGCTCACATGTTAATTCTAGTTACATAAAATGACACGGTGACACTAAAATCACCAACAAACATCACTCATTTTAGTTTAACCCTTGAACAAACATAACATTATCAAACAAACCAAACTAGTACATAATGAAAGTATCGAAAGGATTGAATTTTCACTTAGTATCATACATTTGCAAATACTCGAGAATCATGGTGTTTTAATAATTGAACACGTCAACCCATTTGAATACCAGAAAGTAAAATACATACTAGTTTATTAATTTTCTAGCAAAATACAACTTCACACTATTATAAAGCCACGTGTCCCAATCCTCTCATGATCTCATCAAGGTCAAGTCCACAACCTCTTGAAATGCGGCTACACATCACAATCACATAGGTAATTCTTTTCCATGTATCTGCACATACATTTATCAAAGGAATTAATAAGAAGTTAAACTTCCACATAGCTAACTTGTAGAACCGAACACATACTTGGGATGAATATTTCATTTGTTCCAATCTATAAGTATGATCTTTCCACATTGAATTCAACTCCAAAAGTTATATTAGGAGGGAGTTGGGTGTCTCATCATTATAGAATTAAATCTAAATTAATCACATCCCAATTACAGAGTTTTTCACTAAGTCTCTTGCCGCACCTTTAGTCGAGTGTCTACCAAATTTTTTTGCGATTTCATAAACTCAACCAACATCACACCATGCATGATTAGTTCTCTAATCATACTATGTCTAACACCTAAATATATAGACTTTCCATTATAAACATGGCTATATGCCTTAGCCAAAGAGGCTGCAATATCACAAAGGATAGAAATAGGTTTTATCAGTTTAGAACACAAAGGAATCTCATATTTTAAATTCCTTAGCCACTCAGCTTCTTTACCAGTAGCTGCTAATGTAACAAACTTATATTCCACTGTCGAGTTTGTAATGCAAGATTGCTTATTGGAAGCCAAAGAAATGGCACCTCCCCCAAGCAAGAATACCCAACCAGAAGTTGAGGAATTGTCCTCCATGTTGGTTATCCAACTTGCATCCGAATGACCTTCTAAACCTGAAGGGATCCCCAAGTAACTCAAACCATAATTCATGGTTTCCCTTGAGATACTTAAACACTCCATTTACTGCTCGCCAATGTTGAGCACAGGGATTACTAGTGTACCTGCTCAATTTACCCACAACAAAAGCAATATCAGGTCTACTACTTATCATGGCATACATCAAGCTACCAATAGCCTTAGGGTACTCCAAATATTAAATAAGAACACCATTATTTGGCATTAGTTTCACACTTGGATCCATAGGAGTACTTACAAGAGAACAGTCGGTAAAATTAAACCACTTGATAATTTTCTCATTATAATGACTTTGAGTCATTACCAAACCTTTGTTCATCCTTTTAATTATTATTTCAATAATTACATCACTCTCTCCTAAATCTTTCATGGGGAACTTAGATGATAACAATTTCTTTGTTTCATCTACTTGATTTTGGTCGGTACCAAAAATCAACATGTCAACTACATATAAGCAAATGATCACTCCAGCTCTAGTAGCATTATCAAATCTACTATAAATACATTTGTCACATTGGTTGGTCTTGAAACTAGAAGACAAAATAACCTCATCAAAATTTTGATGTCATTGTTTAGGTGATTGTTTCAGCCCATACAAGGATTTGACAAGTTTTCAAACCATATGCTCTTTACCGTGCATAATGAAACCTCCTGGTTGTTTCATGTAAAGTTCCTCGTCAATATCACCATTTAAAAAGGTTGTTTTCACATCCATTTGGTGAACAACCAGATTGTGGATACTCACCAAAACAATCAACAATCTAATAGTAGAAATACGTGCAACCGGAGCATATTTATCAAAATAGTCAACACTGGGTTTTTGTCTAAAACCTTGAATGACTAACCACGATTGGAACTTATCAATAGTACCATTAACATTCATTTTCTTTTTGAAAATCGATTTGCATCCAAGTGGTTTAGAACTTGGAGGCAAATCAGATAACACCCATGTGTTGTTCTTAAGAATTGATGACATTTCATCATCAATTGCTTCCTTCCAAAAGGCACTATCACGAAACTCCATGGCCTCTTGATATGTCTTATTAGCATCTTCAATACTATAGCAATAAGATTATTCAAGATTAATTTCATCCCTTGAACCTTCCACCAAATGTACTTGGAAGTCGGATCCAAATTTTTTCTCAATTTGGCCTCTTTTACTTCTATGAAGCTCTTGTGGTTCTTGTACTTTACGACTATCTTGACTTTATGAAAATTTCTCTTGATTAGCACCAAAATTCAGATCCTTAGGCCTTTGAATCGATGAAAACCGCATCTCATCAAAAATTGCATCCCGTGATTCGATAACAGTGTTAGTCATTAGGTTCTGTTACATAAAACCTATGTGCCTTGGAATGATCAACATATCCAATGAATATACAATCAATTCCACATTCTCCTAAGTTTTTCTTTTTGGGCTCGGTGAGTTTTACAACTTCCCAACATCCCCTGATGAGATAAATATCTCTTAGATCGATTAGATCTTTGAAACAGGTATATAAAGAACGTAAAGCAATGTAAAGCAATACTCAAGAATGGATTTGAATGTGTTGAATGATTTGAACTTTCAATCCTCAGTAGAGCTCGATGAAGAACTTCCGCTGTGAGGATTCTAGGGTTACAAAAAGATATATTCAGAAATTACACGTAAAAACCCTGATCTGTTCGTTACAAAAAAGATGCATGCAAACATCTATTAATACACAAACCCTAGAAAATAAGATACAGATGGACAGGCCCATACAGCATAAAAGATGGACTGGGAAGTGAGCCCAAGATGCAACACCAAGTACCCAACAATCTCCCCCTTTTCTTCAATTGGGTCGAGACCTCACTCCAGCTTGCTTGCCCCCGCAGCACTGGCTTTCTTGACTGTCTTGAACAGGCAGGGGATGATAACAAGAAGTGTTTGTCGGAAGTGAATGTACTAGTTTATCATGTCATTGAAGTACTTTTTATCACTATCTGAGTTCTGCTTGCAACGATTGATTATACCCAGAACATTCTCCAGACAAGTAGTGGTGTAGAGATGTTTGTCAGCCAAAGCAAACATGCATTTCTGGCCTTTTGCTCTAGTGAACATGACTGAGTTCTTTTTCGGATCAATCTTTCCCATCTTCATTCGGTTTATATCGCTAGCAGAACCGACTGGAGTGATGATGGGCTTCTTCCTCAGGATATTAGCAACCTCTTGATCAAGCTTAGCCAACTCCAAAACATAGCAAACTAACATTCTCTTGAAATGGTCTATGATCGGACCATATTCAGCTTCATTGACAAGAAGAATGTTGTGCAGGACAATCCAATCGTGAGGGTTGAGGTTGGGAAGATCAGCCAAAGAGATGGAATGTTCAGATTTTTCAGATCCCCTCAAGACCTTGAATCTGACATTGACAAAGTTACCTTCACGAACAGGCTTGAGTACCCGAACGTTGGTTATCTTCTGTGCGCTCCAAGTTTGGTATTGAGGTTGAGCAGTCCTCAGGTAATCGTCTATAAGCTCCCTATCCATCTTCGGGTGAGGATGGGGAACTTCAGCTATATGAGCGAACGCATGGAAGATGAAGGCCTTTCGGGTCAGGGGCATGTCGAACTGGGAATCGACTGAGTTGACACGGTCTAGGGAGATGACCGGTTCTAGCCACAGAGTGCAAGGGGACTCAATGGCTTCTTTGATGAGCACTTCGAGGGTCCAAGGAGGAAACAAAGTTTTCTTGCTTTCAAGGAGATCATGAGCCTCCTTTATCTTCCTCTCCTTGGCCTCGGCTTCCCTGACTATACGAGCATTTTCATCCAGCTCTCTCTCTGGTCTGCTTCCTGACCAAGCTGACAATCGGCTCTTGATCATCACTTTCATCACTGTCATCAGCAATTTGTTTGGCTTTGGATTGAGCACTCAAACCTGATGAAGGACCATATGTTGGTTTGGGTGCTTTCGGAGGGACAAGTGATGAAAATGGAATAGATTGAGCTTTGGAACTTGGAGGGGGTTTCTGTTGAGCCGTGGACTTCTTCTTTTCTCCCCCTTGTTTCGGATGGTCCTCCTGCTCAGAAATGCCTTCAATACGGCTAAGCAGGGCAAGAGCAGGAGCGAGCTTCTCTGCAAGACTACACCTCACCGAATAGTTGAGAATCGGATCATGGGCTTCAATGATGTTAGACAGAGCTCCGTGGACATTTGAAACACAAATCTTGACCACAACTTTCTCAGACCGAAGAGAATCAATTTCCTTCTTGGCTTGGGAGAGTTGATGAGTTGCCAAGGTAAGCTCGGAAGACTTTCGGGCAAGCTCTTCCATTGTGGTAGATTTGGCGGCAAGAGTGGCTTGGAATGAGAGAAGACGATCCGCAACCGAAGACTGAAATGATTGGTTGTCTTCTCTGAGTTTTTGGCGGAAGCTGGCAAATTGATCTTTTTCCATTTCGAAGGAATGGACCAGCTTCTCCACAACGGTGCGGATCTTCTTAGTGTTTGTCTCTGATGCCGCCTGTAAAGACTCCAGCCAGATCTGGGCGTCTTGAAATAGTTTTTTGACTTTTTTGGTCGCTACAACACTAGCCTTCATGGATTTATCAATGGCAGCAGCAGCCGATCTGATGGAGGCTTCATGTGCTTTGGAGAGTGACTCCACCATACTTTGAATAGCAGCCTCTGAAAAGTGAGATGTTGAGGAGGAGGAAGAAGCCACAAGATTGTCAATCTTCTCGTGGAGTTCCTTGATGTGCTTTTTAGTGACCGGAGCATCATCATCATCATCACTCTGAAGTTGATAGGGGCTGTAGTAGATGGAGTCAAAAACGATATCCTCCCCTCCCAAAAAGGTTTCGGTTTCAGCAGATGGAGTGGGAGATAAGGGTGCGGTTGGTGGTTCGGTAGTGATAGTGGGTTCGGGAGCAGAAGTAGGTTCAGGTTGTGATGTAGAAACCCCCGTGTCAGATACGTTGGTTAGAACCTCATGGGTGGTATTTGTGGTGGCTTCTGTAAAAAGTGGTGGGGGAAGGGTGGTTGTTGGAGTTTGAAGAGAAGTAGTTATGGGGGGAATAGAAATAGGGTTAGATATGGAGGGAATGGAAATGGAGGAGGTTATGATGGGAATGGAAGAAGTGGGTATAGGAGAAGGGGAAGGAGGTTTTGATGAAATATGTACCTCATGACCAGGTGAGTGAGGCGGAGTTTCGCCTCTAGCTGACTCATCTGAGTCAGAGTTGTTCTCTTTCGAGTCGCTGGAGGAAGAAGAGATAATAAGTTTTCTCTTGGGTTGGACTCTCTTCTTCTTCGCTGGTGGGGAAAGATCTGGTTTTGAGGGTTTTCGCTTCTTAGGAGAAGGACCCTTTTCCCCCTTTGCTGCTTTCTTTATCTTCCCTTGCTCGGGTCTCTTTCCTCTAGCAGCAGGTTTATCTGCATCATTAATGGACTGAACCATTTCAGCAGACAGTTCCCTTGGGCCCGAAGGATGAAAGTCCTTGTAGGCTTTCATTATGATGCTCTCCTTGGGCACCCCAGCGGACATAGAGTCTGGAATTGATCCGACAAAAGAAAATTTTGTCGGATCGGTGACAATTATTTTGGTGGTGTGGAAAACGCTGATGGTGGAGAGAAGGGAACCTGCAACAGTAGGAACATGAAGTTTATCCATGGCCCACTTGGTGATGAGCGTCCAGAACCTGGCGTAGGATACCTCAGTGTGGCGAGAGGAGGAGGCTAGGCTCTTAATAAGTTGCTGCCATAGAACCGAGCCATAGTCGAGGTTAAGGCCGTGATATAGACCATAGAGGATGGTCATAAACAGTTTGCTGGCCCCATCAGAACCAGAACTACGCTCAGAGAGCCCTTTGAATAGAATAGTGAAGAAACCGTTCCATGGGGGAGGGAGACACGATTTCTTGAATCTTGTGACCGTTGTGAGAATCTCCGTGTAACCCATATTGTAGAACATCGAAAATAATTGCCTGACGGTAATGGTGTCAGGATTAACCCTAGATTCACCGGCTTCAAAGCCTAGGAGCCAACAGAATCGTTGCTTGGAGATGGAGGTCTTGTGAGAAAGAAGATCAAAGTAGATGCGATCCACTGATCTATCATAATGGGCGGTGGAGAAGACCTGGGAAAGACATTCCATTGGTACAACCTCGACCTTGGAAAGAGCGAGCACCAACGGAGAGTATTTGAGGCACTCCACCATGGGATACATGTAATTTTCGTAAGCTTTAGGGTTGAGATCAATCACCAGGCTTTGTTAAGCACGGATTGGAAGAATATTTGTGCGGGAGGAGGTTTCCTGAACTGATGAAAAATCCGCCATTGTTGAAGGTAGAAGATGATGAACAGTAGATGAGAAAGCGTCCGATTTTGCTCGATTGAGTTTTGATTGTGGTAAATTGGAAATGAAGCAAATGTGTTCCTTTTATACCATGGGTAGAGGAGAGAGAAAGATCATCCCCAAATCTTCTTGATACAAGAAAACGGTTTCAGATTTGACAGAAGCGCGACGGTTGGCACCCCCGATGATTACGCATGAGAGAGAAGAATTGTTCCGTTGTGCACGTGTGCCTGTCACCTCACTATTGAGGCCGTTACTCTGTCGGCTGAGTCAACATCTTATCTGTTTAATAGCTGTCATCCAAACATAAGATTATAAGGCAACCGAATGAGAATTTTGGAAAATCAAAGATTTTCGTGCATAGAGTGTGAAAGATAAGGAAATAAAGCGAGATATATATGGGAAGTAGTGATGTCAAAATAGACACAAAACAGTTGATCCCGGGCACGAATAACTTTCTTGAAGGTCAAGAGAGACCTTAAAGTGTTTGTATGGATTCCCGTTGAATTACGATCAAGCACTTTCTAAGAAGTGTTGAAAGGCATCTTTTTGTTAGGCATAAAAGGGTGGCTTTCGCTTCAATTTAGAAACCCGGACCTTGACATAAGACTGAGACTAAATGAAGTACTTGTGAGACCGATGTGGTCTGTTGAACAAGTAGGTTGGATAACAGATATAGTGACTTGGAGAAGATATATGATGGTGAAATCTTAAAAAAAAATTAAACTGGATTCTAAGGGAAGAAATGTTATGGTAAATAACAAATTCATAAGAATCGCACAACCAAAGAGAGATTTCATGTTGACCGTCAATTCATGATAGGTATTGAATTTTGGGTTTCACTAAGCACGTAGTGACACGTGGCTTAGATCATAAACACATATATTTTGTAACCATAAACCTTAGTGGTTAATTCTGAGAGTCTTAAGGGTTACGATATGGGACCGAAATATGATGGAGAAGAGTGAGGTGGTTAAGAAAAGCGATAGTACCTCTGCTGAAAATAGTGACCAAGCAGTAAACTCTCAACCCATATGCGAAAAGAGTAAGGTAGCTCAGGATTAGAATAAATGGAGCAGCCTTATAGGGAAGACAAGGTTTGTATATACCTAATCATTAAGGCTTTTATTCAAAATCAGTTGAGGCTTTGGACAACATGCAGCAGCATGCTTCTAGGGACGCTTAACTAGTTAATATAAAGTATGAGAACCAAACCTATCCCAAGTATATTTAAACCGGAATGAGAGAAAAATATTTTTGGAGATTTTAAGATTGTGAAAAGAGAAAAACCAAACAAAATAAGTAATAAAAAATATTGAACCGAATCCGAAATGGACCGAACGCTCGGTTCATTTCGGTTCCTTAAAAAAAAATATTTTTGGATTTTTGGAAGACAACTTTACAAAAGGGAAAAACCAAAACAGAATAAGTAATAATAATAAATAAATGATTTTTTTTTTAACCGAACCCGAAATGGACCGAACGCTCGGTTCATTTCGGTTCCTTAAAAAAATATATTTTTGGATTTTTGGAGAACAACTTTACAAAAGTGTACAACCATAGACAACACCTTATTGAGATTGAGCGAAAATATGTGCTATGGGACCAAACCCGAAATAGACCGAACGTTCGGTTCATTTCGGTTCCCATGTGAACCGAACCCGAAATAGACCGAACGTTCGGTTCATGTCGCTCCTTACTTTTAACTTTGGGATGATGTCTTTGGTACCGATTCTGATTCCATCATTCGTAGACCGTGAAGGATTTTATTGAAACTGGCTTCAGGTAGGGCTTTGGTGAAGATATTTGCCAGTTGATCGGTGGTTCGAACAAAGTGAATTTCGACATTTTCATCCTCCACATGATCCTTAATGAAGTGATACCTCAGTGCTATATGCTTGGTCTTAGAGTGTTGCATTGGGTTATGACAGATCCTAATTGCACTTTCTAAATCGCAATATAGTGGGATCTTTTTCATGTTAAGTCCATAATCCCTGAGCTGACTTTGGATCCAAATGACTTGAGATGTGCAGGAGGCGGCTACGATGTACTCTGCTTTGGTAGTAGAAAGGGAAACGCAGGTTTGCTTCTTTGACTGTCAGCTGACCAATTTCCCATCAAGGAATTGGCAACCCCCTGTGGTGCTTTTCCTGTCTAAATCACATCCTCCAAGGTCTGCATCAGAGAAGGCTTGAACGAAGAAGCTTGAGTTGGATGGATACCATAGACCGAGAGAGGTAGTTCGCTTCAGATACCTGAATATGTTCTTCATTGCAAGCATATGAGGCTCTCGTGGGTTCTCCTGAAACCTAGCACAATAACATACTGAAAACATGATGTCAGGCCTGCTAGCAGTAAGATACATTAATGACCCAATCATCTGGCGGTATAGCGTAATGTCAACTGCTGGTTTCTCCAGTGAAGGGGTGAGTTTGGTTCCGAAAGCCATTGGAACCTTGACCTTTGAATCTCCCATCATACCAAATTTGGCAAGAAGAGTTTTGGTGTATGCTTCCTGGTTGATAAAGATGCCTTCGGGTCCCTGTCTAATATTTAATCCAAGAAAAAAGTTAATCGGACCCATGGAGCTCATTTCAAATTTAGTCTCCATCAGCTTTCTGAATTCAGCTATTAAGCTGGGATTCGTTAAGCAAAGATGATATCATCGACGTAAATTTGTACAATCATAAGGTGGTTACCTTCCTTTTTACGAAAGAAGGTTGGGTCAACCGAGCCTTGTTTGAATTTAGACATCTTTAAAAACTTTGTTAGCGTTTCATACCAGGCCCTAGGAGCTTGTTTCAGACCATAAACCGCCTTGTCCAGAATATAGCAGTGATTTGGAAACTTCTCATTTACAAAGCCAGGAGGTTGCTCCACGTAAACTGTTTCTTCGAGTTCTCCATTCAAAAAAGCGCATTTGACATCCATTTGGTAGACCTCGAAGTTTTTGTGTGCTGCATAGGCAAGAAAAATGCGAACAGATTCCAGCCTTGCAACTGGAGCGAAAGTCTCTTCAGAGTCAATTCCTTCCTCCTGACAGTATCCTTTCACTACCAGACGTGCTTTGTTACGAATCACATTCCCTTCCTTGTCCATTTTGTTCCTGAATACCCATTTGAGACCAACAACTGATGCATTTTGAGGAGTTGGAATGAGGCGCCAAACTTTGTTCCTTTCGAATTCGTTCAGTTCGTCTTGCATAGCTTGAACCCAATCGGAGTGATCGAGAGCATTGTTAACTGTCTTGGGTTCAACTTTTGAAACAAAGGAATTAAACATATAGAATTCTACTTTGGAAAATAGGGAAGTTTGTTTTGCCTTAAGTTGTGATCGGGTCAGAACCTTTTCAGAGACATCACCTACAACTTGAGAGACATGATGATTTCTGGTCCATTTGATGAGAGGAGGGTAATTTGGATCATAGGAAGGATCCAATTCAACGTTTACCATCTCTTCTGGTTCAGATTGACTTTCATCGTCATAAAGCATATTGGCATTCTCCCCCTCGAATGAAGAGCTTTCTAGAACAGTCGGACTTTCGGGTATAGTGAAGAGTTCGGGTGCTCCGGTGCCTTCAGATGTTGTGGAGTGTTCAGGTGCTACAGTACCTTCGGTTGCTCCAGTACCTTCTGGTGCTGCGGAACGTTCGGGTGCTACAGTACCTTCAGGTGCTACAGTACCTTCGGGTCCTATTGTGCCTTCTGGTGTTGTGGAGCGTTTGGGTGCTACAGTACCTTCGGGTGCTGCAGTATCGGCGTGCTCCCCCTCGACTGAAGCGCTGGAACTGGGAACACCTTCATTCATTCGCCTTGTAGCATCTTCTACTAGTTGCTTCAGATGATCCACCTTGTTGTCTGCTGAGCTGGCTTCCGAGGTAATGGCCTTCTCTGGTTCATCAAATAATTCGACAAACTTCTCAAAGAGATTTGCAATTGATACTGTGACTTGACCTGTTTGAGGAAAGATTTCACCAGTTGAGTCTACGTTTGCTGTTGACTTTTTGACATAGCTATCATCAAATGTCACGTAATACGTCTCTTCTATTTTCCTTGAAGGTTTGTTTAATACCCTGTACGCTTTAGAAGTGAGAGAATAGCCCAGAAAAATCCCTTCATCAGCTTTGACATCAAATTTGTTGCGATGCTCTTTAAAATTGAAGATGAAGCACTAAGAACCGAACACATGGAAGAATTTAACACTCGGCTTCCTGTTGTTGATGATCTCATAAGGAGTGAGCGTGAATCGCTTATTGAGATATGACCTGTTCTGTGTAAAACAAGCTGCAGATATAGCATCAGCCCAAAAATATAAAGGTAAAGAAGCGAAACTTAGCATGGTTCGAGCTGCTTCACACAAGGATCGGTTTCGCCTCTCGACTATTCCGTTTTGTTGGGGTGTGTAGGGAGCTGAGAAGTTGTGACTAGTTCCTCTTTCCGCCAGGAATTCTTCGAATTCTTTATTTTTGAACTCTAGGCCATTGTCGCTCCTGATGTTTCGAACGACTTTCTTCAGTTGTACTTCCACCTGCTTGATGAACATCTTTAGCTTGTGAGTCGCTTCAGATTTAAGCTTCAGAAAGAACACCCATGTAAAACGCGAAAAGTCATTAACAATAACAAGAATGGACTTGCTACCGCCGATACTTTCAATTGATGATGGACCACACAAGTCAATGTGAAGTAACTCTAGTGGCTCAACAACTTTTGTGTTTATGATTGATGGATGACTTTGACGACTCTGCTTCCCCATTTCAAATGCCGCACACAAATGTTCTCTATCGTACTTGAGCAATGGAAGACCACGAACATGACCTCCAGTGACAAGTTTGTTGATATCCTTAAAGTTGAGATGAGAAAGCCTTCGGTGCCACAACCAACTTTCGCCAGATTGTGCTTTTGATAACAAGCAGATTACTGGATTCCCTTTGGTTGGTTTGAGATTTAGGGGAAACATTTCACCTTTGCACTCTGATTTGAGAATAACTTTGTTCGTTTGCTTCTCAATAATTTCCGAACCCTCATCATCGAACGAGACCTTTAGACCAGTACCTCCAACAAGCTGAGATACACTGATGAGATTATGTTGTAGTCCTTCTACATATGCAACCTTCCTGATCGTGAAATCACCGTTTGTAATCATTCCATAGCCTTTTATGGTTCCGAGGGAGTTGTTCCCGAACTTGACATTTCCACCGTTTGAAAGAGACCTGAATTCCCTTAGCTCTTCCTTCCTCCCTGTCATGTGACGCGAGCAGCCACTGTCGATATACCATTCTTCGTCGAACTGCTCTTCACTTATAACCTGTACAGATTAAACAGATTTAGGAACCCAAAGTTTCTTGGGTCCACGTGAGCCTTTCACAGGAACAGGAGTAGCAAGAGAGATATCAACGAAATATGTTCTTTTTATTAACGTTGTTTCATCTTTCCTTTTGATGGTGAAAACTTTAATTTTTGTGGGTTTTGATGCTTTTGGTTTGGTCTCAGATTTAACTGACGTAACCTTTGATTTCCCTTTCAGGTCAGTTGAAGATTTAGATTTTTGAGTTCGAGCAGAATTGGATTTAGAATGGGGTGGAGAAGAAGAAGAATGATTGGAAGAATTAGAAGAGTTAGAATGAGAGAATTTAGACTGAGATGATTTCTTGACTTGATATTCTAGGTGACTCTTTCGGTTTTGATTATGAGTGGGACCGAACCTAGAATTTTGGTCTCTTTTGCTCTCTGAACCGAACTCCTGCTTTCGGTTGATACTGTTCTCTGAACCGAACTTCTACTTTCGGTTGATACTGTTCTCTGAACCGAACTTCTGCTTTCGGTTGTTATTTCTCTCTTGAGATCCAACAATATTTTTCTCTAACTTTAAATTTTTGTCACGATATGAGAAATAGGCATTTTGAGACTGACAAAACTGTTTTCTTTCAGAAAGATTCTTCTTGTATATCAGATTCCTTTGTTGTTTTTGATTTCTCATTTGTTTCGGCTGATGATGAATGTTTGCCTTTTGTTTTTGACTGGTGTCAACAGGTCCACTTTGAACCGATGATGATTCACTTGAATCTGCTTTTTCTTTAGGAACATCTTTTGTACCACTAGTAATTGGTACGTCAAAGTTATCAGGCTTGTTCAGTGGCTCAGGAATATATCTTCCTTTTGTCT
The DNA here is from genome assembly GCF_052625555.1 of Lactuca saligna. Classification (NCBI taxonomy): domain Eukaryota; kingdom Viridiplantae; phylum Streptophyta; class Magnoliopsida; order Asterales; family Asteraceae; genus Lactuca; species Lactuca saligna. Next base: position 146,832,161 of record NC_136424.1, on the reverse strand, counting down.
TCCAGGATGTTTGTTCTGATAGACCAACAGTTTCATCAGCATTGTCGATAGGAGCAGACCAGAAGAACTCATCACAACCATCAGCATTGTCTTCGTATACAATGGCTGTGAGATCGGCTGTCTGATGTTCGGTTACACCTGTAACCTTATACACCTGATTTGGTGTTGTCCTTACCTTTTGGTAAACAACAACTTTTTCTTCAAGTTTCGGGGACTTTTGTTGGGACAAGCGAGCAAACTCCACAGAATTTTCTGAGATGAGATTTTTGTGGATTTCAGGTTCGCTCTTGACAAACTCAGAATAGTCAACTTCATCCTCTATAGAAATTTCACTCATGTCATTATCCTCATTAAGCTCAGATGCATTTTCAACATCAATTTTATTTTCTGAGCTCAAATTAGCATTCAATGAGTCAAATTTTTGTATGGTTTCGGTCCTTAGATTCACTTTGTCATTTTCATCCAAAAGGTTTTTCAACATGTCCTTATGGTCCTTGGACTTAATGAAAGATTCAATTTTGTCTAGACCATACATATACGTCGGATTAACATCCTCAGACAAAACCACACTTTCACAATTGTATGCTTCAACGTCGATTTCATCCTCCTTAAACTCAAGAAAAGGCAAAATCATACGATGAATTTTCTGCTCTATTTCACAGTTCAAATGAAGTTGAGTAATATTATTGTAAAGACGCTTAGCAATCAAAGAAAAAACATTTCGCTGTTTCAAAAGTTTTAAATTGTCTCTTTGCAAATAAATGTTTTCGTCCTTGGTTTTGATTAACTCCGACTCCTTTAGTTCGATCCACATCCTCCGTTCCTCACTGTTCGAAGACACCCTGCTTATTTGGTCAGTTAGGTTAGAATTGGTGACCCGAGTTTGAGTTAAGCTGCTGTCTAGATGAGAAATTCTTGAATTAACATTTTTTAATTCTTTTTCATATGAGCATTGTGGGACTTTAAATGAAACAAAAATGGATTGTACCTTCTTGATCAGTTCATCAAGCTCGTTGAATTGAACGCTGAGCAGTTTTGTTGTAAAGCACATGTCCTGTTGCTCCTTCGTGTCTTTGTTCCCACCATTTGTGTTGTATCCCCTCATCTGAGATACATCGGACACCATCAAGCATCTTCCACTGCTATCCTTCTCTTTCGCCATATAAGCTTTTCCATGAGAAGGTCTCCTTACTTCATCATCCTCGGAGTCGGTTGACCAGACCTCCACTCCTCCGAATTCATCATTTGCTATCGAACCCTACACAATTAAAGCATTCATAGACGGGTTAGCAGTAGATTTCTTCTTCCTGATCTCATCCAGCTTTTTCAGCAACAACGCTTCTTCATCTTTTTCCTCATCCTTTTCTGCCATTTTCTTGAGGACACAATCTTTAGCATAGTGATTCTTTCCTCCACAGTAATAGCAGCTCACTCCCGAATCTCCTTCAGCTTTCGGCTCCTTCTTTGATTCTTCTGCTTTTGGTTCGTCTTTGACCTTTTCAGAGCTATAACTTCCCTACCAATTGCGGTTCTTATTGGTGGGAAATCTTTTCTTGATGAACCTCTTGGGGTTTGATACCATCATAGCATAGTCTTCAGAAGTAAGATCATAGTCTTCTGTGTTGAGGTCTTCATCTTCCATCACCGCTTTACTTTTGGATAGTAGAGCCAATGAACCCAGGCTTGAAACTACATTTTTCTCCTGTAGTATGATCTTTTATTGAGATTTCAGAATGCCCACCAGTTTCGCTAGAGAATAAGATTTGAATTGCTCATGCGCTTTAACTGTGGACACTACAGCTCTCCACTCAGATCTGAGGCCGTTCAAAAACATGACTTTCTTCTCAATTAACTTCCTTTCAATATCATGTTTAATCATCTTGCTAAGAAGATGATTGAAGCGATCGAACGTTTGAGTCATGGTTTCTTCGAATCCCTGCTTGAATTCACCAAACTCGGATAAGAGTAAGGTTTGAATGGAGTGTTCAAGATCTTCGTCCGTAGAATACAATTCTCGAAGCCTATCCCATATTTCTTTGGCAGTAGTACGTGAACTCACCAGCCTGAAAGTGTCAGATTGAAGAGCGAATCTGATTAATCTCAATGCTTTAATATTGCACTGAAATTTATCTTTTTCGTCTTGGGCAACATCTTTAACATCTTTCAAAAGATCATTATACTCCTTTTGAGTTTTAATAATCCTTGAAGTTGCAGAATGAGCGAAGGGTCCCGATACGATTGCTTCCCAGATGAGGTATCCATTATCCTCAGATCCTATAACATAATCTTCAAAGTGATGTGCCCAGACTTCATAATCTTGGGTGTAAAGGATGGGAATCTTCGTTGTTGATCCAATGTTGTTCGAAATATTAATGGGATTAGATGGAGACTCGTCCATGCTTGATCGAATAACCTGTTTGAAGGATCAGACTTGTAATATATAATATTAGGGCAAAACGAACAAGTAATGAGATACGTCAATTATGGGGTGACGGCTCAATAAATATTAGTTAATGCGGAACAAACCCTAATAGCTTCTTTCACAGAAGAGATGTGTATGAATTACACAGCCTCCTGCTCTGATACCAATTGATGAGATAAATATCTCTTAGATCGATTAGATCTTTGAAACAGGTATATAAAGAATGTAAAGCAATGTAAAGCAATACTCAAGAATGGATTTGAATGTGTTGAATGATTTGAACTTTCAATCCTCAGCAGAGCTCGATGAAGAACTTCCGCTGTAGAGGATTCTAGGGTTACAAAAAGATATATTCAGAAATTACACGTAAAAACCTTGATCTGTTCGTTACAAAAAAGATGCATGCAAACATCTATTAATACACAAACCCTAGAAAATAAGATACGGATGGACAGGCCCATACTGCATAAAAGATGGACTGTGAAGTGAGCCCAAGACGCAACACCTAGTACCCAACATCCCCAAACCCGAAAATAACTTAGATTTATAACATCGTAAAATTCAAAACAAAATTTCACATTTTAAAACACATTTTACCAAACATATTTAACAACAAAATCCCATTGTATCATAACTTTGGTTCACAAAATATTTCCCAAGATCAAAATACATAAAAATCCGTGCGTGTGTACGAATCATGCAGGCACCTTTCCGCGATCATCACTGGTACCTGAAACACATAACACATAACCCTGTAAGCATAAAGCTTAGTGAGTTCTCCAAAATACCATACATAACACATACTAGCCACTCGATGCTATAACTCTGTGGGCCTGTGGGCCCTAACTCTGTGGACCCTGTGGTCCTAACTCTATGAACCTTTCGGTCCTGACTCTGATATAATCTGATATAAATCACATAGAAAAAATGCAATAGAACACATCACATAATAGCATACGATAAATCTAGCACATAACTATAATTACCACTCCAGGTAAAGTATAGTGAGAAGACTCACCTTAGATGTCCCGGTAAATCACTGACTCGGTAGAAATACGATCTAGCCTCCGCCTAAACACATAAAGTAATACTCTCATAAATATAACTCTCAGAACTAGATTCCACTCTCTCTAGGAACCCTCAGAAGGGTAAAAGACCATTTTACCCCTCCTTTGGCTCAAAGGCCCTCATTGTTGACCGAACCCTAAAAGTCAACCAAAGCCAATGGTCAAACTTTGACCCGACTCGGCGAGTGCACTTGGGAAACTCGACAAGTCCACCTGTGTCCACTTAACTCTTTAGTCCCATTTAACATGTCGAGTCCCTCCCTTTACTCGACGAGTCCACAGGTAAGAATCGCGGGACCACCCCGACTCAACTTGCCGAGTCTCAAGAACATCTCGGCAGGTACATGCCATGCACAAACTCCATTAGCCTCCTGAGGTTAGATATGTTCCTCTAATCCATAGATCTGGCCTTACCAAGCATAATAATCACGTAAAGTCCAGACCCTGACACCCATATATCATCTAGATGGTTTCATTTGGTGATTTAGCCCCCAAAATGAAATTCTAAGCTCTTGACTCCCAAGATAATTCATAAAGCTCCAAGTGTTAAGGTCTCTAGATCTCTTTGGGCCTAGATCCACAGCATAAACTTGAGAAGGGACCAATTGCTACACAAAATCATCCTCAAAAGAGGTTAGAAAACCCTAACTCTAAGAATCAATACCAAGACTGCAAAGATCCGAATAAATACCTCAAGTTGTAGTCTCTGGACTCTGAAATCACTAGAATCACACCTCCTTCAGTCTCCTCTTGGTCTTGATCACCTTCTTCTTGCTAAACCGAAGATAGAAAGATCAAATATGGCTTCTCCTTCCTGCCAAACGATCTAGCTCACTTAGGGTGCTCTCAAGGGACTGGTAGCCGCAATGGGAGGCTAAGAGTGACCTTAAATAGGCTCCAACCCCGGAGGATTAGGGTTTCATTAAGCAGCGTGGACTCGCCGAGTCCACTCATGGACTTGCCGAGTCCAAACGCGAACCCGGATGATAATCCGCGACCCTACTCGGCGAGTCTAAGCATTACCTTGCCAAGTTCCTTCACAAATTTTAAAAATAAAATATTAGAATAATATACCTGGGAATCCGGATGTTACAATTCTCACCAACTAGAATCAAACTTCGCCCTCAAAGTCTCATTCTGCAAACAACTTTGGATGCTGCTCACGCATCTCGCGCTCCGACTCCCAAGTCAGCTTTGACCCTTTCCTATGCTGCCACTGCACCTGCACAAGAGGCACTTCCTTGTTCCTCAAAACCTTGACCATCCGATCCCTAATTGCCACTGGTCTCTCAACATAGTTCAGGCCTACATCCACCTGAATATCCTCTAACGGTACTACTGCCGACTTGTCGGCTATACACTTTCTCGACTGCGACACGTGAAAAGTGTCGCGCATCTGACCCAACTCCGTAGGTAGCTCCAAACGGTAGGCTACTTTGCTTACTCTCATGATCACCCTGAAAGGTCCAATATATCGAGGCCCCAACTTTCCCCTCTTCCTGAATTGGATCACTCCTTTCCAAGGAGAGACCTTCAAGAGTACGAAGTCATCGAACTGAAACTCGAGCTCGGACCGACGCCTGTCCGCATAACTCTTCTGACGACTCTAAGCGGTCAACAACCTATGCCTGACCTGTTGTATCTGCTCAGTCTTCTGAAGCACGATCTCTGTATTACCCATTACACGGTTCCCCACCTCTCCCTAGAAAATGGGGGTCCGACACCTCCTCCCATACAACAACTCAAAGGGTGGCATACCAATGCTCGAATGATGGCTGTTGTTGTAGGAAAACTATGCCAAGGGAAAATATATGTTCCAACTCCCACCAAAATCCAACACACATGCTCGGAGCATGTCCTCGAGCGTCTGAATTGTCCGCTCACTCTGCCCATCAGTCTGTGGGTGATATGCGGTACTAAAATGCAGCCGCGTACCCAACTCCTCATGAAATTTCTTCCAGAACCTGGAAGTGAAACGCACATCTCGATCCGAGACAATCAAGATCGGAACTCCATGCCACGAGACCACCTCTCTCACATACAACTCTGCTAGCTTCTCTGCGGAAGAGTTCTCACTGATAGCAAGGAAATGAGCGCTCTTTGTCTATCGGTCTACAATCACCCAAATTGCATCGACACCCCTCACAGTCCTTGGCAATTTGGTGATAAAGTCCATAGTAATCTGTTCCCACTTCCACTCGGCAACCTCCAATGGGTGCAACTTACCATGCGGTCTCTGGTGCTCGGCCTTAACCCGACAACAAGTTAGGCACCTCTCAATGAACCATGCAACGTCCCTCTTCATACAGGGCCACCAATACTCCCTCTTTAGGTCAAAATACATCTTAGTGGCCCTGGGATTGATCGAGAACTTCGATCGATGTGCCTCTTCCATCAAAATGGTACGCGTTCTGCCCACAAACGGCACCCAAATCCGACCCTGAAATGTCATAAGCCCCCGGCTATCGGTAACGAACTCTGATATCTGCCCGATAACTCACTCCCTCTTCTAGTTTTCTGGTCTCACAGCCTCGGCTTGGGCCCCTCGAATGGTGTCCAACACCAGAGTCATTACCATCAATCTCATACAAACGTCTCGCATCCGGAAGCTCTCCGTCCTACGGCTCAGGGTTACCACGTTAGCCTTACCCGGGTGGTACAGGATCTGACAATCATAATCCTTTACCACATCCAACCATCTCCTCTGCTGCATGTTCAGGCTGGGCTGATCCATCAAGTACTTCAAGCTCTTATGATCCGTGTATATGGTACACCGGACCCTATACAGATAGTGACGCCAGATCTTGAGGGCGAACACCACTGCCCCCAACTCTAAATCGTCGGTAGGATACCTTGCCTCATGAGGCTTCAGCTGCCTCGATGCATATGCTATCACGTGCCCCCTATGCATAAGCACCGCTCCCAACCCTGATATCGACGCATCACAATATACCACGAAGTCCTCCATTCCCTCCGGAAGGGATAACACTGGGGATTCACATAATCTCTAACAAAGTGTCTTAAAGGAGGCCTGCTGCTCTGGGCCCCATGAGAAAGCAACGCGCTTCCGGGTCAACTTGGTGAGTGGCACGGCGATCTTGGAGAAATCCCTGATAAATCTCCGATAAAAGCCTGCCAATCCTAGGAAACTCCTGATCTCTATAGGTGACCTCGGCACCTCCCACTTCATCACCGCCTCATTCTTGGCCGGATCGACCAATATCCCTTTTTGGTTAACAAGATTCCCTAGGAACTGGCCCTCTCGTAACCAAAAATCACACTTGGAGAATTTGGCGTAAAGCTTCTCTGATCTTAAAACTCCGAGGATCTCTCTTAGATGTTCCTCATGCTGATCTTTGGATCTCGAATACACCAATATGCCGTCAATGAAGAGGATCACCGAGCGATCCAACATCGGCCTACATACTTTGTTCATGAGGTCCATGAACACCGTCGGCGCATTGCTGAGCCCGAAAGGCATCACCACGAACTCGTAATGCCCGTAAGGAGTCCTGAACGCTGTCTTCTGGATGCCCTCATCTCGCACCCTCACCTGATGATATCCCGACCTCAAATCGATCTTGGAGAACCAAGATGTTCCCTGTAACTGATCGAACAAATCGTCGATCCTCAGTAACGGGTAACGGTTCTTGACCATCAGCTTGTTCAATTCCCTGTAATCAATGCATATTCGGTGTGAGCCATCCTTCTTATTAACAAAAAGGATAGGCGCTCCCCATGGCGAACTGCTCGGCCGAATAAACCCCTTCCCAAGCAGCTCCTGAAGCTGTGAGGATAACTCTTGAATCTCTGGAGGCGCAAGGCGATAAGGTGCCTTGGGGATAGGCGCAGCTCCCGGGACCAAATCGATGCAGAACTCAACCTGCCTCTCGGGAGGCACACCTGGTAACTCCTCTGGAAATACGTCTGGGAACTCACACACTATCGGAACCTCATCAACTGACCTCGGTTTCTATGAATCAACCCTCATATCGATCACATATGCAACAAATCCCTTACAGCCCTGCTGTAGACTCTTCGTCGCTCTAGCGGCTGAACAAAATGCCGACCCATAATGCGTACCCTCGCTGTATACGGTAAGAACTCCCCCACTAGGGTCTCGTATGGTCACCAGCTGTCTCTCGAAGTCGATAACCGCTCCAAACTTGCTCAACCAGTCCATGCCCACGATGACACAAACATCTGCCATCGCAATAGGAACTAGATCAATCGGAAACTTGACGCCGAAAATCTCGAGTACACACCCTCGGATCTCCTCGGTGGCATACACCGCTCTCTCGTCAGCTATGGAAACTCTCAGAGGTCGACTCATCACCTCTTGACTAATACTGATGTGCTGACTAAAAGCCATGGATAGAAAAGACCGACTCGCACCCGAGTCAAATAACACCAAGGAAGGTACATAATTCACAAGAAAATAACTACGCATATCATAATATAAGCACAATATTTGAACATAAAAGTAAATATACGAAAGAATACTTACCAGCCACGACATTGGGCGCTGCGCGGACCTCCTCCGCGGTCAGCTGGAAGGCTCTCCCTCACGCCTTCGGTACCTCAACCTTCATTGGCTGGCTCTCAGTAGCTCTGATAGCAGCAAGGGTAGATCCCTGAGGTGCTCCCTGGGTAGTCCCTCGAAACTGTGGACACTCTGCCTTGCGGTGTCCAGTCTGGTTGTAGTGAAAGCATACTGAAAACCCCTTGGGGAAATCCCTTGCCATATGCCCTTCCTTACCACATTTGTCGCAAGACCCCACTCTGCACACCCCCTCGTGGCTCTTGCCGCACATGCCACAAGTGCGGCCCTTCTGACTCCCAGATCGTGAATCAGCGGGCTTGGCCCGCTTGGCTGCCGACTGAGACTATGCCGGTCGCCGATCCCTCGCCTGAGACTCAGCCTCCTCCCTAGCCTGGGTCTCCAGCTCTATCTCCCTCTTTTGGGCATTTTCTTGAAGCTCAGCAAATGTCCGATACATCGAGTTCGCCACGAACTCCCGTATATCCCTCCTCAAAATGCTCAGATAGTAGCTCATATGTTCCTGCTTGGAGGACACGTGCTCTGGGCAAAACATCGCCCGCTCATGGAATTTCCTCGTAATCACTGTGATAGAATCAGTACCCTGTTTGAGGGTCAAAACCTCCTGGGCCAAATGCTCCCTTTCCACCTGGGGAACGTACTCATCTCGGAACATAGTAGTGAACCTCTCCCAAGTCACTGCAGCAAGCTCAGTAGGCGAATAATGAGCCGTCACAAACTTCCACTAATCCTTCGCTCCCAAGCGAAGACGGTTTAGCGCGAACCAGACCCTCAAATGCTCAGGAGACGAGCAAGTAAAGAAACATCCCTCTATGTCTGATATCCACCTTATCGCTGCAATCGGGTCCTGGGTCCCATCAAACTCTGGTGGTTTTGTGTTGCTAAACTCCTGGAACAGCAACGCATCACCACCCTGCAGTCTGGCCGCAACTATAGCTGCAGTGGCTGCAACAACAGCACCCTCAAAAAGAGCAGCGTATCTCTCATTGAATGTGTCTATCAGGGTGGTCTTAATAGACCCGAACATCTTTGGAATCTCATCGCGGATGGCAGCAGCCACCTCATCATGAGTCATCTAGCGGAGCTCCTCGTCGCTCACACCCCCTCCACTGGTCCCTGGTCGGTGACGTGTCCCTACCATGATGCCTCTCTGAAATACAAAATAAGATATCAGTAATTTGCTCGGATGTACACACACATGATATCCTAACCCTACTTGATCTCTGCTGCGCTAAGGATTCTTACTTGGGTTGCGCACTGACCCGGTGCCTTCGATAGTACGGGCCCAATATTACCGACCACACTGACTCAACATTCACACCAAGTCCTCCTCCCAGAGCCCCAAATCCCAAGTACGGTATTCTCTCTAATCATGTGCTACTTACTAGGAATCTCTCATAAGCTCCTTGCTGCTATCTCAACACTCTCAAACATGCCTAATAGCAAAATCCCTAGACTAAGGCATCATATATCAGGCCACTCTAGTCCTAATAAGAATACCTAGTCTTACTCTAGCATGCATAATATAATTCATATAACATAACATAACATTTCTTTTACAACTTATTGTAAGGGTATTTATGGAAATCACCGTTCGGGCACTAGCTGATCGTACACATGGCTCTGCTTTGTGGGTTTTGAGAATTCTTTTTACTCTTAAAAAAAAATTATTTACTTTGTTATCAAATCTTTCCACAAATCCTTAGTTTGAGTTCAGATACGCCCGAAGATGCATCCGAATCCCTCAAACAAAGGCTCTGATACCAAATTGTAACACTGTAAAATTCAAAACAAATTTTCAAATTTTTAAACACATTTTACCAAACATATTTAACAACAATATCCCATTGTATCATAACTTTGGTTCACAAAATATTTCCCAAGATCAAAATACATAAAAATCCATGCGTGTGTACGAATCATGCCGGCGCCTTCCCGCCATCATCACTGGTACCTGAAACACATAACACATAACACTGTAAGCATAAAGCTTAGTGAGTTCCCCAAAATACTATACATAACACATACTAGCCACTCGAGGCTATAACTCTGTGGGCCTGTGGGCCCTAACTCTGTGGACCCTCCGGTCCTAACTCTACGAACCTTTCGATTCTAACTTTGATATACTCTGATATAAATCACATAGAAACAATGTCGTACAACACATCACATAATAGCATACAATAACTTTGGCACATAACTCTAATTACTACTCCAGGTAAAGTGTTGTGAGAAGACTCACCTCAAATGTCCCGGTAAATCACTAACTCGGTAGAAATACGATCTAGCCTCCGCCTAAACACATAAAGTAATACTCTCATAAATATAACTCTCAGAACTAGACTCCACTCTCTCTTGGCACCCTCAGAAGGGTAAAAGACCATTTTACCCCTCCTTTGGCTCAAAGGCCCTCATTGATGACCAAACCCTAAAAGTCAACCAAATACGATTCTAACTTTGACCCGACTCGGTGAGTGCACTTGGGCAACTCGGCGAGTCTACCTGTGTCCACTTAACTCTTTAGTCCCATTTAACACATCGAGTCCCTCCCTTTACTCGACGAGTCCCCAGGTAAGAATCGTTGGGCCACCCCGACTCAACTCGCCGAGTCTCAAGAACAACTCGGCGAGTACATGCCATGCTCAAAATCCATTGGCCTCCTGAGGTTACATATGTTCCTCTAATCCATAGATCTGGCCTTCCCAAGCATAATAATAATATAAAGTCCAGACCTTGACACCCATATATCATCTAGATGGTTTCATTTGGTGATTTAGCCCCAAAAATGACATTCTAAGATCATGACTCCCAAGATAATTCATAAAGCTACAAGGGTTAAGATCTCTAGATCTCTTTGGGTCCAGACACATAGCATAAACTCGAGAAGGGACCAATTTCTCCACATAATCATCCTCAAAAGAGGTTAGAATACCCTAAATCTAAGAATCAATACCAAGACTGCAAAGGTCCGAGTAAATACCTCAAGTTGAAGTCTCTGGACTCTGAAATCACTATAATCACACCTCCTTCAGTCTCCTCTTGCTCTTGATCACCTTCTTCTTGCTAAACCAAAGATAGAAAGTTTAAATATGACTTCTCCTTCCTCCCAAACGATCTAGCTCACTTAGGATGCTCTCAAGGGACTGGTAGCCACAATAGGAGGCTAACAGTGCCCTTAAATAGGCTCCAACCCCGAAGGATTAGGGTTTCATTAAACAGCGTGGACTCGCCGAGTCCACTCATGGACTCGCCGAGTCCAAACGCAAACCCGGATGATAATCTGCGACCTTACTCGGCGAGTCTAAGTATCAACTCGCCGAGTCCCTTCACAAATTCCAAAAATAAAATATTAGAATAATATACCTGGGAATCCGGATGTTACAAGAATCAACTTTTTTTTGAACCAAAGTTCATATAGGTAAGTTTTGTTCCTTTTATTTGGAACCCTATTTGATAAATAACAGGCTGTTAACATGGTCTCTCCCTAGAATCCATCACTCAATCCCGAGTATGACAACATCGATTTTCTCATTTCCTTTATAACTCGATTTTTTCATTCAACAATACCATTCTATTGGGATGTGTAAGGTGTCGTGGTATCATGAATGATACCCACTGATTGGAAGTATATGGATCTGTATATTCACCTCCTCTATCAGTCCTAAGACATTTAACCAGAATGCCTAATTGCAATTTCACCTCAGTTTTGTATATTTTGAATTAATCTAATTCTTCATCCTTAGAATTTAACAAATACACATAGCAAAACCGAGTGCAGTCATTAATAAAAGTGACTAAATAATTTTTGTTTCCCAAAGAAGTAATGGGTTTTAGCATACTAAAACATCCTATGGTGCATATACAACCCTAAATACCTTGAATCTATGTTTTCACTAATTATACATGTAAAGGGTTTCCAAGGAATTAAACCTATAACTAGCATGCAATTGACATAAACAATACAAGATGCTAGTTAGGATAGGGTACCTCTTTGTTGTAGCTTGATTCCATGGAGCTTAATAGCCTAGTGCCCCAAGTGTGACACCTCAAATGGTTCACAAAACACCAAGAACAACTTGGAATAACTTGAGAGAAAAGTTCTTATGCTCAAAATCGGCTAGCCCTCTCATATGAATCCTTAGGGCCGATTTCTTGAGCTATGGGGTCTTTATATACTGTGGCTATTACGGTTACACCATGTAACATGTCTTTCCATATTCTTCATGCTCCATGGGTTAAAACCTCCATGGAGTATTCATGGGTTACTTCATGGGCTTAGCCCAACATGATGAACTATGCATCATAAGCCCACATATATAAGAATGAATGAATTACACAATCAATCCCCATATATTTAATTAGTGTCTTTTGATCACATAATTAATTCCAAATTAATTCTTGATCATTACTAATTAAATAATATGATTTCATATTAATATATTAGAACTTGTAATATATTAATAAATCATAAATATCCTTTTCTCACAAAAGTCTATACAAATCATTCCGATGCCATGCAACCCAAATGGACCATGCCATGTCGGGTCGAATACATATCATTAATAGTTATGGACTTAGACACTAATCCAACAGTCTCCCACATGGATAACTCTAAAACAATAATTGCTTATGATTCCAAGATCCCGACTAGCAATCGTAGCTCTTAAAAGCCGCTGTCGAACTCTGAACAAATCAATGGCGTGTCCATTAGATAAAGGATCATATATTCCTTAATTCTAGATATAATATGGACTGAGACATGGATTATAATCATTCTCTTTGTCCATATTTTGTTTCTCGATTTCCGATTTATAATGACTGACTAATTGAACAAATCAAATCAGATTAAGCCCGACCGAGCACTTACGTTTGTTATCACTAAATCATTGAGGGATCCACAAATATCAATTTTACCCCTCCAAGGGTAAAAGGAATGGATAAAATTTGACTCATATGGTTGCTATATATACTTATCAAATCACACACAAAAATGCGTTTTATAACACCAAGTTACTGGTGCGTTTTCACATAATTAATGTGTAGCCGACTTGTAGAATGCAACTCATATCTCTTGGTTTAAAGAGTATAAGATATTATCATCTCATCATCACTCAGGATAAAATCCATGAAGTGAGTCAAATGAGCATGGGTTTAATCCAATACTCGAATCTCATTCCAGGAGCACTCATGAACACTGCAAATATGTCTAGGCCACCTAAACAAACTACAGACCCATTCATGATAGTCTTGATTCATACCTACTTCCAATGTATGATTGACTGTGGAGAATTTGAATAACCTAGTTATTTGGGAAGTCAAAACATGCAAAGTGAAACACAAGATTAATACTAATCCTATATGGCCCCAAGCACCTTTGAGAGTAACTAAAACACCATATTGATTACACATAATTCATTGTATAATGTTTCGCTTTATCAACCTAATACTTGGATTAAAACAATAGTCAGGCCATGCACCTAGCATGCACACCATGTTTGTCCAAACAATAGTTATGCCATACTCCAAGTATGCACACTATGTTTGTCTATGATCCTTACTTTGTGAAATAGACCAATTGAACATGATTCCAAAGATGCTCATTTCACAATCCCAAATCCTTATCGTAAATGTAAGAATTCTAAATTCCTACCATTTAACGAAATCTATTAGATTCTAAACTTATATGCATTGATTCTCTTGTAATGATTATGCACAAAAGTCAAAAAGACTTGATAACAGACATTACAAAGTATTCCAATAGAGATCAATTTCATGGAAACGAAGTCTCAAATTCTAAGTACATTCTTTTGAACATCCTTCTTGCATTACGTTTTTCTAATCTTTTATAGATTTAAAGAATGACTTCCACATATGGAAAGATTTCCAGATTCCCATTTTGACTATCACTTCTGAACAAGAGTTGCCTCTTTTAAGAATATGTCAATATGGTCCTTCGAAAATTAACACTATACTACCAATTGTCAATGAGCAACCAATCTTTGGTAAGCCTCAGATTTTCCTTGACAATTGCTTAATCATTTTAGTGATATCCAATTCTAGACCTTTTCCCCTCTTAATGCCCTAGGCATTTGGAAATTTTAGAAATGATAAATATTATAGCACACGTAATCAATCCTATACCCGAAGCATATGGGACACGATTCATGATGTCTCACATAAAGACATGATCCTAGACCAGTCTTTTGCTACAATATTTTTTATTTGTCATGTTTTCATAATTTGATTATAAAGAGGGATGTCGTAATCATAATCGAATTTTGAGAACACAGTATATATAGAATTTCCTTTGTTAAGCCATTCCAACATAAAATCCGTATATATATATATATATATATATATATATATATATATATATATATATATATATATATATATATATATATATATCCTTGACTAAAGATGATTAAAATCTCAATCAAGCTTTTAGAATTGAAATGAAGTAGAGTTTCCTCTCCGTTAATTATAGCAAAACAACTTTCCCAATTGAAAATTTTGTTTTCTATAATTAACATTGCTAAGTTGCAACACCTAACATAATAATCATGCTCCCACTAAAATGATAACTATTAACATAACACTTATGCTCCCACTAGCTTTGACATGTATCCAAAAATCAGCTGGACTTCTAGAAATCAATACTTTATTGACTTTCTTACAAAAGTTTAGATTTCAGATACGAGATGCTTTGATAAAACTTTATCAAAATCATACACCTTTCCTTAGATAGATCACACGTCTCTTAACAATCTGTAGAACTATGAAAAAAGATGTCGTAATCATAGTCTAAATTGTTTATCCCTTTTCCACTTCTCACAAGTCCAGTTAGTGTGCTGGTTAATCACACACGCTCCACTAACGATTTTGAGAATGCAAATATCACAATTTTTATCTACTTAAAATCTACTTAGTGAAAGCGTTTCCTTACCATCATTTTCATGAATCGAAGAGAAACCTTATGACACTTAGATTTTATGGTGTATGTGTTCCTATCCATGTGAATTTGTCATGACCATAATCACAAGACAAGGTTAGTGACAAACCTATACCATATGGACTGAACTTGTTTAATCTTAACTTCTTGACACTTGACAACACAAGGGCCTAGCATAGCTTCCAAGTAGTTATGCAAACAACTGAGAACTCATAGAACTCACATGCATAGTCAAATTTAACTGGAATATGCACAAAAATAGGAATATGTCAACACAATAGGTTACAAACCTTAGGTCGTGTGCTAGTGATAAAGAATAGGTTTTATTCTTGAGTAGTTCTTGAAACTTTTCTAGTATCTTTAAGACTACCACTGACCTCTTGACATATAAGATTCTCTTGTCAAGAACCATTCCTTGACAAATCAATTATTCAAGAGTCTGTGCGGATACTTATTAAGATAAACACTTCACACAATTGGTCTTAGTTGGTCTTTGTTTTATCCAAAATATCACAACTTACCAATTTCAAATGTACAAGAGTAAGAAAACATTTTACTCTACATCTGACAAGCGTTATAAACCTTCTTAAGATTATGTCCCTCAAGTTACAATCTTGGAGTATCAGTCTAAGACTCAATTTTGGACCGAACTATGGTTTATCTTTTGATTTAAGTAATTCAACAATTCACGAGTCCTCTTCTTAGTCAAAAAATATACTAAGGTGTTTTTAGAGAATCAATTGTGATATGGTTTCATAATCACTAAGATAATCATAAAACAAGATACTCAAGTACTCTCCCATCTTTTCAGACCTGAGAAACTTTTATCTTTCTCCCCGATTTGATTATTCTCATTCATCCTGCCATATATTGAAACTTTTTCAATGTTTCAGAATTATACTTAAACATGTAAGCGCAACCATATTTACTAAACTTTAGTAAATCGTGAAGAATAGCCTTATTGTTC
Source organism: Lactuca saligna (assembly GCF_052625555.1). NCBI lineage: Eukaryota > Viridiplantae > Streptophyta > Magnoliopsida > Asterales > Asteraceae > Lactuca > Lactuca saligna. The sequence goes on along the minus strand of NC_136424.1, from coordinate 146,816,192 downwards.
TTTGTGGTGGACCTGACCAGCGCACAACCAAGTGTGCCTGATTCTATAGTCCTTCACTTGAATCACCCATACATGTGAACAAGGAAATAGTCTTAGTTTCCCAAAGATAAAAAAATTCTCATTCATCATACAATACAAGTTTCATGATTCCAAGTTTCTATCCAACTGAAACTTGGGTGATGAGAATCTTTCCTCATTTGGTAAATTATGACACTACCACAAACGAAAGAATCAAATTTATTTTCCAATATTGCTATTAATGGAATCATATAAACATCAATTTTCACAAATTCCATTGTAAGGATACTTAAAATAAATAAAATAAAAAATTTTCCTTTTATTTTAAAATTGCGGGAAACTTATCCTTACAATGTAAGTACATATGAAAATTATGTTATTATGCATTCCTAAGCAATCTGTCACAACTCTTAAGTAGCAGCTCAAAATTCTGATCACCGAACCATGCGATCGAAATCCATCTTCACGATCAGAATCAACATATACATACTTTAAGCTTACTCTCTTTTCTTTGATTCTTAAAACATCATCATGCGACCTAGTCCCATCATGTAATAAAAATCTCAAAATAGGAACTTAATAGAGCTAGTTAGCCGACTTTACCCGAAGTAGAGTCAAACTCTTTGACTTTACCAACCTTATGATCCTTCAGGTAAATAGGGAAGCTTCATAACCAATGCCCCTTCCTTTGGCAATAGGAACGTATAGACTCTCTGGGAATGGTACATGAGACTATCTCAGAGTTAGCCTTTCTCTTTACCATTTGGTCGACCGAGTTAACTATGGTTGATCCTTTTCCATTTGGAAGAGAAATCTTTTCTGGATTTCTGTTGTTACCATTGTCAATGTCCAAGTATGTTTGGGAAGTAGATCTTACAATCAAATTTGCTTTACCAGTGCTTCAAATCATTGATGATCCAGCAGCAACATGCATATAGGTAAGATCATTAAGGGTCATTTCATAGTCTATTACATAGTAGTCCTTAAGGAACTCACTATGTGACTTAGAAATTTATTAAAGAACCTAGTCAACAAATAACATCCTTCGACTTTGGCACCCAACTCTCCTAAGTTGTTAATATGTGACTTCATCTCCAAGATGTGAGCACACATAAACTTGCCAATAGGGCTTGAGTGACCTTGAACTTTTCAAGAACTTGTGGGTTAGGGAGAATAATTGGAGAAGGTAGAAGAAGAGAAGTATGATTCCCATGATCCAACCATGGGACATCATCTTCATTAGGAAAGATTGTTCTAAGAGATTTGGGAAGATCATAGCTATCTGAACCATACATCTACAATGGGAGAATTTCAAGTTAGTTGATTTAAGTCCTTAATATAACACCCAATATGAAATATTAAGGCTAGGACCCAACACAATACTTTATAACTTGGAAGAGGGATGTCGTAACCCAAGCTATAAAATATTTGATGGTAGGTAAATGACGATTTTCCAATTTCCACCACGAAAAACGAAAAAGAATTTTAGGTCTTAAATGAACTGAAAGTCCTAGATCCTTTGAGATTCATTGAAATTTTCAATGACATGTTTATATCTTGATTGTGACCTCTCAAGTTTGTGACTGGGATGCTGAGGATCACAAACAAGGTGTGAATAACTATGCAAATTAACTAGGTGCCCTTAATTTTTTATCACCTAATCGATGTACCGGTTACCCACATGCGCTCCACCAATCTATGATAAACATTAGGTTACCCTTTGCAACTCTTACTAGTCCATGTTAGTGTGCCGATTACCCACACAAGCTCCACCAACAACTTAGTAAGGTACAAAGTGTGATTTCATGGGTTAGCACCAAATTCGCATTTTCCTAAGTAACTAAGATTGGGAATTTATAAGTGTTTTGTTACTTTGTATTTCTCATGTAACAGCCATAAAAATATGGCAAAATTTTAACATTTAAAAACATTTCAAAACATTGAAATCATTAAAAACTTGTTTTAGAAATGTATAATATCAAAGTTTTCCCAGAAACATAAACAAAAACTTGAGGAGCTATACGATCACGTCTTTGCCTTGTCGCGATCCCCTAATGTACTTGAAACAATAAACTAAAACTTTATGCCTGAAAGCTTAGTGATTTCCCCAAAAATACCGCTACACTGCACATTACACATATACAAATAATAGCATATAATGGATCCACAACTTTATAGACTGGATTACCCCTAGGCCCACCAATGTGAGTCTGGATTGCCTATTGGGCCCATAGCTCACATCTGGATTGCCATCGAGCCACAGTATGAGTCTCCCTCAGGTCGTATCTGGAATGGTCCCGAGCCCACAATACACGTTTCCCTTAGATCGTATCTGGAATGCTCCCGAGTTTGTTGGTTACTGGATGGAGCAGTTTCACCTCAACCCATCCCACATAATATGTCAACATATAACACAACTAATGCACATACATATAATCACATAACATCACAGGTAGTCCAACAGATCTACCAAACTAGCATGGTAACTAGCATGCAACACTAACTCACATTCAACATACTATCAACTGCTAGGATATCATATCCAATGGGCTGGCCTTGGTGCCTTAGACCCCTTAGTATAGTGAGGATAACTCACCTCGAATGCAGAAGCTTCCTGAAAGAAATCCTTAGTTTCTCCCCTGGTCACTTCCTGAGCTATCAATACCGATCAATATACCCATTAGCAATTGCTTCCCATACTATAATCCTTAATCCATACATTCGAGGTGAGGATAACTCACCTCGAATGTAGAAGCTTCCTGAAAGAAATCCTTAGTTTCTCCCCTGGTCACTTCCTGAGCTATCAATACCGATCAATATACCCATTAGCAATTGCGTCCCATACTATAATCCTTAATCCATACATGGGGTAAAATGACCATTCTACCCCTGACCTAGTATGATTCCAAAACTAAGGCCTAAACTCAAAAAAAGGCCAACACTACAATATCCATAAATCCATCAATGCCCCAATTTTCCAAATTGGGCCCAAACCTCTACATGGGTCTTGTCATGAGGCCCAAATCCTTCTTTTCTGTCCAACCCACCTAGCAGCCCGATGGTCCAATAATAATCCAAACACTTCAGACCAAAATGCTAAAAAAAACATTCGTGGCCTAAACCATGGCCCAAGTTTCTAAATTGGGACCAAATCCTTCTGGGGCCTTTTCCCACATCATTAACAGCCCACAACCAAATAACCCAACGGGCCCAAGATAAACAAGCCTAATAGCTGGCCTACACCGAAGCTCAATAAGCGAAACCCATTCTGACTGGGTACACATGGCATACTCAGTTGTACGCAGCGCGTACTAGGTTCGTGACTTGTACACTGCGCATACCAGCGTGTACGCCCAACGTACTCGTTTTTTAAGTCCTTTTGCTGTTAAGCACCTAATGCTTCAAACCAAGGGACCAAATTACAGATTTGAGTACTACTTAACATCTTAATCCATAAAGTCACTAACTTGGTGACTTATATGACCCACATGAACCCAATACTCAAAGTATAGCAATCTACTTTCATGAAAATGGCCATAACTCTATCATGAACCCATTAAGACCTCCATGATGGCAACTTCCTGCTTTAGGGACTCAAATATGACCAAGTGTGGCAACCCTAAGCCTAAGAATCGGATTTGAAGCATAAAGCTTCATCCTTGGGACCAAAAAGGGACCAATACCCATAAATGCTAGATCTAAGAGATGAAAAATCAAGTTTAAAGCTTTATACCTTCAATAAGCTGAAAATGAGTCACAAAAGCCAGATTCATAAGCTTTTTCTTAATCCCCCATCTTTGCATCAACTCCACCTTCTTGGAAATGGACCAAATACTCCAAAAAAGGACTCCATGAGCTCCAAAATATCATAATGAATGATTAAGGATGGTTTCTATGGTTTAGAGGGGTGGAGGCTGAAGATATTAGGGTTAGGTTATGAGTTAAGGTGTTTAAATAGGGTTCAACATGGCTACAACCCGATAATTCCACAGCTTTCCCAAGGCAACTAAGACCAACCACGCAAGGTTCAAAAACTTGAAGATGAAACAAATTCCTTGCGATATGATCACATTTATTCAATCGGAAATTCGAAATCTCGAGGTGGTCTGGCTCCCTAAAAGACCGCCCATACTGGATCATTGTTGAATGTTGTTGCACTTACTCCCAACTGGCTACTCAACTTCCGATAACCTGAGGTTTCTACAAGAAAACAGAATCACAAATCACACAATGCTACCGTACCTTTAGCAAGCTACCTTTTTTTTGCACCGAACTTTTACCTTCCCTTCCAAGATGGCCCTCAGCTTCTCTACTTACTTTCGGCATGCATCAACTTGAGTAACAAACAAAGATACCCCAACTTTCCCATCCTACCCGCACTTTTGCCACTTGCAAACGATGGGAATTACTATAATCCGGCTATGTTCCTCCAAAAGACTTAATCTATCTGCCACTTTGCCAATCCTGGCAATAATCCTGCTGACTCGAAGAATCGAGGACTTAACTTTTCCCTCCCTAAATCGAACCCTTTTTGTGCTGACAGGATGATCCTTCCTTCCGCTCCCAATCAGCCTAGGGCTGGAATACCAGGCACTCATATCTGGCCCAATCAGCCTCAGGCTGGAATACCAGGAATGCCTACGACGGGTCCAGTCATCCCTAAGATGGAATACCCTTGTATCCTACAAATGTTTGGGCCAATCAACCCTAGGGTTGGAATATCAAACATATCATCAGGTCCAATCAATCATAGGGTCCGATCATCCTCAGGATGGAATACCCTAGATTGGAATACCACTGAATACGTAACCCGAGTCTAAAACGATAACTTGAGATCCAAGGATCTGTCCTTGCATCTCCTTTAAAATTCTCTTATTCGACACAACTGTGTACAGCTCACCCGAACCCCAACAATACATCCATTTCAAACGTGCTCCAACAAGAGGCCTAACTGTCACAATCTCTATGCCCATAGCTTATGACTGGAATACCCTTACATGGTCCTCAATATAGGTATGGATTTCCTTTGACCCCACAACATTAGTCTTGTATGCCCTCTCTAGCCCTCAGCTCATGATTGGAATACTCCCGGTGACCTATCGACAATGTGGTCGACACTTCAGATGTCCAACACTCCATCCTGGAGGTACTCACCTCCTCCATTGCCCAAGATGGCCTAAACAACATCCCTTACCACACCAACAAGTGTCACAGTGCTGAAACCTCACCCTACACTATCCACTTGTAGAAAAAGTTGCTAACGCATAACACATATATACTCAGAACTTGATCATATAATTAACAAAACCCATACAAAGTCTTCAGCATACTCCCTACCCGTACATAGATCTACAGACATATATATAGAGTCTTCAGCATGATTGGGATACCTCACCAGGCCTTCAGCCTATCTGGACCTCTCTAAACTATTGAGCATCTCCCTAGACCACGCCTCCAGGTGATCTTTACCATGAAGACTGTTCTTACCCACTTGGGGTTCCGAACTCCTGATCCATTCCATGGACTCTAATGTCGGCCTAACCTTAGCCCACATGTCGATCGTCCACCCTCTCAGAAATTCGTAGTCTGTTCCCTGGCCCACGTGTCTACCACATACACTAAATAACCCTCACACTCGTGCTGAAAGTATTGTTGAGCCCTAGAAGCTAACAAAACCCTCAGTCTATCAGTCCAAAAACCCTGAGAGTCGAGCACACCCTCGACCGAACACTCGAACTGAAGTTAATACATGACTAGAACTCCAACATGGTTCCCTAAATGCTGCTATCAAACACCAAGATGACGTGCTTCTTATGATGGGGAGTTTTACCAAACCCCCAACCAACACAACTTGCAAACCTAACAGCCACTGGGGCCTCCAATCTCCCTGTCGGGTTGCGATACTTATCCTCACTTCAAACCCACTCCTGCTTCTGCATCCCAAAGTAACTCTCCCCTATTTAGATTCAGCTAAGCCTCCCCAACACATGAAAATTAGAGGATTCCCAATCCTTCTCACTTCCTAATGATCGATCCGATGACAACCAACTCTTTCCAACTAGAGGTCCATTAGTAGCTAATCCTAACTGGTTACACACTTCTATGAACCACACGAACACTTCCTGAATACCAGTGAAACCAGTAGTCATTAATGCTCGAATGAGCCCACACTTATAGTCCTGAAGACCAAAAGATAGATGTTCCAACTAATGCCTCAGCGACGAACTACTTCCCTTGGCACTTTTATTCACCAATCACTAACGGTTGCTCAAACCACTGAATCCTAAAAATGAAGGATAACCCTTCTGTAGGACCCTATCTACAGACCTCCCACATAATACCCCTTTTCCCAAAGGTGCTCCAAACAAGTTTCCCGCCCTCGTGTTCTAACATCATTCTATTCATGGTTCGCACCCTGACTTACTTACCCGGTCAAACGTCCACAGTTGAACTGCAACAGCTGAAGCAACCTCTTCCCTAACCCGAGCTACAAACTACTTCCCAAGACCTATTCTACAATCCCAAAAGTGCAATAGGTCGCACAATCGATCCTTACCACCTAATACAAGAGATCCACGGGAAACTGATCCTCACGAAATACCTATGCCACATCGACCCAACTGTGCTCACCGACGCTGAAACAATGTTGCCCATCCCTATAACCAACTGACCATTAGCTAGAATACAACCTGATCCTGGGGTCACAAGCCTGCTCACTTCTTCGAGCTCGAAAAACTGAAAGGGCACAATCCTTGCCCTATAAAACGGTAGAACAATTCATAAATTAATCATTCCATTTCCAGCTACAAAACCCCAGCTGGACATAATCATCACTCTTTTCTGGAGTCCCCACGATTCACATTCCATCCTTGAGTAAACCCCTGAGCCTCAAATGTATAAACTTATATGCTAGCCTTTCCTACTTAGCCCATGGAATACAACGAGTACAAAATATCTCCTAATCTCAAGTAACTACAGTACTCTGCTCATCAGAATATGTCCTAACAACGAGTCCTGATACTAGAAAGCTCAACCAGCACCTCCCTTGCCATCATTACAGCTGCTGATGCTGCTGCGGCAGCCATCTCTGCAAAGCTGCATAGTGCTCAACAAAATACTTAACCATGATGGTCTTAAAAGACCCAATCATCTTCAGAATCTGTCCCCGAACGATCTCGATCAAATACTCCCGGATGATCCCCCGAACACGATGTTCTGCAATACTGGCCTATCCTGGCTACCATCCCTAGATCTTGATCCAGATTTGTTCTCAAACATATCAAATAATCTATACCATAATCATGGGACCAACTTCCAACTAAACCCCTGGGGTTATGACTTCCTTGATACGCATATGGGTCCTGTGCTTTTAGTAGTATGGGCCCATACTACCTTCCATGCCTACCCATATTTGTCTCAAGTATCACCACAACGCCCTAACTGTATACATAACCTGGCAAGCGCTCAATCCTCACTCCTAGAGGAATGCTAAACTATCTCATAACTGGCCTCCCGACCTCTCATGACCCACCCATGAAACTTTCACCAACATTGCGACACTCGTGTATGCTAACCATACATAATGCTGGATCCTATAGACTTTCAAATAAGTGATCCTACGCTAAGCCCTTCATCAAACAAGAATATGAAATAAGGCCAAACCAAACATTCTCAGGCTATAAGATGTTAATTATGTACAGTCGTGATGTCTACACTAAGCAACTACAATAATGATGTCAACTTCATATAAGGAATACCCTAGTCTATTAGACATCATACAATCAGGCAATTCTATCATGCAATTCCTGAAGATCCCTATCCTAGTGCTAGCATTTTGTTCTAACATATCACAATATCACATAACCGTATTGTATTTTAGGGTCTAGTTACTGGATCCGGTTGATCGTACACCCTACATCCTCCTTTTATCATTTTGAAAACCATTTAAAATTATTTTGAAAATCCTTCCTTGGCTTGAGACTGGATTCACACGAATGTACCTCCAATTCACTCAAACCAAGACTCTGATACCAATTTGTAACCCCCATAAAAATCATGCCAAATTTGAACTTTTAAAAACATTTCAAGCCATTAAATCATTACAAACTTGTTTTCAAAATGTATAATATCAGAGTTTTCCCAGAAACATAAACAAAACATGAGGAGATGTACAATGACGCCTTTGCCTTGCCGCTATCCCCTGATGTACCTGAAACAATAAACTGACACAATAAACCCGAAAGCTTAGTGAGTTCCCCCAAAATACCGTTATAGTGCACATAACACATATACAAATAACAACATATATAGGGTCCACAACTTAACACAACTGGATTACCCCTGGGCCTAAAGTGTGACTCTGGATTGCCCACTGGGCCCACAGCTCACATTTAGATTGCCATCAAGGTTACAATATGAGTCTTCCTCAGCTCGTATCTAGAATGCTCCCGGTCCCATCGTACGGGTCTTCCTTAGCTCGTATCTGGAATGCTCCTGGGTTTGTTGGTTACCGCACAGAGCAGTTTCACCTCAACCCATCCCACATAATATGTCGACATATAACACAACTAATACACATACATATAATAACATAACATCACAGGTAGTCCTACAGATCTACCTAAATGGCATGGTAACTAGCATGCAACACTAACTCATATTCAACAGACTTCCAACTGCTAGGATAGCGTATCTAATGGGCTGGCCTTGGTGCCTTAGACTTGTTAGTATAGTGAGGATAACTCACCTCGAATGCAGAAGCTTCCTGAAAGAAATCCTTAACTGCTGCCATGACTACTTCCAGAGCTATCAATACCGATCAATATACCCAATTAGCAATTGGATCCCATACTATAATCCTTAATCCATCCATGGGGGTAAAATGATCATTCTACCTCTGACCCGGTATGGTCCCAAAACTAAGGCCCAAACTCAAAAAATCACAACATTACAATGTCCATAAATCCATCGATGGCAGAATTGGGCCCAAACCTCTGTTGGATATAGTGTCTAAGTCCATAACTATATTTGGTATATACTTGACCCGACCCAGCATGGTCCATTTGGGTTGCACTTCACCCGAACAATTTATGGATAATATGTTGAGAATAGTACAAGTTATGATTTATTAATATATTATAAGTTGTAATATATTAATATAAGATCATATTATTTAATTAATATTGATCTATAATTAATCTACGATTAATTTGGAGATCAAAGATATTACTAATTAAATATGGGCTTCTATATTTATATAGTGTAGGCTAGTGCTTATTTGGAATGGGCTAGGCTTGCATGGAAAAGTCCGTGGATACTCCATGGAGCTTTAACCCATGGATCTCATGGAAATGAAGAGACATGGGTATTAGGGTTTACATGGATGTAACCCTAATCCACCACACTATATAAAGGAGGCTTTGGTTCTTGAAATCACACTAGTTGACACTTGTTGAGGTGAGTAAAGCAAAAGGGTCGAGTTCAAGATAGTAGTGACTATTCTCTCAAAGTCCCAAGTTTGTGGTGATTTGTGATTTCCATTTGAGGCATTCACACTATTGGTGCTAGGCTCTAAAACTCCAAGCAATCAACTACTACTACTACAAGGTAAGTATTTCTACTAGCTTTATTTGATTCATGTTCCCCATGCCATGCTAATTAGGATATGAACCTTGGAAAAATAATTATTTGCATGTATCTTAGACAAACATAGATCCAAGTTTATTAGGGTTGCATGTACACTTAGGAAGTGTTAGAATGCTCAAAACCCATCAACCTCTACATGGGTCTTGCCATGAGGCCCAAATCCTTCTTTTCACCGCAACCCACCTAGCAGCCGATGGTCCAATAATAATCCAAACACTTAAGCCCAAAATGCTAAAAAAAACACTCGTGGCCTAAACCATGCCTGAAGTTTTTAAATTGGGACCAAATCCTTACGGGGCCTTTTCCCACATCATTAACAGTCGACAACCAGATGACCCAACGTTACCAAGATTAACAAGCCCAACAACTAGCCTACACTGAATCTCAATAAGCAAAACCCATTTTGACTGAGTACGCATGACATACTCAGCTGTATGTAGCGCGTACATTCTTATACGCCCAACATACTCATCTGTTAATTCCTTTTGCTATTAAGCACCTAATGCTTCAAACCAAGGGACTAAATTACATATCTGAGTTCTACTTAACGTCTTAATCAATAAAGTCACAGACTTGGTGACTTATATGACCCACATGAACCCGATACTCAAAGTATAGCAATCTACTTTCATGAAAATCTCCATAACTCTTGCATGAGCCCATTAAGACCTCCAAGATGACAACTTTTTGCCTTAGGGACTCAAATAGTACCAAGGGTGTCAACCCTAAGCCTAAGAATTAGATTTGAACCATAAAGCTTCATCCTTGGGACCAAAAAGGGACCAAAACCCATAAATGATAGATCTAATAGATGAATGATCAAGTTCAAAGCTTTATACCTGCAATAAGCTGAAAATGATTCAAAAAAGCCAGATCCATAAGCTTCTGCTTGATCCCCCATCTTTGCATCAACTCCACTTTCTTGGAAAGGGACCAAATACTCCAAAAATGGACTCCATGAGCACCAAAATGTCACCGTGGATGATTAATCAATATTTCTAGGGTTTAGAGGGGTGGAGGCTGAAGATATTAGGGTTAGGTTGTGAGATAAGGTGTTCAAATAGGGTCCAAGACCCTAAAATAGGGTTCTCATCTGATTGGCGTACGCCCAGCGTACTCCTAAGAACATTCGCGACCATCCTGGTCAGTACGCCCAATGTACTCCAAGGTTTGCCCAACGTACTACCTTCTTCACTAGTACGCCCCGCATACTCGGCTAATCCTGAAAACCACAAAACTTCCGAAGGCCATAACGTCTTCGTTATAAATCCGATTCCGATGATCCTTATATCGAAAGGTAACGAGAAGGCCCACACTTCTATAAAGTTTATTTTACCTGAAACCCAACCGAACTAAAATCTAAAATTCATACAAAAGTCTGAAACACTACATTCCCATTTTACCCTTGCCCCAAAGTGCAAACCGGGGTATTGGGTCACATACCTACATTACCCACATACAAATAGGCCAAAATCTTTCCTTTATAAAGGCTCTAATCCTTATGATGTCCGCTCTTCGGGCCACAACCTTAATTTAGGACTTTATTCGAAACGGGGCGTTACATGTCATTATACTTTTAATGAAGGGAGAATTAATGAACGACCCTCCACTAGTCAAGGAAGCGGTGTGTGAGAGTGGACACCCATTAAGCGTCCAATTTATAGGTAGTAACCTTATACCCCTCTTATAGACCGACTTTGTGAATGAGGTCTACTAACGGTAAGATTTACTTTGTTCTTATACATATATATGACTATTAATTATTAATATTATAATAGTATAAGGGTTGAAATTTAACTTTTAAAATTCTAACGGTTCAACTTGGAATTACAGTATTCATGGGGAAAATTTACAAATTCCAAAACTTGAGGGAAAGTTTTGAACAATTCAAAAACCTTTTCAATTCCGTAACTTATGAGTTTAAAGTAGATTTAATGGAAAAAACTCTTCAAGTTCCATAACCTAAGGACAAGTTATGGAAGACTTTAAAGCATTTAAAAATGAGACTCTTCATTTTATAACTTATGGAAATCTTATGAGTTTTAGAAAACATAAATGTGACTTTTCATATAAATTGAGGACAAGTTACGAAAACACATTTTATGAACAACTTTTCGATCAATTTGGATGAAAACAAATTATCACATAAATTCTCTATTAATCTAAACTAACTTTTAAGTACAAGATAAATCAATTCATCAATCTTCAAGAAATAAGCATGAACATGTAAACTAATAGAAATCTTGAAATTATGACAATTATCTTTGAAATTGGATTAGCATGAACATTAACACATCAAAAACAGGTTTATAAGTTCAACAACAACTTTAGGTAATGTCCCTAGTCCAATTCCATCCATAACACTCGAAGATATGCTGTCAGGGGGTCCAACTCATCGAGTGCATGAACACACTCGATGAGTTGGATGATTTTAGGCATGGACTCATCGAGTCCCGCCCTAGACTCGTCGAGTCAGCTGTCCAGACAACATATAAACTTCGATTTTCACTATTTCAGCAAGTAGCATGCAGTATAATTGGAAACAACCCTTTGGATTTGTTACCACTGATGGGTTTTAGTATAATACAAGATCCTATGGTGCACATACAACCCTAGACACCTTGGATCTATGTTTTCACTAACTATACATGCAAATTGTTTCCAAGACATTAAAACTATAACTAGCATGCAATTGACATAAACAAAATAAGATGCTAGTTAGGATAACATAACTCTTTGTTGTAGCTTGATTCCATGGAGCTTAAGAGCCTAGTGCCCCAAGTGTGACACCTGAAATGGTTCACACAGCACCAACAACCTGTAATAACTTAGGAGAAAAGTTCTTATGCTCAAAATCGGCTAGCCCTCTCATATGAATCCTTAGGGCTAATTTATTAAGCTATGGGGTCTTTATCTATTGTGGCTATTAGGGTTATACCACGTAACTCATATCTTTCCATATTCCTCATGGTCCATGGGTTAAAACCTCCATGGAGTATCCATGGCTAACTGCATGGGTTTAGCCCAACATGAATGTAACATCCTAATTCCCAAGTATCTCATTTTAAGTATTTTATTGAATATTAGAGAGGGACTCAGCGAGTAGGCGCTCAGACTCGCCGAGTGGGATCATGTATGTGTTGGTCTGGTTTAAAAGAGGACTCGGCGAGTCCATACGTAGACTCGGTGAGTCCACGTTGTTTAATGAAACCCTAATTTCTTGGGTTTAGGGCCTATTTAAGGACCCTTATATCCACCATTTGCGGCTACCAAACCATTGAGAGAAACCCTTATAGTGCTTAAGCGTTTGCGAGAGAGAAGAAGCTATTATTGGACCTTTATGGGTTTGTTTTGGAAGAAGAAGTTGATTCCAGCTTAGAGGAGGCTAAGGAGGTTGCTTATTTGTGGATTTCAAGCAAAGGACATCATCCTTGAGGTAGCATATCGATCCTTTTTCTGTTTTGTTAAAGAATCCATGGATCTAGGGTTTTCTATACCCTTTATTAGGTTGATTTGCTGGGAATATCATCCCTTATCATGTTTAGACATCAGATCTGGATCCATAGTGGTCCAGAGAACCTATTTCATCTTGCTTTATGAGGAGTTATGGAAGAAATGGACTTGGGATGTTGTATTTGGGGCTAAATCATCAGGTAGCATCATTTGGACATTGCATGAGCATCAAGTTTGAACCTTTACAGGATTATTGAGCTTGGGAAGATTTGATCTATGGATTAGAGGAACAGATCTGACCACAGAAGGTCATTTGAGTGTGAGCATGGAACGAACTCACCGAGTCCATGAGCAGACTCGATGAGCCAAGTCGGGGTTGCCCCTCGATTCGTGACAGGTGCAACTTTTCAAGTGGAAGAAAGACTCGATGAGCAAAGAGAGTATGAAAGGATTCAGAGAACCTGCATGGACTCGCCGAGTCACCTTTGTGCACTCGACGAGTCGGGTCAAAATTGACCGTTGACTTTCGTTGACTGTAGGGTTCTGGTCAAGACTGATACAGGAGAGTTCAAGGAAGGGTAGAATGGCCTTCTACCCAGTCTGTAGAGATGAGATCATGGGAGAGTATTGATTGTGAATGTTATTTGAATAATAGGAGGAGGCTAGGTCGGGACGTTGAGCACGAGAGTTTATCCGACTTCATTGAGGTGAGTCTTCTCACTATGCCTTACCCGATAGGGTGATTATGTGTGACCGGAAGGTCTTATGTGTATGATGTAAATGTGATGTATGTTGTATATGTTATATGTTATGATATGAGTATGATGTTATGGACCGGAAGGTCAACATAGTCATGGGATGGAAATCCCCTGAGACACCTAGATTGGAAGATCCCATAGAGCTGTGGCCAGGAAAGGCGTATGTGATGTACGTGGTATTTTGGGGAACTCACTAAGCATTATTGCTTACCGTTTGTGTGTCATGTGTTTCAGGTACCAATGATGATTGCAGGAAGGCGCTGGCATAATCAGTACACACTTATGATGTTGATGTTTAGATATTCTGGGGTTTTTGATTTATACTCATGTTATGTAAAAACAATTGATTTATTAAATTAAAATGAAAAAAATTGTTTTAAAATTTCACGGTGTTACAATGAAGAATTATGGATCATAAGCTCATATATATAAGAATGAATGATTTACACAATCAATCCCCATATTCTTAATTAGTGTCTTTTGATCACATAATTAATTCCAAATTAATTCTTGATCATTAGTAATTAAATAATATGATTTCATATTAATATATTAGAACTTATAATATATTAATAAACCATAAATATAATTTTCTCACAAAAGTGTATCCAAATCGTTTCGATGCCATGCAACCCAAATTGAGCATGCCATGTCAGGTCGAATACATTCCATTAATAGTTATGGACTTAGACACTAATCCAACAAGAATGAGTGGAGTGAAAATCACACAGGTCACAGTGTACAAGTTCCAAAATAGTTGAATTTTTTATGACATTAGGAAAGTGCTTTTTGTTACTTTTGTAAGTATGCATGTTTTTCATTTATTAGATGTCATATCAAAGGCTGGAATAATTAATCTTTTGACATCTCATGCATCCTTCTAAAGTTGACATGACCTAATCTTACATGCTATAGCATAGATTTATCAACATTAGAAGTAGAATATACAAATGCAGAATTTTGAACAGGTAATAATTTGTCAATAATATTTAATCGAAATATTCTATTATTTAAATATCCAAATCCAACAAGCATTCCACCCTTAGATAAAATAAACTTATCCGTCTCACTAACTTGTTTAAAACCACCAGAATTCAAACAAATAGAACTAACAAGATTCTTGTGAATCTTGGGAATAAACCAAACATCAAATAGCTTAATTGTCTTTACATAAGTAAATTCAAGACACACGGCACCTTAACCACAAATAGGAATAGAAGATCTATTTCCCATTTTCAACACTGAGCCATCTCCAAGTAGAGTTAATGTTTCAAACATTCGTTTATCCTTGTATACTTGGTTCGTTGCCGTGGAGTCGATCCACCAAGCAACATCATATTCTTTCACATAGAATGATTCTGGAATAAATGAAACATAGTGAACATAATTCTGATTAGAATTTCAAATTTAGTAAAAAAATGACATCCTTTAACTTGGGCTGAAGACCCTTTCACTTTCCCATTGGCTCCATTGTTTCCAATACCATTGTTGCCTAAATTCACACGACAATCACGCTCGCAATGCCCATGTTGATTGTACCTCCAACAAACCATATCCGTTCTCTTTTTGTTGCATTTTCTTGGGACACGTTCCTGCTTACGTTTTCCATGTCCTTTGTGGTTCTGGTTTCTTGGTTTGTTTTCAACCATTTGAACCGAGGGCTGTCCAGATTCAACTTTTCCTTTGGGTTTTTTAGATTTGTCACTTTCCTTCACATGAAGAGATTCTTCAATATGAATGTGACTAGCAAGTTGAACCAAAGACAATTCCTCCTTTTGATGTTTGAAGTTGTGTTTGAAGTCATTCCATGATGGAGGCATTTTGTCAATTATGATTGGCACAATAATGGATTCGTCCATATTGATACAATGCATTTTAAACTAACCGTATATTCAAAGGAGTTGAATATATTGTTCAGTAACAGAACTTGAATCTTCTATCTTATAATTGTTAAAATCACTAACCAGAAACTTCTTTCAAGAAGCATCCTCGGTGATATATTTCAATTCAAGTGTGTCCCAACCCTCCTTGGCACACAGGGCTTCACTATGGATATCAAATAAAGCATCAAACATACCGTTAAAAATGTGACATTTACAGATGTAGTCATTGTTGTTCCACTTCTGTCTCCTTCTTATCTATTCAGTTGTCTCCACAACACCTTCATCAGGCTCTGGTGGTCTTGGAGTAGTTAGCATGTATGCTGCATTCAGAGTAGTTAGCATGAAGTGCATCTTCTTCTTCCAATGCTTGAAGTCGATGCCATCAAACTTCTCCAGTTTGGCAAACATAGTGGTCATCTCACGGATTGAGTCACCTATCTCTAGGAACATAAATTCTCAGTTCAATTGTAAGAAAATTTGGGGTTTGTGGTGGAGATTTGGATACCAACTTGGATCGTGAGAACACTTTCCGAACTGATATTTCTACCATATGCTTGGGTTGCAAGAAATTCATCCTAGAATAATCCAGGTGGACACCTACAATACTAGGCACATAAATCGTATGTAACATCCCAAAATTGAACCCAAAATTTTTGCTTAATTATTACGGAAAACATCATTTTTATCATTTCAAACATCAAGTCACAAATAAAAAGTTTCAAAAACCATATCATCAAATAGTAAAATACCATAGTACAATCCAAGGGTTCTTAAAGCGGAAATCATGTGTGTGCGATGCGCTTACCCTGCCGAATCCTTCCCCATAGCTAAAGAGGTACTTGAAACCAAAAATAAAAAACGTAAGCACGGAGCTTAGTGAGTTCCCCCATCATACCACATAACATACAAGCATACATACTGCTAGGCAATTGTAGGGTGCTCGACCTACCCATGTCAACCCATTATGGGGTGCTAACCTACCCATGCCAAGCCATTCTGGGGTGTTGACCTACCCGTGTCAGGCTATTTTGGGGTGCCTGCCTAACCTCTGGTCTAACTTACCGTGTCACGGGGACTATTTCACCCCTTACTACTATCACATAATAATATATCATAAACATGTTGTCAGACATATATGGGGTGTCCGACATACCCTTCTGCCCTAACGACCGAATCGGGGGACTATTCCCCTCAAACTACCACTATCACATTGAACATATCATACTAGCATTTAGAACACATCAAGTAATAGTAAACCAGATAATTATCACAAAGACAATTATCTCAACTATAATCAACAACTACTGGGTCGGCCTTGGTGCCTTAGACCCAGTTCTACTAAAGGGTAACTCACCTCAACATCGTGTAGTGTCTGTACTGTCCTCGGTGTGAAAATCGACTCTCCCCGACTCCTCAATCCCTACACGACAAATTTTCTAAGTTATAAATTCATACTCATAACCCTTGCAAGAGTCACTCAAATTCAAGTCAAAGTCAAAGTCAAATCCTTGGTCAAAGTGAACTTTTGGTCAAAGTCAACATCTGGTTGACTCGACTCCCCGAGTTGGCCCGCCAGCTCGTCGAGTCCCCATATCCACAAAATTCAAAAATTCCATCACTAATCGTCGATTCTAGCAAGAGCTCGACGAGTTTGCCTTTAATAACTCATTAGACTATCTTCAACCGACTCACCGAGTTCGTGCTTGAACTCACCGAGTTCATCTTCATCCATAAGAAGGTGTTCAGTCTATGACTCGCTGAGTTTCCCTAGAACTCGACGAATCCGTCTTAATGAGGTAGGGACATCGCCTTGAACTCGCCGAGTCTGTTCCATCTTAACATCTGGTCCATAAACAGAAAGGATTTGGTGGAAAATACACCCCGACTCGTTGAGTCCCATGAACAATCGCTAAGTCCCTCTTTGTCTAAAACTATACAATATATTATAATGGGTCTTAACGCATCAAAAACATAGATCTAGCCTCCTCAGGTCCATTTTATATGTAAAGCTTCAAACTTGATGTACATGTATGGGGCCTTTGGCTCAAAATCCAAAAAGAGGTCTACAAGATGCATGGGGTGTTTATGGCAACAAAGTTGGCACCTTTATGCCATAAATACCCCCAATAGATCCAAATCCGAAGTGCAACTTCAAGCATGCCAACAAAATCTGATTTTTGCTTCTCCATACTCATAAAAAGGGTAGAAAAAGCCCCAAAGGAAAATCTAAGAGATAGATGGTCAAGGTTCTAGGTTTTTACCTTGAATGAGCTGAGAATGGAGTAAAACTTCTGGATCTCCTTGCTTCTACTTGAACTTCCAAGCCTCCTTCTTGTTCTCCAACTTCAAACACATACAAAAAGGCACCAAAAGGCTCCAGAACACATAATATGGGTTTAGGGTTTCAATCTAGGGCTTCTCTGAGTTAGGAGGGTGATGGAGGCTGGTTTGGGAAGAGATAGAGTGCTTAAATATGGTGAAAACCCTAAACATTAGGGTTTTGTCTAGACAGCTCCTACTCGTCGAGTTGGTCTCCCGACTCGTCGAGTAGATCACTAAAACCCCCGCATAATGTCGAGTCTACTTGACTAGTTGGCCATCCAACTCGCCGAGTCCCAGAGTAAATTACAACATTACTTGAATTTAAATATGTACATGGAACTTGGTGTTACAAATCTCCCCCACTTATTTTAGACTTCGTCCTCGAAGTTTGCTGCTGAGTCCGGAAAAAGCTCGGGGTAGTGCTCCCTTATCTCGTCCTCCAACTCCGAGGTCCATTCTGAGCCCTTGCGGTGCTGCCATTGCACCTTCAGTAGTTCCACCCTCTTGTTTCTTAGATCCTTCGACTTCCTGTCGAGGATAGCTACTGGCCGCTCGATGTAGTTCAGGCCATCATCCACCTGAATATCCTCCAAAGGAACGACTACCGAGTCATCCACCGGCGATTTCCACAACTGGGAGTCGTGAAAAGTATTATGAATATGGCTGAACTTAGCTGGCAGGTCCAACCTATACGCCACCTTGCCCACCCGGGATGCAACCCTTAAAGGTCCAATGTATCTGATCCCAACTTGCATCGCTTCCTAAACCGGATGACACCTTTTGAAGGTGACACCTTCATGAGCACCATATCACCGACTTGGAATTGCAGGTCCGAATGACGCTTGTCGGCATAACTTTTCTACCAACTCTGAGTTGTCTGAAGCCTGCTCCGCACCTGCTAGATCCTTTCCGTAGTCTTGAGTACCACTTCCGTACTCCTTATGACCCTCTGGGCAACCTCACCCCAGCATATCGGGGTCCTGCAATTCCTCCCATACAACATCTCCAAGGGAGGACGGTCAATACTCGCATGGTAGTTGTTATTATAGGAAAACTCAACAAAACAAAGGTAAGTATCCCAACTACCTCCGAAGTCTAAAACACACGCCCACAACTTATGCTCCAGAGTCTGGATGGTCCGCTCACTCTGAGCATTCGTCTGCGGGTGAAAAGCAGTGTTGAAGTGCAAAGGAGTACCCAACTCGTCGTGAAACTTCTTCCGGAATCTGGAAGTAAATCGCACGTCTCGGTCTAAAATCACTGAGTCTGTCAATCCGTGTCGAGCTACTGCCTCTCGAATATAGATATTAGCCAACTTCTCGACCGAGATGCGCTCCTGGATTGGTATGAAATGCACACTCTTGGTCAACCGATCCACAATGACCCAAATCGAATCCACTCCGCGTGCAGTCTTGGGAAGTTTTGTGATAAAATCCATAGTAATATCTTCCCATTTCCACATGGGGATATCCAATGACTACGTCTTGCTATGAGGCATCTGATGCTCAGCCTTGACGTTTCTGCAGGTCAATCACCGCTCAACATACCAGGCGACGTTGCGCTTCATGCAGGGCCACCAGTAGTTGGGTCGAAGATCTCTATACATCTTCGTTGCCTCTGAATGGATGGAGAACCTGGACTTGTGGGCCTCCTCTATCAAGATCTGCCGCACCCTGCCCAGTACTGTACCCAGACCCTCCCATGTAAGGTCGACAATCTACGACTATCAATTTCAAAATAGGCCACCTAGCCTATGATCCGCTCACACTTCCGGCGCTCCTTCTTCAGTCCCTCGAGCTACACCCCACGGATCTGCTCCAATAGTGGAGTCACTACCTTCATCCTTAGGAAAACATCTCTAATCGAGGATGCCTTGCGACTAAGCACGTCGGCCACAGCATTGACCTTCCCCATGTGGTAAAGGATCTCACAATCATAATCCTTCACCACATCTAGCCATCGACGTTGTCTCATGTTTAGATTTGGATGATCTATAAGATACCTCAAACTCTTATGGTCCTTGTAAATGGTACAACGGATCCCATAAAGATAATGACGCCAAATATTGAGGGCAAAAACAACCACCCCAATCCGAATGATGCGTCAGATAGTTCGTCTCATGAGGATTCAATTGCCTCGAAGCATATGCGATAACATGCCACCTCTGCATCAATACCATGCCCAAACCCGAGATGGATGCATCACAATATACCACAAAATCATCCATGCCCTTTGGAAGGGCTAAACTTAGCGCCTCGCACAATCTCTATCTTAGAGTCTTGAATGCAGCCTGCTGCTCTGACCCCCAGTAAAAGACCACGAATTTCCTTGTCAACCGGGTCAAAGGCACGACTATCTTGGAGAAGTCCTGAATGAATCGCTGATAGTACCCTGCCAATCCTAGGAAGCTCCGAATCTCAGATGGAGACTTCGGGACTTCCCACCTCATCACGACCTCCATTTTCGCCGGATCGACTGAAATCCCGTCCTAGTTGACAAGGTGCTGAAGAAACTGCACCTCATGCAACCAAAACTCACACTTGGAGAACTTGGCATACCAGTTCTCCCTCCTAATAGTATCCAATACCTCCCACAAGTGTTCCTCATACTGCTCCCGATTTTTGGATTAAACCAAGATGTCATCATTGAAAACTATCACAAACCGATCCGACATCAGTCTACACGCACTGTTCATGAGATCCATGAATGCGGCATGAGCATTGGTAAACCCAAAAGGAATCACCACAAACTCATAATGACCATATCGCGTCCGAAAAGGATTCTGCTGCACATCCTCCTCTCAGACCCTCATCTGATGGTAACCTGAATGCAGATCGATCTTGGAAAACCAAGATGCTCCGTGAAGCTGGTCAAAGAGGTCGTGAATCCCTAGAACTGGGTAACGGTTCTTCACTATTACCTTATTCAGCTCCCAGTAGTCTATACACATCCGATGAGACCTGTCCTTCTTTTTCATGAATAGTATCGAGGATGCTTAGGGCGAACTGGTCGGTTTGATGAATCCTTTGTTTAACAGCTTCTGCAGCTGTTTAGAGAACTCCTGCATCTCAGGAGGAGCCAACCGATACGGTGTCTTGGCTATCGGAGGTACACTAGGGACCAGGTCGATCCTGAAATTCACCTGCTTCTCCGGGGGTATCCCAAAAAGATCCTCTAGAAATACATCCGCGTACTCTCGTACCATTGGCACATCACTCATGATCGCCTGACCCACCTCTCGGGTATCCAAAACATAGGCGACATACCCTGCACAACCCTAGTGGAGGTAGCGCTTAGCTCTCGTAGCTAAACATAAAGCTGGTCCACGATGTGGCCTCTTGCCCTGAATCACCAGCTCTCCCCCACCTGGGGTCCTGATCCGAACCAACTGCTGCACACAGTCGATCACTACCCCATTAGGGCTCAACCAATCCATCCTTATGATAACCTTGTTCCCCCACAATGGTATGGGAACCAAATCTACCAAGTAGCGCTCCTCATACACCCTCAAAACACAATCTCTGAAAAACTCTGAAGTTGGCACCGACTGGCCGTCCGCAATCTTGACCTCTAGAGGGAAATATTGTTGGATTAGTGTCTAAATCCGTAACCATATTTGGTATGTACTTGACCCGAATGTGCATGGTCCTTTTGGGTTGCCTTCACCAAAGCAACTTGACAAGGTAATTTAATATGAGAGAGGAGATATTATGTTTTATTAATATATTATAAGAATAATATATTAAAGGAGAAATCATATTTATTTAATTAGTATTAGTCATAAATTAATTAGGAATTAATTTGGTGACTAAAAGAGACAAATTAAATAAAGGGGTATAAACTGTCAAATGTGTGATAGTTGAGTTTTGGGCTAGGAAACCTAATGGACTAAGGGGAAACGAAATTATAATGAAAGATCATCATATTTTCATCCAAGGCCTCATTCCAGAAGGTTCCTTGGGCTGCTTGGTGGCTAAGCTGTCCATTAGGGTTTTGACTGAAACCCTAGCACCCTATAGTATAAATACATGCCCTATGCTTCAATTTGAGGTCACTTGATTCCAAGGGAACCCTAGGGCCGAAATTAGCATCATCCCTCTCTCTCTCTTAATTGCCTTCTTACTTCAAGGTGTTTGTGAGCCATTAGAGGCACTACAATTGTGGTGCTTGCTTTCAAGAGTTCAAGAGAGTTCAAGAGATCAAGGAAACTAGTTGTTATTGTTATATAACAACAAAGGTATGTCTACTACACTTCTATGTAAATTTCGAAAATTATAGAAGCATGCCAGGGTTTATTTTGTGTTCATATAGTTGTATGTCTTATAGTGAAAACATAGATCCAATATAGGGTTGTATGCACACATAGGATTGTTTGTATAAAACCTAACAGTGGTATCAGAGCCATTGGTTTTTTGTTTTCAATTGGATTTGATGCATATTATGAACTTGACAAATTAGGGTTTAAGGCAAGTAAACCCTAAGGCTTGGTGATTTTCGCAAATTAGGGTTGCAAAACCCTAGTTAGCGATTTTTTGATAGGGTTCTTAAACCCTTTTGCCTAGCCTCCAAAATTTCGAAATTAGGGTTATGAAACCCTAGGGATTTCGAAAATCCCTTGTCCCCAAGATAAGGTCCCAAGATTTTAGGGATATGGATAATACTTTCTTTGTGATTATCAATTTAATTGTTTAAACTAGATAATTGAAGATCTTGTGTTATCCTTTCCATATATTTAAAACTAAAAGGATTAAATAAATTAATAGTTTAATTTTATGATAATCCCTAAAGATTTAATAATTCAAATTAATTGTTTGATTTTGATAATTATTAAATCAAAGTATTTTTGGTGTTTAAAATTTTAAATTAAATTGCCTTAATTTTCGAAAATTTTAATACACATTAAGATACTAGTATTTTTGAAATGTTTTAAAATACACCCTTATACAATTATGATATTATAAGATTAATTATTATATATGTATAAGAATAAGCTAGTCTTATCGCTAGTAGGCCTCATTCACGAAGCCGGTCTATAAGGTGGGTATAAGGTTGTTACCTATAAAATGGCGCTTAATGGATGTACACTCACATCTACCGCTTGCTTGACTGGTGGAGGGTCGTTAGCCGAACGGATAGGATAGGGCACTTAATTCCTCATTAAAAGTATAATGGAAATATCAAAGTAACTACATTGTTTTACAAATTCCCACTCTTAGTTACTTTAGGGTAAAATGTGAAAATGATGCTAATCCATGGAATTACACTTCGTACCCTTGTCAAACGTTGATGGAGCGTGTGTGGTTAACCGGCACATCAATTTGAGGATGACATTGGTAGTGAAGGGTGACTCGATGTTTGTCATAGATCAATGGAGCGTGTGTGGTTCACCGGCACATTGATTAGGTGATAATGACATTGAGTGCACCACGTTGATTCGCATGGTTATTCACAAATTTGTTTGCGATCCTCGGCATCCCAGTCGCAAATTTGAAATGCATATCGAGATTTAAACATGCCATTGAAAAGTTCAATGAATCTCAAAGATCTAGGAGTTTTCAATACATTTAAAACCTAAATTGCCTTTTCGTTTTTCATGGTGAGAATTAGTGAATCGTCATTCACTTACCTTCAAATTATTTACTTTTAGAGTACGGCATCCCTTTCTAAGTTGTAAATAATGTTGTTGGATCCTAGCCCTAATTACTCATTTGGGTGTTTAATTAGGGATTCATTTCTAATCAAACTTTGTTCCTTTTCAGATGTCTACAAACAACAACAACAACGCTTCTGGGTCATTCTCATTGATGAACTTGTGTCAGAAAGTGACATTTGATGGTTCAAACTTCAACGAGTGGATGAGGTATATCCGCATGATCACACGCTACGAGGACAAAGAATATGTCCTCGATGAAAAACTTGAGAAGATCATCCCAGATGTTGCTACTCCTGAGGAATTGGCCGCCTTTGAGGCCCACGAGCGTGATGCCACGAAAGTTCACTGCATCATGCTGGCCACCATGAACCTCGAACTCCAAAAGTCCTATGAGGACATGTATCCCTATGAAATGCATCAGGATTTGCTGGAAAGGTATCACCAGAGCGCGAGGCAAGAGCGCTATGAGATCATTACTAACATGATCACCGCTAAGATGGGGAGTGGAGAATCCCTAACCTCTCATTTGCAGAAAATGTAGAGGTATGTTGATCGTCTTCTCAAACTTAATGTTAAGTTTCATGAGGATTTGGCTATCGACATAATCCTCCACTCCTTGCCCTCCTGCTACAATCAGTTTAGGATGACCTACCATATGAACAAAGAGGAGGTCTCCTTGAGCAAGCTCCAAGGACTCTTGAGGACTGCTGAGAGCAACCTCAAAGACAAATCCGTTGCACCGTCCCCTGCTGTGGCCGCTCCTGTGATGGCGATAGGTCAAGGAAAGGGTAAAAAGAGGAAGGCTCCATGTAAGAGCCACCATAAGGGGAAACCCCGTGATGGTTCGTCCTCAAGTGGGACCAAAGTAGGCCCCGCTAAACCCTCTTCCGACCCTAAAGAAGCAGAGTGCTTCTATTGCCATCAAAAGGGCCACTGGAAGCGAAGCTGCCCACAATATCTGCAGGACATAAGAGATGGGAAGATCAAGCCCACATTTGCAGGTATGTATTCTATTAAATCTAATAACTCATCATTTGCTACTTCATGGGTTCTTGATACAGGATGTGGTTACCACATTTGTTCTGATTTGCAGGGCCTAAAAAGAAGTAGGGAAATGGAGCATGGGAAGATGAACCTGATTATGGGAAACAGAAGATCATCACCTGTAACCAAAGTCGGTGTTTATTCTTTAGTGTTGAGTAATGGGTTAGGAATAGATTTAGAGAATTGTTGTTATTCGCCAGATATGGCAAGAAACATTATTTCTTTTCACGGGTTGTTTAGAAAAGGTTTCAGATATTCTTTTGATAATAGTAATGGTTCTATTAATGTTTATTTGAATGGTGTCTTTTATTTCAATGCATTACCTTGTAATGGGATTTATGAATCTTTGATGATTGTTGATAATTTTGGAAATAATGTTTTGAATATTGATTCGTCTACTAGTCTAGACAAAGCATGCTTGTGGCATTGTCGCCTTGGCCATGTCAACAAGAAACGCATAGCCCAACTCCAAAAGGATGGAGTGTTGGAGTCATTCGACCTTAGGGACGATGACACGTGTGAGTCTTGTTTACTTGGGAAGATGACCAAGTCACCCTTTACTAGCACTTGTGAAAGGGGTGAGGGTTTATTGGATCTCATACACACTGATGTGTGTGGGCCCTTTAGATCCACAACAAGGGATGCTTGCCGCTTCTACGTGACTTTTACAGATGATTATAGCAGATATGGATATATCTACTTGATCAAGCAAAAGTCGGAAACCTTTGAAAAGTTCAAAGAGTTTAAGAGTGAAGTGGAGAATCAGCTGGGCAGGAAAATCAAGATGCTTCGGTCAGACCGAGGAGTAGAGTACCTAAGTCTTGAGTTTCACGACTATCTAAAAGAATGTGGAATCGTTTCGCAATTGACGCCTCCAAGGACGCCACAATTGAATGGTGTGGCTGAGAGACGTAATCGGACCTTGTTGGACATGGTTCGTTCTATGATGAGTCGGACTTCGTTACCAATAGCTTTCTGGGGGTATGCCTTAGAGACTGCCGCCCATATACTTAACTTAGTTCCCACTAAGAAGGTTTCCAAGACTCCTCACGAGATGTGGACAGGGAAGGCTCCCTCGTTCCCACATATTAAGGTTTGGGGTTGCGAGGCTTTCGTACGACGAGAGACTCACGACAAACTAGAACCTCGTAGTGAGAAGTGTTATTTCATCGGCTATCCGCAGAAGTCTTTTGGCTACCTTTTCTATAGACCAAGTGACAATGTTGTCTTCGTTGCTAGAAGAGGAGTTTTCCGAGAAAAGGAATTGATAGGCCAAGAAGACAGTGGGAGGCAGATTGAACTTGAAGAAATTCAAGATCAAAGCGATGAAGGAACCTCTGACACTGGCACTCAACTTGAGGAGGAAACTCCTGTTGAACCTGTTGACGTGTCCTTACCTCTTCGACGTTCCTCTAGGGCTAGTGTTCCACCCCAGTTTTATGGTTTTCATATTACTACTGAAGGGGATACGTTTATTAGTGATAGTACACTAGTAAATTTGGATGAACCTAGAAGCTATAGGGAAGCCATGGCAGGCCCAGAGTCCGCAAAATGGAAAGAGGCTATGGACAGCGAGATTCAGTCCATGTACGACAACCAAGTTTTGAATTTGGTTGATAATGTACCGGGTCGTAAGACAGTCGGATGCAAGTAGATCTTCAAGAAGAAGACGGACATGGATGGGAAAGTGCATACTTATAAAGCGCGATTGGTTGCGAAGGGTTTTACTCAAACTCCCGGAGTTGACTATGATGAGACCTTCTCACCAGTTGCGAATATAAAGTCTATTAGGGTGATGCTTGCCATAGCTGCGTTTCATGATTATGAAATATGGCAGATGGACGTGAAGACCGCTTTCCTTAATGGAAAGTTGGCTGAGGATGTCTACATGAATCAGCTAGAGGGTTTTGTCGATGTGAAGCATCCGAATAGAGTATGCAAGCTTGAGAAATCTATTTATGGATTGAAACAAGCATCTCGCAGATGGAATCTTTGTTTTGATGAGAAGGTTAAAGAGTTTGGCTTTCTGCGAAGCGAAGATGAATCTTGTGTGTATGTCAAAGCCAGTGGGAGTATAATAAGCTTCCTCGTATTGTATGTCGACGACATATTACTCATAGGAAACGATATCCCAACCTTGCAGGAGGTCAAGTCCTGGCTTGGGAAATGTTTCGCTATGAAGGACCTCGGAGAAGCTGCTTATATTCTGGGAATAAGAATAGTAAGAAACAGGGAAAAGAGACTGATAGGACTCAGTCAGGATACATACTTGGAAAAAGTACTAAAGCGTTTTAGTATGGAAAATTCCAAGAAAGGGGAGTTGCCAATCCAAAGCAATACCAAGCTGAGTAAGACTCAGAGCCCGAGTACAGAGACAGAGATAGCTGATATGAGCCGAGTACCTTACGCTTCCGCAGTAGGCTCTATCATGTACGCTATGACTTGTACTCGCCCTGATGTGGCCTTCGCTTTAAGCATGGTCAGCAGATATCAAGGGAATCCTGGTAGAGCACATTGGATTGCAGTTAAGAATATTCTTAAGTACCTTCGGAGGACCAAGGAATGGTTTCTAGTCCTCGGTGGGAGTGATGACTTAAGGGTACGAGGGTATAGTGATGCTAGTTTTCAGACGGATCGGGATAACTTCCGATCGCAGTCGGGCTGGGTCTTTACCCTAAATGGAGGAGCAGTGACTTGGAAAAGTTCCAAGCAAGAGACCGTAGCTGATTCAACGTGCGAATCAGAGTATATTGCGGCGAGCAAAGCGTCAAAGGAGGCTATATGGTTGAAGAACTTCATTGGAGACCTTGGAGTTGTGCCATCCATAAAGGAGCCCGTGGAAATTTTCTGTGATAATGAAGGAGCGGTTGCCTTAACCAAGGAACCAAGGGATCATGGCAGATCTCGACATATCGACAGAAAATACCACTTTATTAGACATCGGGTAGAAGAGGGACTCCTCGTTGTTAATAGGGTATCGTCAGAGGATAACCCAGCAGATCCCCTTACGAAGGGACTGAGTAGGGTCAAGCACTTGCAGCACGCTAGGAGCGTAGGGCTGAAGGACGATATTAGTTTAGATTAGATAGGTAGGAAACTTGTAATAGATAATGTCGTATTCAACGATTGATGATTAAATAAAAGTGTGTTATTTATAAGAAAGTTTCTATCTTGTGTTGATTATTTATCTATTGTTTCGATTTTGCATGTTTTGACTTCCTGAATAATGAGATTATTCGAACAGTCCACAATCGCTCATATGTTGGAAGTAGATATGAAGAAAGATTGTCATAAATTTGTTTGTAGATTGTCTAAAAAGTTTTAGACATAGCAAAGGTTTGCTGCAAAGTTTATGAGTGCTTATGAAATTAGTATTGAGCATTGGAACAGACCCACACTTGCTGGTATTACTTCATGAATGACATCATAAGTGATCGCAAGATGATAATATCATATAATCTTTAAACCTAGAGATATGGTTATTGTTTGCTAGTTGATTGTTCATTGATAATGCGAAAACGCATCAGTAACTTGATGTTATAAAACGTATTATTGTGTGTGGTTTAACTAGTAAATGATAAATGCATATTAGTCGACGTTTTTCTGTTCCTTTTATTCTATGAGGATAAAAGCGATATCTCGGCCACTTGATGATTTGGTTTGACTTATGTGTCGGGCCCGGTCAAGATGAAGTTGATGTGTTCAACTGAGTTCTATGTCAAACAAATCAGAGATCAAGAAATAAAATGCTAGACAATAAGTATTGTTAGCATGATATCTAGAACAGAGGATTATACGATCCCTTATCTAAAGGACAGATTATTGGTCAGAGTTGACAGCGGCTATTGGAAGCTACGATTGCTATCGGGTACGGAAGTCATATGTGAGATATAGTTACTAGACTTATCCAAGTGGGAGACTGTTGGATTAGTGTCTAAGTCCGTAACCATATTTGGTATGTACTTGACCCGAATGTGCATGGTCCTTTTGGGTTGCCTTCACCAAAGCAACTTGACAAGGTAATTTAATATGAGAGAGGAGATATTATGTTTTATTAATATATTATAAGAATAATATATTAAAGGAGAAATCATATTTATTTAATTAGTATTAGTCATAAATTAATTAGGAATTAATTTGGTGACTAAAAGAGACAAATTAAATAAAGGGGTATAAACTGTCAAATGTGTGATAGTTGAGTTTTGGGCTAGGAAACCTAATGGACTAAGGGGGAACGAAATTATAATGAAAGATCATCATATTTTCATCCAAGGCCTCATTCCAGAAGGTTCCTTGGGCTGCTTGGTGGCTAAGCTGTCCATTAGGGTTTTGACTGAAACCCTAGTACCCTATAGTATAAATACATGCCCTATGCTTCAATTTGAGGTCACTTGATTCCAAAGGAACCCTAGGGCCGAAATTAGCATCATCCCTCTCTCTCTCTTAATTGCCTTCTTGCTTCAAGGTGTTTGTGAGCCATTAGAGGCACTACAATTGTGGTGCTTGCTTTCAAGAGTTCAAGAGAGTTCAAGAGATCAAGGAAACTAGTTGTTATTGTTATATAACAACAAAGGTATGTCTACTACACTTCTATGTAAATTTCGAAAATTATAGAAGCATGCCAGGGTTTATTTTGTGTTCATATAGTTGTATGTCTTATAGTGAAAACATAGATCCAATATAGGGTTGTATGCACACATAGGATTGTTTGTATAAAACCTAACAAATATAACATTCCCAAAGACTTAGGAAAGCTCTTGTTAAGCGTAAGAGAGACAAATGATTGGGTAGCACCTGAATCAAACAACCCATGGACTGGGATACCGTTCACATGGAACTATCCTAAACAAAACATATAGCATAAAACATCAATATCACAAGGGACACATATAGAAAAAATTAGAAAGAAGAAACCATACCCGTCACTACATCGGGTGTGTTGCGTGCCTCCTCAGATGTCAACTGGAAAGCTTGACGCCTCACCATTGGAGCCTCTAACTTAACCTTCTGGCCATCTGTAACCTGTGTGGTCGCTGGAGTTGGCGCCACCACTGGCGCTGCTGGTGCTGCTCTCAACCTGGGGCAATTGGCCTTTTTATGGTCCCTCTGATTGCACTGAAAGCAAATTAGGTTTGACATCTGAACAGTGTGGCAAGGGTAGTACAAACCCTGCCAAAATGTCTCTTCCTACCACACTTGTAGCATCCTGATGATCCCACTCTACAAGCTCCCTCAAGCAGCCTATCGCATTTCCTACAGCGGCTTTGGCCTGACTGGCCTTTCGACCTAGCATCAGATCCCTTGGATTTCTTCCCCGAAACCCCAATACTCTGCTCTGTCTCTGCCTTCCTCTTCCTGAGGTGCTCTAAGTCAATCTCCCTCTCCCTCGCCCTAGCGATCATGGACTCCAGGTTCAGATAGGTTGAGAAGCTAACATGCTCCCGGATATCAGCCCTTAACATGTCATGATAGTGGTGTTGGGATTTGAGCATTCTAACACTCCTATAATGTACATGTAACCCTAAAACCTTGGAACTATGTTTGACTAAGATACATGCAAAATGATTTTCCAAGGTTCATAATCCTATCTAGCATACATGGGGATCTTTTATTCTGATAGTTAGTAAGAATTACATACCTCTGTGTAGCTTGGAATCCTTTGAAACCTTGTAAGCCTAGCACCTCAAGTGTGATGCCTCAAAGGCTTCACACAACACCAAGTACACTTGGAATAAACTCTTAAGAGAATAAGAGCACTTAGTATTTCGGCTAGCCCTCTTTTGTTCACTCTAGTGGCCGAAAATGGTGAAGAATAGCTTCTTTATATAGTATGTTACAATTAGGGTTACACCATGTAAACCCTAATTATTAAGACCTTTCATTTCCATGACCCATGGGTTATGTAACCCCCGTGGAGCATCTTATGGGTTTAACCTAACTTGATAATCCATTGAGCCTTGGCCCACTATATAAGTTATGGATGATTGACACAATCAACCCATATATTTAATTAGTATTCTTTTGATCACATCATTAATTCCAAATTAATTATTGATCAACACTATTAATATATTAGAACTTATAATATATTAATAAACCATACGTGTCTTATTTCTCTAATTTAGTCTATCCAAGTGCATGATTCCATGAACCCAAATGGACCATGTTGGGTCGGGTTAAGTACATACCAAATATAGTTATGGACTTAGACACTATATCCAACAGTCTCCCACTTGGATAAGTCTAATAACTATAATTACAAGTATGACTTCAGGAACAGATCAACAATCGTATCTCTTTCATAGTCTCTCGGAATTGAGAAGATAATGGTGTGCCATTTTGGGTAAGTGATCATATAATCCTCTGTTCTAGAAATCAGACGGACAAACACATGGAATGATGTCTTTTTATTGTCTAGTAGTTGTTTCCTGATTTCCGCTTTGTTTCACATAGAACTTAATTGAACACATCAATTTAGTTCTGATCGGGCCCGATACATGGGTCAAAACAAATTCATCGAGGGGACCAGATATCGCTTCTAATCCAAGAAGGAACATATAAACTTCATCTCATATATTTACTCTACTACTTGTTGGATTACAAACAAAGGTACATTTTATAATATCGGGTTACCAATGCGTTTTCATACAATCAATGCATAACCAACTCATAGGTAACAAATCATATGTCTAGGTTTGAAGAGTTATATGATATTACCATCTCATGATCACTTGAGATAAATTCCATGAAGTGATACCAGTGAACATGGGTTGAATCCAATAGTCAGAGATTATGAGCACTCATGAGTGTGGTATCCCCCTTTGTCCAACATCTTGGACCTCTACAAACCAACCCATGACAATCTTGATTCATATGTACTTCCAACATATGATTGATTGTGGAGAATTTGAATAATATGATATATACCATAACATAATTATTCTGGAAGTCAAAACATGCAAAAAGAAATACTAGTAAATGATAGAAACACTTTACTCATAAATAACAACTTTTATTTATCATCAAATGTCAATTACATTTTACATATTTCAAAATTATCTAACTTCTAAAACTAATATCATCTCTTAGCCCTATGCTCCTAGCATACTGAAGATGCTTAACCCTACTCAGTCCCTTTGTGAGGGGATCTGCCAGGTTCTTATCTGATGATACCCTCTTTGCCATAAGAATTCCTTCTTCTTTTCGATGTCTGATGAAATGATATTTTCTATCGATGTGACTGGATCTCCTGTGATCTCTTGGTCCTTTGATAAGGCAACTCACTTTCACTATCACAGAAAATTTCCATGGGCTCCTTAATAGCTGGTATAACTCCAAGGTCTCTAATGAAGTTCCTTAGCCATATAGCTTCCTTTGCTGCTTCACTTGCTGTTATATACTCTATATCACAAGTGGAATCAGCCACTTTATATTGCTTGGAAGTATACCAAGTAATTGCCCCTCCATTTAGGGTAAAGACCCAGCCGGACTGAGAGCGGAAATTATCCGTATCATTTTGAAAGATAGCATCACTATACCCTGCTACTTTCAATTCATCGCCCCCACCAAGGGTAAGGACCAAGTCCTTAGTCCTTCACAGGTACTTGAGATTATTCTTTACTGCAGTCCAGTGAGCCTTTCCAGGATTACTCTGACATCTGCTAACCATGCTTAAAGCAACAGCAACATCAGCACGGGTATAAGTCATAGCATACATGATCGAGCCTATAGCGGAAGCATATGGGACTCGACCCATCTCAGTTATCTCTTCATCTGTACTCGGGCTCTGAGTTTTACTCACTCTGGTATTACAGTGAATAGGTAAATCTCCTTTCTTGCAATTTTCCATACCGAACTTCTTCAGCACTTTGTCCAAATAGGTACTCTGAGTAAGTCCAATTAGTCTTTTACTCCTGTTTCTCAAAATCTTTATCCCGAGGATATAGGCAACTTCTTCTAGGTCTTTCATAGCGAAACACTTCCCAAGCCAGGATTTTACTTCCTCCAAGGTTGGGATGTCATTTCCTATGAGCAGTATGTCATCCACACACAGTACCAAAAAGCTAACTATACTCCCACTAGCCTTGACATATATACAAGATTCATCTTCACATCTCGAAAAGCCAAACTCTTTGACTTCGCATCAAAGCAAATGACTCCATCTACGAGGTGCTTGTTTCAATCCATATATGTATTTTTTATGCTTGCACACCCTATTAGGGTATTCTATACTTACAAAATCCTCTGGCTGAACCATGTAAACATCCTCAGCCAACTTTGCATTAAGGAAAGCGGTTTTAACATCTATTTGCCAAATTTCGTAGTCATGAAATGTAGCAATGGCTAATAGAACCCTAATAGACTTAATCTTGGCCACTAGTGCAAAGGTCTCATCATAATCAACTCCCAGAGTTTGAGAATAACCCTTCGCAACTAATCGTGCCTTGTAAGTGTGTACATTATCATCCATGTTAGTCTTCTTCTTGAAGATCCATTTGCACCCTACTGTCTTATGACTTGGTACATTGTCAACCAAGTTCCGAACTTGGTTGTCATACATGGATTGTATCTCACTATCCATAGCCTCTTTCCATTTAGCAGACTCAGGGCCTACCATGGCTTCTGTGTAGCTGTGAAGCTCTTCCAGATTTATCAATGTACTATCACTGATAAGGGTATCACCTTCTGCAGTAATATGGAAACCATAATAATGCTCAGGTGCATTCCTAACTCTGGTGGAACGCCTTAGAGGTATAGACTCTTCAGTCGGCTCAACAGGAGTTTCCTCCTCAGGTTGAGGGTTAGGGTTTGAGGTTCCTTCACCGCTTAACTCTTGAATTTCTTCAAGGTCAACTTGCCTCTGACTGTCTCCGTGTCTTATGAGTTCTCTCTCTCGAAATACTCCTTTTCTTGCTATAAAGACCACATTGTCACTGGGTTTGTAGAAGATATAACCAAAAGATTTATGTGGGCAGCCGATGAAAATACACCTCTCACTTTAAGGTTCAAGCTTGTCGTGAGTCTCGTGTCTCATGAAAGCCTCACAACCCCAAACCTTGATATGGTCTAGATTTGGAACTTTTCCAGTCCACATCTTGTGAGGTGTTTTTGCAACCTTCTTTGTAGGGACTGGGTTAAGGATATGGGCGGCAGTCTCTAAGGCATACCCCCAAAATGAGATTGGTAGCAAAAATCGACTCATCACGGAACGAACCATGTCCAACAAGGTTCGATTGTGCCTCTCAACTACACCATTCAACTGTGGTGTTCTGGGAGGTGTCATTTGTGAGACTATGTCACATTCCTTAAGATAGTCAAGGAACTCGATATTAAGATACTCACCACCTCCATCGGATCGAAGCATCTTAATGTTCTTGCCCAACCGATTCTCCACTTCTTTCTTAAACTCTTTGAATTTATCAAAGGTTTCCGACTTATGTTTGATTAAGTAGACATATCCATATCTACTAAAATCATCAATACAAGTCACATAAAAGTGACTAGCATCTCTAGTGGCGGTTCTGAAGGGTCCATACACATCTGTGTGTGTGAGATCCAACAAACCTTCACCCCTAGCACAAGTGCCAGTAAAAGGTGACTTTATCATTTTTCCAAGTAGACAAGATTCATAACTATCATCTGACTTTAGGTCGAATGATTCCAAGACTCCATCCTTTTGGAGTTGGCCTATGTGTGTCTTGCTTACATGTCCAAGACGAAAATGCCATAAAGAAGTTTTATCTAAGCTAGTGGAAGAATCGATACACAATACATTATTTCCTAAGTTATCTACAACAGATACAGTTTCATACACACCATCACAAGGTAATGCTTTAAAGTAAAGAACACTATTATAGAAACCATCAATACCACCAATTTTATTATCAAAATAAAAGGTGAAACCTTGTTTATACAATTCATGAAAGGAAATAACATTTTTCTTGCCATTTTTAGCGAATAACAACATTTATTGAAATCTAATGTAAACCCACTATATAGTAACAAGTAATAAACTCCAATCTTCGTGACAAGTGAAGCTTTCCTATTTGCCATGATTAGGTTTATCTTTCCATGTTCCAAATCCTCACTACTTCTTAGTCCCTACAAATCAGAACATACATGAATTCCACAACCTGTATCTAGGACCCAAGACTTAGAATGAGGTGAGTTATCAGAAAATATAGTGTATATACCTGCATGGTTGGGTTTTACTTTCCCATCCTTCAAATATTGTTGGTATTTTGGGGAGGTTCGCTTCCAGTGCGACTTTTCATGGAAATAGAAGCATTCAGCCTCATTAGGGTTAGCAGAAGGAGTGACAAATCCTTTCTTGGTTTTGCTTGAAGAGGAGCCTTGAAGGGTTTTACCCTTGGTACCCTTTGAAGGGTTCTTTCTCTTCTTACCTTTGCTATGCGCGATTTCCAAGACATTGGCCACAGTAGGAGTAGGAGGAGTAGTAACACTCGACTTAACCTTAAGACTACTTTCTGCAGTCTTTAAGAGTCCTTGAAGTTTACAAAGTGTAACTTCTTCCTTATTCATGTGGTATGTCATTCTAAATTCATCATAACATGAAGGTAAGGAGTGCAAAATGATATTTATTGCTAACTCCTCAGGAAAATCAACATTCAGTTTCTTCAAGCGATCCACAAACCTTTGAATTTTCTGTAAGTGGGTTGTGAGGGACTCGTTGTCCTTCATTTGGGTGGTTATCATGGAGGAGATTATTTCATACCTCTCTTGACGAGCATTTTGATGGTATCACTCCATCATGTCCATGTGCATCTCAAAAGGGTAATAGTCCTTATAGGACTTTTGGAGTTCAGCTGTCATTGTGGCAGTCATGATGCATGCTACTTTGGTAGCATCCCTTTCATGTGCTTGAAATGCAACAATCTTCTCTGTGGTAGCAGTTGACTCATCAATCTCCTTCAGCTCCCTATCAAGGACATATTCTTTGTCGTCATAGCAAGTGACCATCCTGATGTTTCTGATCCAATCCATAAAATTGGATCCATCAAAGATGACAATCCCACAAAGGTTCATGAGAGAGAATGAACCAGTAGGGTTTGATCCAGAAGCATTGCTTTTGGAAGACATCTGAAATGAAAGAATAAGTTTAGATTAGATTTCATGATAGTCCTTAATAAAGCACCCAAATGCTATATTAAGGCTAGGACCCAACACAATATTTTATAATGTGGAAGAGGGATGTCATAATCCAAGCTATAAAATATTTGAAGGTAGGTGAATGATGATTCACCAATTTCCACCGTAAAACGGAATAAATTTTATTAGGTTTTAATTGGTTTAGACATTCCTAGGTTCTTTGAGATTCATTGAACTTTTCAATGGCATGTTACAATCTCGAGTGTGCCCTTCAAGTTTTGTGACTGGGATGCCGAGGATCACAAAACAAGGTGTGAAGTAACCATGCAAATTACTTGGTACACTTAATGTATTACCCCTCAATCGAAGTGTCGGTTAACCACACACGCTCCAACGATACTATGATAAATATTAAGTCACCCTTTTCCTACCTTGATAAGTCCAAGTTAGTGTGCCGGTTAACCATACACGCTCTACTAACGACTTAATCAAAGTGCATAGTGTAACTTCATGGATTAGCTCCTTATTCACATTCTCCTAAAGTAACTAAGATTGGGAATTAATAAAAGTTTAGTTACTTTAGTATATTCATAATACTTATTATGAGAATTGTAGTCCTTGTTCTACCTTTTCGGCTAATGACCCTCCACCGATCAAGGAAGCGGTGGGTGAGAATAGACACCCATTAACTTGCCATTTTATAGGCAACAACCTTATACCCCCCTTATAGACCGGCTTCGTGAATGAGGCCTACTAATGGTAAAACGAATTTTATCTTATACATTTATAATTATTATTCACTTATAATATTATAAAGTATAAGGGTTGAATTTTAATATTTAAAATACTAAGGGTTGGAACTAAAGTTTTAATTATGACTTTACTTGTTCAAAAACTTGAGAACAAGTTTTATAAACTTCAAGACTTTTCATTTCTCATAACTTATGAGTTTATTAGAGTATTAAAATGAAGACTCTTCATTTTCATAACTCTTGTTTTCTTTTAATGGTTTTAATTCAAGTGTGACTCTTGGTTTTACCATAACTTGAGGACAAGTTATGGACTCCATTAAAACACATAATGATAAAGAATTAACTAACATGGAGGTTACAAATTATTTCTATGATCATCTAAATTCATAAGTTTAAGAACATGATTATCAAGAATTTCAAGAATCATAACAAACTTATATAAAACTTGTAATTTTTGATAATAGCCATTGTAAATGGGTTAGCATAAACATTACACCAACTAAAACAAGTTTTAAAACACCAAAACAATTTAGGATAATGTTTCAAGTCCATTTCCAGCACCATAACTCGAAAATCCGAACACTGTAGCATGTACTTGTCAAGTGCATGAACGGACTCGATGAGTTGCATGCATTTCTTCATCAACTCGTTGAGTTCATGTAGGCAGTGAACAAAAAACTACGTTTTTCCATGATGTTCATGCAACCCTAGAAACCTTGGATCTATGTTTGACTAAGGTACATGCTAAATGATTTTCCAAGGTTCATAATCCTATCTAGCATACATGAGGATCTTTTATTCTAATAGTTAGTAAGAATTACATACCTCTTTGTAGCTTGAATTCCTTTGAAACCTTGTGAGCCTAGCACCTCAAGTGTGACGCCTCAAATGCTTCACACAACACCAAGTAAACTTGGAATAAACTCTTAAGAGAATAAGAACACTTAGTATTTCGGCTAGCCCTCTTTTGTTCACTCTAGTGGCCGAAAATGGTGAAGAATAGCTTCTTTATATAGTATGTTACAATTAGGGTTACACCATGTAAACCCTAATTGTCATGACCTTTATATAGTATTTCCATGACCCATGGGTTATGTAACCCCAATGGAGAATCCATGGAGCATCTTATGGGTTTAACCCAACTTGATAATCCATGGAGCCTTGGCCCACTATATAAGCTATGGATGATTGACACAATCAACTCATATATTTAATTAGTCTTCTTTTGATCACATAATTAATTCTAAATTAATTTGTAACAACGTAAATTTTCAAAAAAAAATTTCTTTTCTTTAACATGTTTTCATCCAACTCAAGTCATAAAATTCCATAGTATCATATCATCATACAAAACCTATTAATCCCAAGATCATAAAATAAATCCTCCGCTAGTGTGTACAAATCACGCCGGTGCCTTCCCACGGTCCTCGCTAGTACCTGAAACACATAACACAATAACTGTAAGCATAAATGCTTAGTGAGTTCCCCAAAATACTACTTACGCACACACGCCCTTCTAGGCCATGACCTTCCGGTCCATGTGTCTCAGGGGACTTCTGTTCTAACCCGGTAAACCTTCTGGTCCTACCAGCATCGACCTTGCGGTCCATATCACAATGCCTTTCGACCCATAACATAATGCCTTCCGGCCCATATCAAGTATGGCACATACAAACAGTTAAATTATTCATATATAAAGCATACAACTCATAACATATCCGACCTTCCGGTCACACATAAATACCCTTCCGGGTATAGTATAGTGAGAAGACTCACCTCGTAGGAAGTCTAGCATCTCACGTGCTCGCTATCTCCGAATCTCGAAACGAAGACCCAACCCCGCCTAATCATAACGAAAATATCATTCTAATTAATATAGGCTTCCAAGACTAGGCTACACCCGTTTCATTATCCCACAGATGGGTAAAAGACCATTTCATCCCTCCTTGACTCAAAGTCCGCATGTTGACCAAAACCCTAAAAGTCAACAAAAGTCAACAATCCACAGTACATGAGGCGTACTGGCTTCTATACGCGGGGCGTACTTCAATGAACCACAATCGGGGTCTCAACCCCTTACGCTGCACGTAGTGGGAGTTACGCCCAGCGTAATTCCCAGATTCAACCACACCTTACTTTTGGTCTTAAATGGTTAAGACACTTCTTCAACTTCTAGATCCGGCTCTCTTTAAGTCTCCTAACACATAAAGTCGGAACCTTTAAACCTTGGCATGGCTGTAAAGGCTCCTACACTCTTTAATACCTTTCCTTTTCAACTCAAAGGATCTAGATCTCATGCATTGCTAATCATTTATATCCAAGATTACATTTTTATGAACATACAACTCAAATAGACCTGGAATATGATAGATCTAAGCCAATGGAGGCTACTTGCTCCTAAAGTCTCCATCTTTGGGACCAAAACCCTAGAAATTGGTCCAAGAAGCATACCATAAGAACTACAAGGCAAGATCTGAAATTTTTACCTCAGGAAGAAGCTCCACCCTTTGCTATCCACGGATCTACACTTGTACACCAACTTCTAGCCTCCAGAATGGACTCCTTTTCTCTTTTGCTACCTTGAAATGACACCTCAAAGCTTAGGACACTCACACTCAAGCTATAAACGAAGGAACAACTCTCTTAGGGTTTCTTTCTAAAGGATGGTGGCTGAGGAACCAAGCCATCTCATTCCTTTTATAGCCGTCTACCCAAATTAGGGTTTTGGGTCTGAACCGGTGACGCCCAGCGTAACCTTGGGTAAGCCCAGCGTACTCGGGTGCTACCGCGTTTTAATGAGGCGCGCGAGTACGCGCAGCGTACTCCTTGTACGCCCAACGTACTAGCCCAACCCAAAGGCCCAAAAATGAAAATTAAATAAAAGATGAAGGCTAATTGGTTGTACCTGAATTTCGGGCTGTTACAATTCTCCCGCACTAGAACCAGACTTCATCCCTGAAGTCTTATACCGAAAACAATTTTGGATGCTGCTCCCGCATCTCCGACTCGGACTCCCACGTCAGCTCGGACCCCTTCCGATGCTGCCACTGCACTTGCACCAAGGGCACTTCCTTGTTCCTCAGAACCTTAACCTTTCGATCCCTAATTTCCACTGGTCTCTCAACATAGTTCAGGCCTGTATCCACCTGAATATCCTCTAATGGTACTACTACCGACTCGTCGGCAATACATTTCCTTAACTGTGACACATGAAAGGTGTCATGAATCTGACCCAACTCCGCAAGTAGATCCAAACAGTAGGCTACCCTGCCTACTCTTGCGATTACCCTAAAAGGTCCAATATATCGAGGTCCCAACTTGCCCCTCTTCCTGAATCGAATAACTCCTTTCCAAAGAGAGAACTTTAAGAGTACAAGGTCACCAACCTAAAACCCGAGCTCGGACCGATGCCTGTCCAGATAACTCTTCTGGCGACTTTCAGCGGTCAACAATCTCTGCCTGACTTGTTGTATCTGCTCTGTCGTCTGAAGCACAATCTTTGTACTACCCATTACCCGTTACCCCACCTCTCCCCAGAAGATGGGGGTCCGACACCTCCTCCCATACAATAGCTCAAAGGGTGGCATACCAATGCTCGAATGATGGCTGTTGTTGAACAAAAACTCAGCCAAGGGTAAATAGGTGTCCCAACTCCCTCAAAAATCCAAAACACACGATCGTAGAATATCCTCGAGTGTTTGAATCGTCCGCTCACTCCATCCGTCCGTCTGCGGGTGGTATGCGGTACCGAAACGCAGCCTCGTACCCAATGCCTCGTGAAACTTCTTCCAAAATATGGATATAAATCGTACGTCTCGATCTGAAACAATCGACATCGGAGCCCCGTGCCGCGATACCACCTCCCTCACATATAACTCTGCCAACCTCTCAGCAGAAGAGCTCTCACTAATAGAAAGAAAATGAGCGCTCTTCGT
The DNA here is from genome assembly GCF_052625555.1 of Lactuca saligna. NCBI lineage: Eukaryota > Viridiplantae > Streptophyta > Magnoliopsida > Asterales > Asteraceae > Lactuca > Lactuca saligna. Next base: position 146,775,620 of record NC_136424.1, on the reverse strand, counting down.
CAATCTATCCACAATCACCCAAATTGCAACGACCCCTCTCGCAATCCTCGACAATTTTGTGATAAAATCCATGGTAATCTGTTCCCACTTCCACTCGGGAATCTCCAGCGGCTGCAGCTTACCATCCGGATGCTGGTGCTTGGCCTTAACCTGGTGACAAGTCAGGCACCTCTCGACGAACCATGCAACATCCCTCTTCATACAGGGCCACCAATACTCCTTCTTTAGGTCCAAATACATCTTAGTAGCCCCGGGATGGATCGAGAACTTCGATCGATGTTCTTATTCCATCAAAATGGTACGCGTCCTACCCACAAACGGTACCCAAATCCAACCCTGAAATGTCATAAGTCCCCGACTATTGGTATCGAATTCCAATACCTTCCCGACAACCCGCTCCCTCTTTTGGTTTTCTGGTCTCGCAGCCTCATCTTGGGCCCCTCGGATGGTCTCCAATACCGAAGTCATTACCATCAACCTCATACAAACGTTTTGGATCAAGGCACTCTCCTTCCTACATCTCAAAGCATTGGCTACGACATTAGCCTTGCCCGGGTGGTACAGGATCTCACAGTCGTAATCCTTCACCACATCCAACCATCTCCTGTGGCGCATATTCACGTTTGGCTGATCCATCAAGTACATCAAACTCTTGTGGTCCATGTATATGGTACACCGAACCCCATATAGGTAGTGTCGCCAGATCTTGAGGGCAAACACCACAGCCCCCAGCTCTAGATCGTGGGTGGGATACGTCAACTCATGAGGCCTCAGCTGCCTCGACGCATATGCTATAACGTGCCCCCTCTACATAAGCACTGCCCCTAACCCAGATATTGATGCATCACAATAAACCACAAAATCCTCCATCCCTTCTAGGAGTGCGAGCACCGGGGCCTCGCACAACTTCTGGCGAAGTGTCTCAAATGAGGACTGCTGCAGCAGACCCCAGGAAAATGCAACACCCTTCTAGGTCATCTTGGTAAGTGGCACGGCTATCTTAGAGAAATCCCTAATAAACCTCCAATAATAGCCAGCCAATCCCAGAAAGCTCCTGATCTCAGTGGGTGATCTCGACACTTCCCATCTCATCACCGCCTCGATCTTGGCCGGATCGACCAATATCCCTTTTTGGTTAACAAGATGTCCTAGGAACTGGACATCTCGTAACCAGAAATCGCGTTTGGGAAATTTGGCATACAGCCTCTCCGATCTCAGAACTCCAAGAATCTCCCTTAAATGCTCCTCATGCTACTCTCTAGACCTCGAATATACCAAAATATCATCAATGAATATGATCATCGACCGATCCAGCATCGGCCTGCACACCCTGTTCATGAGATCCATGAACACAGCTGGGGAATTGGTGAGCCCAAAAGGCATCACCACAAACTCGTAATGTCCATAACGAGTTCTAAATGCAGTCTTCTGGATATCTTCATCCCGAACCCTCATCTGATGATAACCCGACCTCAAGTCTATCTTGGAGAACCAAGACGCCCCCTGCAACTGATCGAATAGATCATCGATCCTAGGTAACGGATACCGGTTCTTGACCGTCAATTTGTTCAACTCCCGGTAATCGATACACATCCGGTGTGAACCATCATTCTTCTTGACAAAAAGAATCGGCGCTCCCCAAGGTGAGCTACTTGGTCGAATAAACCCCTTTCCCAACAGCTCCTGAAGCTGCGAGGATAACTCATGCATCTCTGGTGGAGCGAGGCGATAAGGCGCCTTGGCGATGGGTGCTGCTCCCAGAACCAGATCGATACAGAACACCACTTGCCTTTCCGGAGGCACGCCCAGTAGTTTCTCGGGAAACACATCCGGAAACTCGCATACCATTGGAACCTCGTCAACCGAATTTGGCCTCCCCGCGACCTCACGTGTGTCCATCACATAGGCTATAAATCCACTGTAGCCCTGCTGCAAACTCTGTCTTGCCCTGGCAGCCGAACAAAATGCTGACCCACACCGGGTCCCCTCGCCATACACAGTAAGCACTCCCCCACTAGGGTCTCGTATGGTCACCAACTGTCTCTCGCAGTCAATGACTGCTCCAAACTTACGCAACCAGTCCATGCCCACGATGACACAGACATCTCCCATCGCGATAGGATCTAGATCTATAGGGAACTTGACACCAATAATCTCGAGCACACATCCTCGAATCACGTCGGTGGCATATACCGCTTTCTCATCAGCTATGGAAACCCTCAGGGGCCGAATCATCACCTCCCAATCACTACCGATGTGCTGACTAAAAGCCAAAGATACAAAAGACCGACTTGCACCCAAGTCAAATAATACCAAGGCAAGTACAGAATTCACAAGAAAAGTACCTACGCATATCATAATATAAGCACAATATCTCAGCATAAAAGTAAATACATGAAATAATACATACCAGCCACGACATCGGGCGCCGCGCGGACCTCCTCTGCAGTCAACTGAAAAGCTCTCCCACGAGCCTTCGGAGCCTCGGCCTTTGCCGGTCGAGTCTCGGTAACCCTAGCAGCAGGCGCAGATCCCTGATGAAGCTGAGGACACTCGACCTTCTGATGGCCGGTCTGGTTGCAATCGAAGCAAACCATAAATCCCGTGGGGAAATCCCTGGCGATGTGCCGCTCCTTGCCACATTTGTAGCAAGCACCTGATCGACAGGCCCCCTCATGACCCTTGCCGCACTTTCCGCAAGTGCGGCCCTTCTGAGCTCTCGTCCTCGAATCGGTTGACTTGGTCCGCTTGGCTGCCGGCTGAGACTGAGTTGGCCGCCGATCCACCTGCTGAGACTCGACCTCCTCCCTGGCGTGAGTCTCCAACTCGATCTCCCTCTTCTGGGCATTTGCCTGGAGCTCAGCAAATGTCAGGTATGTCGAGTTCGATACAAACTCTTGAATGTCCCTCCTCAGAATAGCCAAATATCGGCTCATCCGTGCCTGCTCAGTGGACACCTACTCATGGCAGAACATCGCCCTCTCATGAAACTTCCGGGTGACCACAACAACTGAATCATTACCCTGCTTGAGGGTCAAGAACTCCTGAATCAACCATTCCCTCTCCACCGGGGGAACATACTCATCTCTAAACATAGTAGTGAATCTCTCCCAAGTCACAACTGAAATCTCCGCAAGAGTGAAGTTCGCCGTCACGAACTTCCACCAATCCTTTGCTCCTAGGTGGAGCTGGTTCAAAGCGAACCGTACCCTCAGATTCTCCGGATATGAACACGTATAGAAGCATCCCTCAATGTAAGCAATCCATCTCCTCACAGAAATCGGATCCAACTTCCCATCAAATTCGGGTGGCTTCGTGTTGCTGAACTCCCGGAATAGCAACGAGTCACCTCCCTAAGGTCTGGCAACAACCACAGCTGTTGTAGCTACAGCGGCTGCAGCCTCAGTCACCGCGGCGTACTGCTCATCGAAAGTCTCCAACAGCGTGGTCTTGATAGACCCAAACATCTTCGGAATCTCGGCCCGGATTGCCGCAACCACCTCATCGTGGATCATCTAACGAAGCTCCTCGTCACTAACACCACTCGTCCCAGGTCTGTGGCGTGTCCCAACCATAATGCCTCTGAAATACAACATAAAATATCAGAGACTCAATCGAGCATACTTGCACTCGATAACGCAACCCTACTCGACCTCCGATACCCAAAGGATTCTTACTTGGGTTGTCCACTGATCCAGTGTCTTCAGTAGTACGGGCCCTATACTACTGACTACACCGCATCAACATTCACCCTAAGTCCTCCTCCCTGGACCCCGGATCATGAGTACTCTATTCTTGCTATGCATTGGCTACCTACTCGCTCTCAAGACATCTCATAGCAGCAGGATTCCCTAGACTAAGGCATCACAAATCAGGCCACTCTAGTCCTAATATGAATACCTAGTCTACTCTAGCATACATAACGTATCATAATATATCTCATAATACATATTTTAAGGGTATTTTGGGGATTTTACCGTTCGGGCGCTGGCTGACCGTACACACTACTTCTTCTTTGGTTATCTCAAAATCTCTTATAAAATTTGTATGTTTTTTATTATTGAATTTTTTTTTTCTCAACTCCTCGGTTTGAGTTCAGTTACGCCCGAAGGTGCACTCGAATCCCTCAAACCAAGGCTCTGATACGAACTTGTAACAACGTAAATTTTCAAAACAAATTTTCTTTTCTTAAACATGTTTTCATCCAAGTCAAGTCATAAAAATCCATAGTATCATATCATCATAAAAAACCTATAAATCCCAAGATCATAAAATAAATCCTCCGCTAGTGTGTACAGATCACGCCGGCACCTTCTCATGGTCCTCACTAGTACCTGAAACACATAACACATCAACTGTAAACATAAATACTTAGTGAGTTCCCCAAAATACTACTTTCTCACATACGCCCTTCCAGGCCATGACCGTCCGGTCCATGTGTCTCAGGGGACCCGCGTCGACCTTGCGGTCCACATCACAATGCCTTCCGGCCCATACATAAATGCCTTCTGGCCCATAACATAATACCATCCGACCCATATCATGTATAGCACATACAAACGGTGAACTTATTCATGTATAATGCATATAACTCATAACATATCCGACCTTCCGGTCATTCATAAATACCCTTCCCGGTACAATATAGTGAGAAGACTCACCTCGTAGGAAGTCTAGAATCTCACGTGCTCGCTATCTCCAAATCTCGAAACGAAGACCCAACCCCGCCTAATCATAACAAAATATCATTCTAATTAATATAGGCTTCCAAGACTAGGCTACACCCGTTTCATTATCCTACAGAGGGGTAAAAGACCATTTCACCCCACCTTGACTCAAAGTCCGCATGTTGACCAAAACCCTAAAAGTCAACAAAAGTCAACATTCCACAGTACGCGGGGCGTACCGGCTTCTATACGTGGGGCGTACTTCAATGAACCACAATCGGGGTCTCAACCGCTTACGTTGCGCGTAATTCCCAAATTCAGCCACACCTTATTTTTGGTCTTAAATGGTTAAGACACTTCTTCAACTTCTAGATCCGGCTCTCTTTAAGTCTCCTAACCCATAAAGTCGGAACCTTTAAGCCATGACATGGTTGTAAAGGCTCCTACACTCTTTAATACCTTTCCTTTTCAACTCAAAGCATCTAGATCTCATGCATGGCTAATCATTTACGTCGAAGATTACATTTTTATGAACATACAACTCAAATAGACCTAGAATATGATAGATCTAAGCCAATGGAGAGTACTTGCTCCTAAAGTCTCCATCTTTGGGACCAAAACCCTAGAAATTAGTCCAAGAAGCATACCATAAGAACTACAAGGCAAGATCTGAACTTTTTACCTCAGGAAGACGCTCCAACCTTTGCTATCCACGGATCTACACTTGTACACCAACTTCTAGCCTCCACAATGGACTCCTCTTCTCTTTTGCTACCTTGAAATGTCACCTCAAAGCTTAGAACACTCACACTCAAGCTATAAACGAAGGAACAACTCTCTTAGGGTTTCTTTCTGAAGGATGGTGACTAAGGAACCAAGCCATCTCATTCCTTTTATAGCCAAGATCCCAAATTAGGGTTTTGGGTCTGAACCGGTTACACCCGGCGTAACCTTGGGTACGCCCAGCGTACCCGGGTGATAACGCGTTTTAATGAGGCGCGCGAGTACGCGCAGCGTACTCCTTGTACGCCCAACGTACTCGCCCAACCCAAAGGCCCAAAAATGACAATTAAATAAAAGATGAAGGCTAATTGGCTGTACCTGAATTTTGGGCTGTTACATAATTATTGATCAATACTAACTAAATATTATTATTCTTATTATTAATATATTAGAACTTATAATATGTTAATAAACCATTAGTATCTTATATCTCTTATTTAGTCTATCCAAGTTCATGATGCCATGTAACCCAAATGGACCATGCCGGATCGACTCAAATACATACCAAATATAGTTATGGACTTATACACTATATCCAACAAGCAGGTCCGCCGCATGTACTCATCTCCCGCATACTGAGGTACCAAGAAGGCCCTCTCCCGAAACTTGTTGGTGATCCCATCACTGACTCCGTAGCCTGTCTCATATCAAGGAACTCCCTGGCTAACTGCTGAAGCTCCACAGTTGGCGAAAACTCATCGTTGAACCTGGTCACAAAGTCTAACCAAATCATAGACTTAATGTATGGGGCTCCCAGTGAGTCACCGAATGACTCCCACCAATCCCTAGCTCTCTCCCTCAAACAACATGCATCAAATCGGACCTTCGACCCCTCCGGGCAGAAGCTCATCAACTACGCATACTCGATGTCTGTGATCTATCTCCAGGAAGCAATGGGGTCCTTTACCCCGTGAAAGTCTGGTGCACCACTCCCCCAGAAGTCCTTGAAAGACAGTATGCGCGTACCTAACTAGGTGGATGCCAAGTCAATCCTGAATGTTTGGAGGCGATCCTCCATCAGCTCAATAATCCTCTCCTTAATCGACCCGAAAATAACCGGGGTCATCTCAAGGATACCTCTCATGATCTCAAAGGTCATGAACTCATGTAGCCCTTCATCAACTTGCTCGGATCCTGCACCTGAGCCTGATCCTGATCTTGTTCAAGACCCTAAATCTCCTACTCTAGGTAGCGTAATCGCCATACTGAAAATAAATACAATAATGCCAGGATCATACATACTCTCGAGAGGTCTCACATACTCTCCAAGTTTCCTGGTTCTATCTCAGCCCTCCTCGATTCGAGTATTGATCCTCTGCTTCCAGTAGTACGGGCCCATACTACATTCCACATCTATTCATACTTTCCTCAAGAATCGCCTTGACTTCACCAAGTCCCTTTTACTTTCCAACTAATCTCATCTTAGGCTCTTCCTAGGGCACTCTTCGACCTACTCACCGCCATCAGCTGCACAAGTAGTCCTTAACATCTTTCCCTAACTAGTTTGTGGATACTATTACATATCCGCCCACTAGTTAGTTAAAGCTAGTCGGAACCCCTAACAACACAAAGCAAGCAACATTCATGTATTGAGTAACCATTACCAAGCATAACCTAATCAGGCTACCATATTGCTAACTAAGCATCCCTAGCATATAACTTAGTAAACTCATACAACAGGCATATAAGGCATCCCTCCTAGATCCTTAACCCTAATCTAGCATGCAGTTCTCATAATCATATCATATAACCTAACATAGCATGTATGGGTATCTTTGGGAAAACTTCCTTGAGCTCGGCCAGTCGCATGCATCACACACCCTGTTCTTTCTCAAAAATCCTTATTTTAAATTTGAGAAAACTATTTTTCTTGTAAAAATATTTCAATCCCTCGATTTGAGTTCAAGCACCCTTGAAGGTGTGCCCGAATCCCTCAAACCAAGGCATTGATACCAATTTGTAACATCCCAAAATCGAGACCCAAATTTTTTTGCTTAATTATATTACTTATGAAAATAGTTTACGGAAAACATCATTGTTATCATTTCAAACATCAACTAACAAATAACAAGTCTCAAAAACCATAAAATCAAATAGTAAGATGTCAAGAGTACAATCCCAGGGTTCTCAAAGAGGAAATCATATGTGTGTAATGCGCTTTTATCCTTTCGGCTCCTGCCCCTTTGCTTAAGAGGTACCTGAAACCATAACTAAAAACTATAAGCATGAAGCTTAGTGAGTTCCCCCATCATACCACATACCATACAATCATACATACTGTCGGGCAATTCTGTGGTGCCCGGCCTACCCATATCAAGCCATTATGGGGTGCTGACCTACCCATGTCAACTCATTCTGGGGTGCTGACCTACTCATGTCAGGCCATTATTGGGTGCCTGCCTACCCTATCTCACCTGGTCACAGGGATTATTTGATCCCTACTACTATTACGTAATAACATATCATAAACATGGTGTCAGAAATATTTGGGGTGTTCGACCTACCCTTTGGTCCTAACAACCGAATCGGGGGACTATTCCCCTCCTACTACCACTATCACATTGAACATATCATACTGGCACTTAGAAAACATCAAGTAATAGCAAACCAGACAATCATCACAAAGACAATCATCTTAAATGTAATAAACTACTAATAGGTTGGCCTTGGTGCCTTAGACCCACTTCTACTGAAGGGTACCTTACCTCAACGTTGTGTAGTGTCTGCACTATCCTCGGTGTGAAAATCAAATCTCCTTGACTCCTCAATCGCTACATGACAACTTTTCTAAGTTATAAATTCATACTCATAACCCTTGCAAGAGTCACTCAAAATCCAAGTCAAAGTCAAAGTCAAATCCATGGTAAAAGTCAACTTTTGGTCAAAGTCAACAGCTGGTTGACTCGACTCGTTGAGTTGGCCTGCCAACTCGTCGAGTCCCCGTATCCACAAAATTTCATAATCTAGTCCCTACTCGTCGAGTCTAGTAAGAGCTTGACGAGTTCGCCTTTAACAACACATCAGACTATCTTCAACCGACTTGCCGAGTTCGTCCTTGAACGCACTGAGTTCATCTTCATCCATAAGAAGGTGTTCAGTTTATGACTCGCTGAGTTCCCCTTGAACTCGCCGAGTCCGTCTTTATGAGGATGGGACATTGCCTTGAAGTCGCGGAGTCTGTTCATCCACTTGCCGAGTCCTATGATTTCCAGGTCCTTAGTGAACCTAAACAATTGGGGAACCTTTGATCTTAACATCTAGTCCATAAATAGAAAGGATTTTATGGAAAATACACCCCGATTCGCCGAGTCCCATAAACGACTCGTCGAGTCCCTCTTTGTCTAGAACTATACAGTTGATTATAATGGGTCTTAACGCATCAAAACCATAGATCTGCCTCCTAGGGTCCATTTTATACGTAAAACTTCAAACTTGATGTACACGCCTGGGGTCTTTGCTTCAAAAAGCCAAAAAAAAAAAGAGGTCTACAAGATGCATGGGGTGTTTATGGCAACAAAGTTGGCACCTTTATGCCATAAACACCCGCAATAGATCCACATCCGAAGTGCTACTTCAAGCACGCCCACAAAATCCGATTTTTGCTTCTCTATACTCATTAAAAGGGTAGAAATAACCCCAAATCAAAATCTAAGTGATAGATGGTTAAGGTTCCAACTTTTTACCTTGAATGAGCTGAGAATGAAGTAAAACTTTTGGATCTCATTGCTTCTACTTGAACTTCCAAGCCCCGTTCTTCTTTTCCAACTTCAAACACACATAAAAAGGCACCAAAAGGCTCAAGACCACACAATAAGGGTTTAGGGTTTCAATCTAGGGTTTCTCTGAGTTGGTAGGGTGATGGAGGCTGGTTTCGGACGAGATAAAGTGTTTAAATAGGGTGCAAACCCTAAACATTAGGGTTTTGTCCAGACAGCTCCTACTCGCCGAGTCGGTCTACCGACTCGTCTAGTAGATCACTAAAATCTCCACATAATGTCGTGTCTACTCGACGAGTTGGGCCTCCAACTCGCCGAGTACCAGAGTAAATTACAACATTACTTAAATATAAATACGTACCAGGAACTGGGGGTTATATCGTAAGTCAAAATGCTAGAAGAATTCTGTAAAAGTTTGAAGAAAACGAGCGCTAAATTTCCTCTGTATCGGCTATGAAGGAAGAACCATTTATATAATAAACGAGATTAGGATTTCATTAGGGTGGGCCACCATAAGCTCCTTTGGAAGCAAGTCTGGGTAATCCGAATTTGAATGAGGATTTAGGGGCTGTCCCCCTTAGACCCCGCTAGGGGCCAAGCCGGTGGCTTTGCCCATGGAATCTGCTAGGGGCGCTTCCTTTTTGGAAACCCCAAGCCATGGGCCGCTGCCCCTGGACCCCCGACTTGTCGTCGAACCGACTTCTAATCTGATCATATAAATGTGTGCACTCCGCACATACCCAGATATATATTACAATACAAATTATGAAGCCCCTTAGCTCAAATGTTAATTCTAGTTATATAAAGTGACATGGTGACACTAAAATCACCAATATATATATATATATATATATATATATATATATATATATATATATATATATATATATATATATATATATATATAATTGTCCGTTATTAATTTAAATCATCAGTAATTATTCACATTTAAAAAAGTTTCTAATGAAAATAACTAATTTACTCTATATTTTTATGAAATACTTTGTAATATAGTACATAAAATTAAAATAGAATATATTGTAATACATGAATTAAATAGTATATTGGAGTCATGAAATTAAAATAATATACTACAATAAATGAATCTAAAATAAAGCTTATAAATCGAACATTTATATTTCGTTTTTATCTTATTGTACAATATTAATGATACAAACAAAATTAAGATAATGTAGGGAAAGGATGAGGTTTATTTTTACATACAATAATACCAAAAATGTTTTCTTTAAAGGACAAAAAATATTATTAACAAATAAACCTTAAAAGAAATATTAGGTCTTATCTTTTTTAAATAAAATAGATGATACATTAAATACGTTTATAATTGCAAAAATAAAGTTGATAGAATTATCATATAAACATTATAAGTTCAATATTTAAAATTTGGGATTAATATGATAAAAAATAATCACAAGAATAATAATATTTTGAAAATCAAATAAAATAAAAAAAAAAAGTAAAATCTAATATTATAGTTGATAATACAAACATAAAACTCAAAAAAATAAAAATTATATTATTAAAATATCAATAATTGTTATTATTGGTGAAAAAACAATCCTACTAATAATAAAGAACACTCTTTATTGGAATATTAATATTTGAACTCTGTAAATTGTTTTATCAGTTCTTTTATTGAAGATGTTCTAAAAACATTAAGTATAATCTAATAAAAATAAATCTGAACCAAATTTAGAAGGAACTAGGTGTTTGTCAGCCGCCTGTTGCGATGACGACAATATATTTGACGAATGATGGGTTGTATGTGTAAAACATATACCAAGTATTAAGCAAAACATGTGACAACTATTTTGAAAATTACATAGAACAAATAAACAGAAGAAGCCATATGTGGCTGAAGCTAGACATGACAAACATACAATAAACGCACTGTCGCCAGTTGTTTACATGAGTTCTATCACTCGTTGTTTGGTTAACATACAATTATTATTATTTTTATTTATTTATTTATTATTATTATTTTTGCAAAATCTAACTTCTTCTTCAATAGCCAAAATGGTTCCCATAGAGCCGTCACTTCTTTCCTTATTTCTTTTGAATATCATGTGTATGTTGTAACGAAATTGTAAGTGTTCACCATATGCACTATCCGTAATATCAACTATTTAATAGGCCGATATATCACACGTCTGTGATTGTATGTCGTGGCATCGCCATATTTACCACCATTGAGCCCTCTATTTTCATTGAGATGTCGAACACCATAGTCTTCCTTACAACAACTAGTATCTCTAATGGGATAGTATTTGGGTTGGTAAATCCAAGCGTAACAATCATTTCAGAGCAACTTTTGTTAGTCATTTATGTCAGTGCCTCATTAAAGAATATTGTTTTGTCATGTGATCTGTCATATATGATGGACTTTATATAACAACCAGTTCATGAATGTGGTTTTCATCTTTGGAGATGAATCTCTGAGTTTCACTTATTTTGGAAAAATAACTTCTTTTACAATGTGGACTTGTAAAGTAATACCATATTCGATGCGATGTTATTTCAATTACAATTCCCTTGCAAGTAAATGTTGTTTCCTCTCGATCAGTAGGTGCCACCAGTTTTATGTGCTTGGTTGTTGTAGTGTCAACTTGTAGAAATATGAGTAATAGGATGGTATATACCATCAGGTTTGTCTCCTTAGTATCTTGACAATCAAAAGTATTGCCTGAGTTTGTTGCACCAATTCCTCTTCATTCAGATGGGTAAAGTCGTATTATCTAGATGTCATACATATAATCACATATCTATATTCCCAAGAGTCATTATAGAATGATATTGTTTGATAATATATGTTTCTAAATGGTCATACTAAGGGGCTGTTTGGCAGGATCTGAATTTTTAAGTTCTGAATTTTTAAAAGGTCTGAATTTCTAAGAGGATCTGAAATTTTAAGAGCTGAATGTTTAACATGCTGTTTGGTTGGGACCTCTGAATTGTTCTGTTGAATTATTAAATTGACCATTTTACCCTTCTGTTTTATTTTTTATTAAATTCAACTATTTATTTAGAAAATAACCTAATAAAAATTTTTAATTATGTATTAAAAAATATATAAACACCATATAAAATCGAAATTTAGCATAAATCAAAATTAAACACAAATCCAAATCAAACATAAATATTTTTAAATCCACAAAAACATACTAAAATCCAAATAAAATCCTACAAATTTAAATTCACCCCAATTGATTCGCAATCTGATCACGTAAATTATCCATGTATTCATTGCCTTGTCAACCCCATTCCATATCGTGTATGTTTTCGCCATCATTTTGCCCCCCTTGTGCTTGAGCATTGTTCTCCTCGAACGCCATAAATAACTCATCATGAATATCACATTTCCTTATGAAATTGTGGACTGCAAAACAAGCAACGACTCTATCTCTTTGCACTGAAAAAGGAAAAGGAGCCATTCGCTTTAGGATTGGGAATCTCGTCTTCAAAACACCGTAAGCACGTTCAATAACATTTTTGAGTTGCGCATGTGCATGATTGAATTTTTCTTCCTTGGTTAACGGACGTCGCCGTCGATAGTCGGCTAACCAATACCTCGTGTTGCGGTAAGGAGTCATAAATCCACGAGTGTTGGTGTATGCAGCATCGCAAAGGTAATATTTATCTATACACATGAGTGAAGGAAGTATTATATATAGAAATTTAATATTGTATTTTGGAATAAATTTAAAAAGGATTAAAAACCTGGAGGAGGGAACGGAAAGCCTGAAGTCGGGTTACATGCAACTTCTTTCAAAACTCTCGAATCATGTGTTATACCCTCCCAACCGGCCCATACGAATGTGAACATCATATCAAAATCACAAATTCCTAAAATTTTTTGAAAGCATTCACCTTTCCCTCTTCCCCTATAGCTAGTTTGTTGATCAGCAGGCACGACTGCATGTACAAGAGTTCCATCTAGCGCACCTATTGCTCCAGGAAAGATTTCTTTTAGCTTACGATGCCTCTCTGAGGAATTCACGGTTGCATTAGAATTCGTTGGCACTATAACTTCTTTTGCAAAAATCATCATTGCATTTAGCACCTCATGAAAGCATCTATGAATTGTTTCTGTGGAGTGTTGAAACCTTCGTTTGATAATCCTGAACCGTTTATTATGTGCTATAGTTGTCAAGAACATACCCATCTTTTCTTCAACGCTTATATGCCTACTACTTTGCACCCAATTGTTTCATCTAAAATGATTGCATAAAAGTACATATGCTTCACGTAAAAGACGCATCAAGTCATGACACTGTGTAGAAGTTCCATGTAACAATTCTTGTGTATGTTGATGACCACTCATTTCCGAATCATTATCAATTGCCCTTCCAATCCTGTTGAATGCTAGATTCAACCAATAGCAACATAGTAACATGAAAAATGCAATTTCTTCATCCGAATCCATAAGCAATCTGTTATTTAGAAAATACATAACAATTATATTAACAACATATAATATAAAAATTCATCAAGCCATTAATATCAAGTAATCCAAAACATCATGTAATCCAAAACATCAAGTCATTATTGTCAAGTAATCCAAAAAAAAAAAAAAAAAAACCATCTAGTTCAAACCAAACATCAAGTAATCCAAAAAAAGCCATCTAGCTTAGACCAAACATCTAGTTATCCAAAAAAAACCATCAAACATTCAAAAAATCTACTTAGCGAAACATTCCATAATGTGCTCCAACAGTCTTGACCCAATTTTCACAAATAGTTGGATCAATGGTTAACCACACGTGCCTCTTATCCACACTTTCACCAAAAAGAGCAACAACAGTAGTGTATCTTGGATCAAATATTCCCCATCCTAACTTCTCCAATTTTTCCATACACACATCCAAATTTGAAGAAGAATGCTTTTCTACAAATATTTTAGCAACTGTGGCAATATCTTCACCGATTTCAAGCAATCTTGAGTTGGATGCATCTTTACCCTTATCTTTACCCTTGTCTTTACTTTTATTTTGACTCTTTGCCGTATCTTTAGTCTTTTGTTTTTTTGATTGAGCGGATGACTCGTCACTGAGACTTACAGTTTCTTGTTGAGTGCAATCGATGTCATCAAAGTCATGCAAACTATAGTGGCTTGAGTCTTGAGTAGGACGGGGAAGGGTAGAAATTGGTCCCCAACTATGCATGCATGTCGCAGTCACGCCTTCAAACAACTGTGTGCAAAGGTCGGGATACGATAATGGTGTGCGTCTCAAAGAATCCACATGTTTGTTTGACTATTTGGAAAAAAATATTTTATTATTTAAAAACAATATAATCTATTTTTTTATAAATTAACAAAATACCTTCGCTTCTAGTTCCCATTCTTCTTTGGAAAGATTAAAGGTGTTGGTTGTTGAATTGTACACATTACCGGTTTTGTTTTTTAACTTCAAAAAAAGCACCAAACTTTGACTTTAGGTAGTCATAACGGTTCTTCATTTGTTTTTGGTCGGCAATAAAGTTATGTTCAATTTTTAGTGTTTCGGCTACATTTCTCCAAGAAAGTGCTTTCAAACTACTCCCTTCCCGTCCATTGATCGTAACTTCACGTAAACAAGCTTCTAGAAATGTTTTCTCTACACCTTCTACCTTCCAACTAATCCTATCCTTCTTTTCTCCCATTTCTTTGATCAATTCAACAAAAAAATGCATGTTTTAGCAACAAGTTATGCATTACAAATACACATAACATCAACATATTCTGCATTACAAATTCAGATAACATCAACATATAATCCTATACATAGAACATATCAACATTTCATTATGTCCATTGAAAACATTAGGATTCGTTCATTTAACATCAAACTCAGCGTATAACATCAACATATAATGCACATTTCCTAATAACAACACGAGCATATATGATTTCAATACAACATCAAACACAAATATGATTTTAACAACATTTCAACATAATAATAAAACATAAAAACATTGAACATAAACAATTGAATATAAAAAATCAAACATAACATGAACTCATATCAGGGAAATAATAAATTAGGAACTCATAGCATGGAAATAATATCAACATATAACATCAACATTGAACAAATAACATCAACATATAACAACTAAGGAACTTATAGCAGGGAAATTAAAAAAAATTCGTTTTTTGAAGAAATCAGGAACAAATAACATAACATGATTTGGATTTTCGATTTTCATGTTTAGGAGCAGCAAGAAATCGGTTTCAGAAGAAGGAAGAAAGAAGAATAGCAAAAAAACGATTTTCAGAAACAAATAACATACTTGATTTCGTTTTTTTATCAAATCAGGAACAAATAACATAAGATGATGTTGATTTTTGATTTCCAAGTTCGGGAGCAGCAAGGAAAACGAATTTCAGAAGAAGGAAGAAAGAAGAATAGCAAATAAATCGATTTTAAGAGGAGTAGCGACATACCTGAATCGTCGGCGAGAGGTGGGAGGACGATCGGTGGCAACGGGTTCGTTCCAGGGACGATCGGTGGCAGCAACTGCGTTCCAGCGGCTACGTTCGTCGACATGCAAGATTGAAGCGACTCGGATCGTCGCTGGGAGCAGATGTGAATGGAAGAAAAACGGCTGAATGCTTTTGATGGGTATTAGGGCAAAATAGGCACGCGTTTTTTTTTTCATACACGACTCAAGATCTGAAAAAATAAGAGGCAAATAGAGTTTTAAGAGGGAAAAATTAAGATGCAGACAAACGATCTGAATCTGAATTTTTCAGACATTGCCTCTTAATTTTGCTATTAAGAGATAAACAAACGGACCCTAACAACTACTTGATGCAAATATATTATTTATAATAATTTGATTATTGATATATATATATATATATATATATATATATATATATATATATATATATATATATATGTATATCTTGTAATTAATTGTAAATTATTTATTTCATGAAAAATATTATTTTTCAATATTAACGATAAGAATATATCATAACATATCATAAGGTAATTTGTAACATCCCAAAAATACAGTCCAAAAATTCATTTTAAATCATTAATAAATCATAGTTATAAAAACATTAAATCAAGTCATAAGTCATTATTCTCAAAACATCCTAATCGGATCTCAAATATATCAGAGTAAAAACATCTGAGGCTGCATAAATTGTGTGTGTACTGCAGTCATTCCGAGCTCTTCCCCTTGCTACTAGAAGTACCTTAAACCAAAACTAAAAACTGTAAGCACAAAGCTTAATGAGTCTCCCCAAGCTACCACATACCATACACATAAGCACACAACAACATACATTGGGCCTAGCCTGCTACTCGGGCCCTATCCAACATCGAACGAATTCGACATCAGCCCCTCATGGTAACGAGCCCTGCTCGGTATATAGATTTGTTTCTACCAGGCCCCACCTAGCTCTAGGCCCCGCCCGCTTTACACATAAAAACATATAATAATAATCATGCTAGTACATAAAAGTCAAACTCAACACTATAGCTGCTAGTCTCAAGGCCCCATCTATCTTGGGCCCCACCCTACTCTGCTAATAATGAGATAGGTAACCCCATCCACACTCAGCTTGTCATGAGATACGGGACCCCACCCACACTCACCTCCCTACCAGACACATACAAGTATCACAAAGACAACAAGTATAACTAAACATACAATCCTTCCTCGAGTACCACCCGATATCAAACCATAGTTCTAAAACATACATATAAACCTTCCTCGGGCCTCGCCTGACATCGGACCGAAATCCAGAAACATAAAGGCTACATCGGGCTAACCCCGACATTGATTTTAAATTCTACATATGCTAACATACATAAATGATCCAGCATTGGTGCCTTCGACCCGTTCCTACAAGGAAAAACTCACATCACAAGCTGACTTCAGAATCCCGTGAGTGAACCTTTGGCTGCTAACAGACAGATCCCCAAACTACAGATCTCTCGACTACCCGAGCTATCATTACCCACATAATACTTAGTTAAGAGCTGATAATCCTTCTTAGGGTAAAATGACCATTTTACCCCTGGTGAAAGTCAACATTCTGGTCAAAGTCACCGCTTGGTAAAAGTTAAAGTCAACACCTCGAGTTGACTCAACTCATCGAGTCATCCTCCTGACTCGCCAAGTTCTCTCGCTACTCATAATCGTGATAGAACGAGTCAACTTATCGAGTCCCTCTTTAGACTCGTTGAGTTGCGCCTTGTAAAAAATCAGGACAAACCGACTCAACTCGTCGAGTCCCTCTCCGGACTCCCCGAGCCCCTAGTATCTAGATCCAAACTCCATACTTCTTCTACATACTAAAAGGGCCATCCTAACCCGCTACTGGTCCTTCTTAATGGGTTTAGCTCAAACCCTAGTTCTTTAGGACATAGATCTTTGTCCAGAGGCCATATTACCCCCAACCAAAACATAAAAATTGAGATCTAGGTCCTAGACATCAATTGAACACGTAAAGCCTTAGTCATTCCTTCCATGCATGGCCTTTTAGGGCTAAAAAGGCCATAATAAGTCCTTAAAGCTTTCATGGGGCTTCCATAGTCATAAATTTTGCACCTTTATGCCATGAAACCCCTTCTCGGCCCCAGATCTGGAAGGTAAGTCACTTGTGATGTCCATTTCCCAAGGACTAAGCTTCTTGGACCAAAACCCTCATAAAGTGAAAATAAGGAGATCTAAGAGACTACTAGGCAAGTTAGAGGCTTAATTACTAGAAAAGGACTAGGATGAGATGCTACTTCTGGATCTACAATCTTCTCTTGGATTCCTCTAGCTTCTTCTTCTTCTACAAGCTTCTAATCACACACGGTTCACTTAAAATTAGCTTAATTACAAGCATTAGGGTTTCGTGGATTAGGGTTTGGAAAATGGAGAATGGAAATGAGGCCATAAAGTGGGGATTAAGAGGCTTAAATATGGTGCATACCCCAAATTTAGGGTTTCCCAAACCCAGACCAACTGAGTTGGTCCTCCCTAACTCATCAAGTTAGTCTCTCAACCTACGTACGAAAAAATTATTTCTACTTGTCGAGTTATCCCTTTGCACTCGACGAGTTGACCTCAATTTCCATAATATCTTTACTTATTTAGATTCTTCGTTACCGCGTGTTACAACTCTCCCCCACTTAAACTGGACTACATCCTCGAAGTCTGCTACTATCACCTACCTTGCAATCATCTCACACGCCACGCCCACAACCTTCATCCTACATGTCTTGGAGCAATTGGTGTTTCCCACCTCCACCGACACTCGCCATCTTGTAAGTACTACTATCATCTTGAGCAATTGATGGCCTTCCAAGGCAACGAAACCCAAGCATTGAAACCTTCCAGATCTGGTGAAAGATTATCCTTATTGTCATATTGAGGACTAGTTCTATCTTTCCGAGATCTAAAATCTATAATGGTTTGTCTCCCTGACGGGCCACCTATGCTACAAAAACTACCATGCCAAAAAACACATCAAATACCATTCGAATGTAAAACTTCCCACTCTATCTCGATGCTACCATCAGAAACAAAATCTCTGTCGATAACCACTTGTAGAATACTTAAACTTGACAAAGGGATTAGATAATCCTTCGAGTAGAAGATTCATCCCTGCAACGGTGAGACTCATACGAGAGCTACGCAACACGGTCAAATCAATTAGCCTGAGATTGTTTAATCCAACTGTACGTGTCTTCGCTCTTCTGATCCGCAAGCTACCCTACGCACTACAACCCTCATAATCACTACTTCTATCTGAACATCACACTACTTCTTCTATACCTTCCGAAGTAAATGGGACCTCCCGTGTCCAAACTTATCTGTCCACTATCTGGAATATCAGATTCCACCCGGTTATTGAGCCGATGATCACCCTCTGATTCGCTCCCAAGGACTTCCAAAGGAGACTTTGGCTATCGAAACTGTTATGTCTACCTTACCACTCTTGGCTGATAAATCTTGTAATCCTCGATCCCATATCTCGACCGCACAGTCTCTGGTAGGTCCCACCTGCTTTGCTACAATCACACGGGCCTCGTCCACGAGTTTCACCCAAACGATACTATTGAGTGGTCTTACGTCCAGGTCTCACCTATCTAGGGCTACGCAGGTACAACTCCCTTGAACTCTATCTACATATCCATTCCTGATTCTAATCACGCTAACTAGGAGATACGCGTCTCACTTACATTCCACTGGCTAGGAGATACGGGCCCCCGCCTACACTCCACTAAGTAGGAGATACGGGCTCCCGTCCACACTCCACTCACTAGGAGATACAAGCCCTCGCCTACACTTTGCTATTTGGCTGCTAAAGAATGTCATAGCTAACCCACAGTCTTACAACACTTCCCACACTATCTTGCTGCTAGTGAATGCTACGACTGTCCCACAGTCTTACAAAACTTTCCACGTCGATCATGCACACAACCTAACATTCAGGATGAACTCACGTCCTAACAGGAATTTCGTCAACCTGATTCCCAAAACCAACTATCGAACACCAAAAGATGCGAAACCTATGTTGGGAAGTTTCCTAAACTCCCAACTCACATACCCCTCAATCCAATCAGACACTTGGGCTACCTTCCTTCATGACGAAAATGCGACTCATCCTAAATCCACACTTCCTTCTGCTCCTGAATCCTTGGAGAACCCTCCCCCACTTTGGTTCAACTAACATCTTATAGCACACCCGGCTGGAAAGATCCTCAATCCCTCTTATCATCCAGTGATCAATCTTATTGGTAACCAACACTTATTGTTGGGTTTTGAGCATTCTAACACTCCTATGGTGTAGATGCAACCCTAAATACCTTGGATCTATTTTTTCTCTAATATACATGCAAATACTAATATTCCAAGGTATTACCCTATCTAGAATACAATTATAGATACTTGGGTAACAATATAGATAGAATACATAGCTCTTGTCGTGTAGCTTGACTCCATGGGGATTGAGTTCCTAGTGCATCAAATGTAACACCTCAAATGGCTCACTCAACATTAAATGCTCTTAGAATAACTTAGAGAGAAATCCACACTTCATGAAATCGGCTAGCCCTTCTTTTACACACACTAGTGGCCGATTTTGGTGAATAATATGATGCTTATATAGTCTATTACAATTAGGGTTACACCATGTAAACTATAATTGTCATGACCTTTCATTTCCATGACCCATGGGTTATGTAACCTCCATGGAGCATCCTATGGGTTTAACCCAACTTGATTATCCATGGAGCGTTGGCCCACTATATAAGTTATGGATGATTTACAAAATGAACCGATATATTTAATTAGTCTCCTTTTAATCACATAATTAATTCTAAATTAATTGTTGATCAATACTAATTCAATATTATTATTCTTATTATTAATATATTAGAACTTATAATATATTAATAACCATAAGTGTCTTATTTCTCTCATTTAGTCTATCCAAGTGCATGATGCCATGCAACCCAAATGGATCATGCCGGGTCGGGTCAAGTACATACCAAATATAGTTATGGACTTAGATATTAATCCAACAGTCTCCCACTTGGATAAGTTTAAAACTATTATTGCGTATGACTTCGAAACCCAACTAGCAATCGTTTCTCTCAAAAGCCACTGTCGAACTCTTATCTTGTAACTAAACTCTGACCTTTTCAATGACTTGTCCATTAGATAAGGGATCATATATTCCTCTATTCTAGATATCATATGGACTAAGACATGGATTAATAATCATTCTCTCTGTCTATTTGTTGTTTCCCAATTTTCGATTTATGACGACTGACTGATTGAACAAATCACATCAGTCCGGGCTTGGCCAAGCACTCACATGTGTCATCACTAAATCATCAAGGGGCCCACAAAGATCGCTTTTATCCCAAAGGTAAAAGGAATGGATAAACTTCAACTCATATGGGTTGTTCTAGTACTTGTTGATTCATACACAAAGGCATGTTTTATAACATCGAGTTACCAATGCATTTTCGTGCAATCAATGTACTATCAACTCATAGTAACAACTCATATCTCTAGGTTTGAAGAATATAAGATATTATCGTCTCATGATCACTCATGATAAAATCCATGAAGTAATTCAAATGAGCTCGGGTTGAATCCAAAATATCAAAACTTATGAGCACTCATGAGTGTTGTAGCACCACTTTGTCCACTAACTTGGACCTCTACAAGACAACCCATGACAGTCTTGATTCATATCTACTTCCAACATATAACCGATTGTGGATGGTTGGAATAACTTAGTTATTCAGGAAGAATAACCTAGTTTATTCTGGAAGTCAAAACATGCAAAATGAAACACAAGAAAAAATGAATCTAATATGGTATCAAAACTATGAATATAAATAAAACACCTTTTATTTATCACCATACTGATTACTCATTATTCATTATTTCGATTTTATCAACTTTATACTTGAATTTAAAAAACAATAGTTGTCCCATGCTCCAAGCATGTACACTATATTTTCTAAACAATAGCTTTTCAGTACATCAAGTATACACTATATGTTTGTCTATGATCATTACTTTGTGAAATAGATCGATTGAACGTACTTTCAATGATTCTCTTTTCACACTCCCAAATCCTTATAAAAAATGTAAGAATTCCAAATTCCTAACATTTACCAAACTTTGTTTAGATTTTAAACTTAAATGCACAAACCCTCTTGTAATGAATTTGTACAAAGTCACAAACACTTATCAACAGTCATTATAGATTATTCCAATGGAGATCAATTCCATGGAGATGAAGTTTCAAAGCACATTGCTTTGAATATCCTTCTTGCATTAAGTTTTCTAATCTTACACATATAACTTCCACCTATGGAGACAACTCCATATTCCTATTTTGACTACTACTTCTAAACAAGAGTTGTCTCTTTTCCAGAATATGTCAATATGCTCCTTCCAATATTAACAATATACTTCCAACTATCCTTGAGCAACCAATCTTTGGTAAAACCTTAGATTGTCCTTGACAATTGCTTAATCACTTTAGTCATATCCAACTCTAGACCTTTTCCCCCTTGATGCCCCAAGGCATTTGGAAAATTTAAAAAGGATAAATATTATAGCACATGCAATCGATCTTGTACCCAAGGCAAACGAGACACGATTCATAATGTCTCACATAAAGACATGATTCTAGACCAGTATTTTGCTACAATAATTTTTGTTTGCCATGTTTTAAAATTTTGACTATGAAGAGGGATGTTGTAATCATAACCAAATTTTGAGAATGCAATATATAGAATTTCCTTAATTTGAGCCAATCCAACATGAAATTCATATATATATATATATATATATATATATATATATATATATATATATATATATATATATATATATATATATATATATATATATATATTCTTGACTAAAACGATTAAAATCTCAATCTAAACCTTTTAGAATTGAAATGAAGTATAATTTTCTCTCCCTTAATTATAGCAAAACAACTTTTTCAACCCTTGCAACCTCACGAGTTGAAGTTTTATTTTCTGTAATTAACATTGCTAACTTGCAATACTTATCATAATTATCATGCTCCCACTAACATGATGATTATTAGCATAACAATTATGCTCCCACTAGCTTTGACATGTATCCAAAAATTACAGGACTTCTTGAAATCAATACTTTATTGACTTTCTTACCAAAGTTCAGATTTGTGATACTAGATTGCTTTGATAAGGCTTTATCAAAATTATACACCATATCTTAGATAGCTCATAGGTTTGTCTAAACAATTTCATAACTATGAAAAGGAATTTCGTAATCATAGTCTCAATTGTTTAGACCTTTTTCCATTTCTCATAAGTCAATGTTATATGCTGGTTAACCATGCACGCTCTACTAACGACTTTGAGAACTGCAAATATCACAATTGCTATCTACTTAAAATCTACTTAGTGAAATAATTTCCTCACCATCATTTTCATGAGTCGGAGATAAACCTTACGACAAGGGCCTGCCATAGCTTCGAAGTAGCTGTGCTACCAATTGAGAACTCTCAGAACTACTATGCATTGTCAACTTGAATAGGCACTGAAATGTCAACACGATAGGTTATACACCTCAAGTCGTGTGCTAGTGAAGAATTTAAAGTTTTATTCTTGATTAGGTCTTGAAACTTTCAAGTGCTTTAGGACTCCCACTATCCTCTTGACATATAAGA
The DNA here is from genome assembly GCF_052625555.1 of Lactuca saligna. NCBI lineage: Eukaryota > Viridiplantae > Streptophyta > Magnoliopsida > Asterales > Asteraceae > Lactuca > Lactuca saligna. The sequence goes on along the minus strand of NC_136424.1, from coordinate 146,752,251 downwards.
CTCACTTGCCAAATATACAAGAGATAGTGCGGATTCTTTATCAAGACAAACACTTCACACAATTGGTCTAAGTTGGTCTTTGTTTTATCCAAAACATCACAACTTAGCAATTTCAAATGTACAAGAGTAGCTAACCGTTTACTCTTACATTTGACTAGTGTTAATAAACCTTCTTTAAGATATGTCACGTAAGTTACAATCTTGGAGTATGACTCTAAGAATTGTTTTGGAACAAAGTATGACTCATCTCTTTGATTTAACCATTTCATCAACTTATGAATCCTCTTCTTAGTTATAAAAATGAACTAATATGACCTTAGAGGATCAATTGTGATATTGTATCTTAATCATTAAGATGATCATGAACATGATACTAAAGTACTCTCCCATCTTTTTAGATTTGAGAAACTTTTATCTTTCTGCGAAATTTGATTATTCTTATTCGTTCTTTCATACATTGAAACTTTTCTAATGTCTCAGAATTATACTTAAGATTGTAAGTATAATCATATTTAATAAACTTTAGTAAATCATGATGAATATTATTAATGATCATTTGTGGTGGGCTTGATCAGTGCACAAGAGTGTGTACTTGATCCCTTAGTCCTTTATTTGACTCACACATCCATGTGAACAAGTAATAAGTCTTAATTTTCCAATGCTTGAAACTTCTCATTCATCATACTATACAACTTGCATGATTCCAAGTTTCGATCCAATTGAAACTTGGGTGATGAGAATCTTTCCTTGTTTGGTAAATTTAGACATTGCCACAAATGAAAGAATCAAATTCATATTTCCAATATTGCTATAAACATACAAACATCAAGTTTTCATGAATGCCATTGTAAGGAGATAAAAATAAAGTAAAACAAACTTTTATTTATTTTAAAATGCGGAAAAACTTTTCTTTACAATGCAACTTGAAAATGAAAACTATGCTAGTACATGTTTCCTAGCCATCTATCATAACTCCTAAGAAGTAGCTCAAGAATTCAATCTTCATCCAAGCGATAGAAATCCATCTTCGCGGTTACATTCAGCATACTCTTTCTTTAAGTTTCCTTCACTTTTCCTTTGATTCTTAAAACATAAACATGTGACCCAGTCACATCATGTAATAAGAAACTTAGAATAGAAACTCAATCGAGTTAGATAGTGGACTTTACCTGAAGTAGAGTCAAACTTATTGACTTTACTAGCCTTATGATCTTTCAGGTAAAATTGACAGCTTTGCAACCAATGCTATTTCCTTTTGGCAATAGAACCATATGGACCCTTTGGGAATGATACATGGGACAATCTCAGACTTAGCCTTTCTCTTTACCATTTGGTCAACCGAGTTGACTATGGCCAATCCCTTTCAATTGGGAAGAGAATGCTTTTTCTGGATTTCCAGTGTCATCATTGTCAATGTCTATAAAGTTTTGGGAAGTCGATCTTCTAATCAAATTTGCTTTAATAGCATTCCAAATCATTGTTGATTCAGTAGTACCAAGCAAATTGATAAGATCATTAAGGGTCTTGTCAAAGTATGTCTCATAGGTGTCCCGAAGGAACTCACTATGTAACTTAGAAAGTGATTGAACCACCAACTTTCTCAATACTTTGACACCCAACTCTCCCGGCTTGTCAACATGTGACTTCATCTCCAAGATGCGACCACACATAGACCTTGCTTGCCAATAGGGATAGAGTGACCTTGAACTTGTGGGATAGGGAGAATAATTGGAGGAGGTGGAGGACGTTAAGTTCCAAGAGATTTGGGAAGATCATAGATGTTTGAACTAGACATCTTTTTGGGAGATATTTAAGATAGTTGATTTAAAGTCCTTAATATAACACCCCAATTATGTAATATTAAGGCGAGGACCCAACATAATATTTTATAACTTGGAAGAGGGATGTCGTAATCCAAGCTATAGAATATTTGAAGGTAGATGAATGATGATTCACCAATTTTCACCATGAAAACGAAATAATTTAATTAGGTTTTACTTGGATTTGAAACTCCTAGATCTTTTGAGATTCATTGAACTATTTAATGGCATGTTTCAATCTCGAGTGTGCCCTTCAGGTTTTGTGACTGGGATGCCGAGGATAACAAAACAAGGTGTGAAGTAACCATGCAAATTACTTGGTACCCTTAAGTGTTTACCCCTCAATCGATGTGCCGGTTAACCACACACGCTCCATCGATAGTATGATAAACATTAAGTTACCCTTTGCCTACCTTGTTAAATATGAGTTAGTGTGCTGATTAACCACACACGCTCCACTAACCGACTTAAACAAAGTGCAAAGTGTAATTTCATGGATTAGCACCTTATTCACATTTTCCTAAGTAACTAAGATTGGGTATTTATAAGAGGTTTAGTTACTTAGTATTTATCATTAATACTTTTAATGAAGGGAGAATATATAGTCTTTGTCCTACCCGTTCGGCTAACAATCCTCCACCAGTCAAGGAAGCGGTAGGTGAGAGTGGACACCAATTAAACTACCATTTTATAGGCAGTAACCTTATACCTCCTTATAGACCGGTTTGGTGAATGAGGCCTACAAACGGTAAGACTGACTTTACTATTATACATATATATATATATATATATATATATATATATATATATATATATATATATATATATATATATATATATATATATATTAACTTATAATATTATAAAGTATACGGGTTGAATTTTAACTTTTAATATTCTAAGGGCGAACTTGGAATTAAAGTATTCATAAGTGAAAACTTTTTCAAATTCCAAAACTTGAGGGCATGTTTTGAAACTACTCAAAAAGAATTAATTTCATAACTTATGTGTTTAAAGTACTTTTAATTAAAAGACTCTTCAAGTTCCATAACTTGAGGACAAGTTATTGAAGATTTAAACTAATAAAAGAAAGTACCTTTTCTTTATTTTGTAACTTATGGAATTAATTAAATTTACACATTTTATTACTTAATGAAGTGTCTCTTGAACCCCCATAACTTGAGGACAAGTTATGGAGTCATAAAACCATTTAATGAAAACAAGACACTTCATTTTGTAACCTTTGCCATCTTTTATGAGTTTTAAGAAACTTAAATGTAACTTTTCATGTAACTTGAGGACAAGTTACAAAAACACAATTTAGAATCGAATCTTAGATTAAATTGGATTGAAAACATATTATCACATAATTTTCTATTAATCTAAATCAACTCATAAGAGTCAAGATAATTTAAAAAAAAAAAAAACTATTGGATTCCATAACTTATGGAGTTTAATGTTTGTTTAATGATGAAACTTGTTCATGTTCCATAACTTAAGAACAAGTTATGGAATTCTGTAAAACATTAACACCAAGTTTTGTAACTCCATAAAAAAAACTTTGAATCATTTTTTTAAACCTTTTCATATCCATAACTTATGGAGGTTTCAAAAAACTCTTTAGATCAACATTTTAAAACTAATAAAATAAGTATATCATTTTATCCTTTACTAAATTTGACCTAATTTAACTCATATAGAAAATGATTCAAATTTTACAAATAATTAGTTTTCACAAAAACAAGTAATTATCTTAAAATTTTGATAAACGTCATGTTTTTTTTCAACTTAGAAAATAAACCATTTGCATCAATATAAAAGAAAACAACCCATGACTCTGATACCACTGTTGGGTTTTGATCATTCTACCAATCCTTTTTTTTTTTTTGAACCGGAAAATCTAATCTACTCCTAAGACAGGAGGCGATTCGGACCTTGTCCCTCTTAAGACATCGGATGGAACGAAAGGCATTGGCGACATCTACCAACCATCAGCTGCTAACAATGGGGTCCTTAGCCCCATGATCGCCTGGAGCTCCATAAGCTCTGAACTTCCAGAATGTTAACATGTGTGCCCCCATCATGGCCGCCATCTCGATGCGGAAAGAACCCAACCTCTCATCCAAAATATTATAATTCCCTCCTTGATCGTAAAAAATATCATAGGAGTCTGTTCTAAAATACTGCACATATTCTTAGCTAAAATAATCTCTCTCATCTGCTCATCCAGCTTCCCGACTCTAGAGCCCGAACTTGATCCCTCACCTGCACCTGAACTGTCCACTGGTCTACCACACAGCGTCACCATGCTGCAAAATATCATAACAACTATTAGAATAATGATCACTATTGCGGGATCACATACACTACAAGTTTCCTTCTTTTTATCTCAGCCCTCCTTGACTAGTCTACGGATCCTCTGCTTTTAGTAATACGGGCCGTTACTACCTTCCACATCTATCCATACTTTTCTCAAGAACTGCCTTGATTCCACCAAGTCTCTTCTTTTACTACTGCTTCACGTGCTAAACTCATCCTAGGCTTGCCTTAGGTAATCACCATCCCACTCTCCGCCATCAACTGCATAAGAAGTCCCTACTATCTCCCCCTAACTAGCTCAAGAATACCATTACATATCACTAAGACTAGATAATTCTTTGAATGAGAGATCCTACCTTACAATGGTTGGAGTCAAACAAGAGCTGCGAAATAGAGCTAGACCTAACCTTCTCAAATTATTTAGTCCTTGCAATATGTAACTTAACATATTCATTTACTAGTTAGTAAAAGATAACTAGAACTCTTAAAAGTGCAAAACAAACAGCATTCGAGCATTGAGTAAACATAATAAAGCATATCCAATAAGCCCATCATATCACTGACTAATCTATACTAGCATACAGTTCATAAAGCTGATACACATATAACAGAAACAGAAGGCATCCTTCCTAGATCCTTAGTCCTAATCTAGCTTGCAGTTCTCATAAAAAAACACATACCATAAATTTGTATGGGTATTTTGGGAGTACTTACTTGAGCTCGGATGATTGCATGCACCACACCCTTTTCTCTTTTCAAACTTTTATTTATATAAAAATGATTTTCTTTTGAATTTTTCTATACTAATTCCTTAGTTTGAGTTCAGACACACCCGAGAGTGTGCCTTAATCCCTCAAACCAAGGCTCTGATACCAACTTGTAACATCCCTAAAATACAGTCCAAAATTTTCACATTAAATCATTAATAAAACCATAGTTATAAAAACATTAAATCAAGTCATAAGTCATTATTCTCAAAACATCCTAATCATTTGTCAATATATAAGAGTAAAAACATCCCAGGTGTAACAACATGATTTTTCAAACCAAAATTTACATTTTTACTATTAATAAAAACACATGACTGAACATTAATTCTCAAAACCCAATACAAGTTTTCAAAACAATTGTTCAAATCCAGGATCCACAAACATAACTCCAAATCCCGAGTGTGCGTACAATCATGCCAATGCCTTCCCGCGATCCTCCGGGGTACCTGAAACACATAACACATAATACGGTAAGCATGAATGCATAATGAGTTCCTCAAAATACCACATACAACAATTTGCCACTCGAGGCTATACTCTGTACGACCCTCTGGTCAGTGTATCTCAGCGGGACCCTCCAGTCCCGTAGCTCGTTAGACCCTCTGGTCCGGTCTAGCTCGTTGGATCCTCTGGTCTAGTGAGAATGGCACATAGCATATATATATATATATATATATATATATATATATATATATATATATATATATATATATATATATATATATATATATATATATATTATACCTTAATATCCATATTTGGTCAAAGGCTGAATTTTAAGAGGTACAAACCATTACACATTATGTATAATGACTTTATGCTATGAAATCCAATCTGGTCAACATGGTGAATCAGTCAACAACGTTAAACAACATTCCCTCAATTTCATCCATTTGAATAAGTAAAAATCAATTGAATCTGTCAACACCAAGTATACTTCATACAACATCTCCTATCTCACTATTCACTCACACGGGCACAACCAATGTACCACCACAAATTCGTCATCGTTAGAAAGTGAGTCGTCTTTGAAGCTGTAGATCCCTGCGAAAATCGTCCAGTTCTGGTTCATATTCCCTTATATGAGGGTTTGCATCTCCTTTACTTAAATCATTTCCCGTTTTCCTCCATTAATAGAAGAACCCTAAGAACACTTACCTCTCTTAACACGACCTCTCTCAACACCATAAATACAAATAATCTGATGCGTTGCTCCTCAACCTTTCCATATCCTTCCCCAGCTAACGTAGCCACCCCTACCACCACTCTTTTCCTTTTCTCTTCCCTGGAAGGCGACATTCACCACCACACACCGTTGTCTCCACCACCATTTTTCTCTAAATTGATTCTTAATTTTTTGAAATTGGTTATCTTTTCTCTATCTCGCCCCCGAGTTGCATACATATCTCCTTGAATCTTTAACTTGCGTGATTTTAGGAGTGATTGCGGTAGAAGTTAGAGAACAAATGATTTCAAATTCAATTGGCATCCCAGATTCCCCCATTCTCTTCACTATTTATCCCAATCTCCCTTCCTGGTGCATCGACACAACCACCCATCAAACCACCAATCACCACCAAACAATCTATCTCACACTATTGCACGAATCAGACCTCACATCTGATCAAACCATGTATCCCCAAATTATCGCATATCTGTGAATTTGTTAATCCGTTGTATTTCCTCAAAAGGTGAGAAGTACTAATTACTTTTAGTTTTTGAATGTTACGTGAATCACTTCAGCTCTACCTTCATATTTTATCCTATGGTTTTTTGATTCAGGTTTATCATTTTCGTGTTGTTTCTTATATTAGGCTAACGTAACTTAAAAAACCTTTGTTTGTATAACCATGATATTTGGTATTTTTTAACTTCGGATCTTAAATACTACCTTTAATGTTGATTCTTATATTCACAAATTTTACCCTACGAGGTGCTCGATGAAATGTTTAAGAGAATTATTTCTTGATTAAACTCCATTGGGTTCTGATTTTTGTCTTTTGTTTGGTATATACCATGAAATCACTTAAACTTTTACTTGAACTCACCTTCTTAATTGTTTTTTCATGCTATTTTGTAGCCTCTTATATTCGTGACTCATGACATACTCTTGTTGATACTCCATTTTCATTATGGCTTTAATGGACTTCTACTAATATTCTTCTTTTTATTGTTCATTTCTAAGAATTGCTGTGATTTTTTCTAATTACAGTTTGTCAAACATGGATGGTTTCATAATAAAAAGATCAAGCATGAAAGGAGATATAAATCTTGATGGGGTTTTCAACAATGTATCATATGAGGATGTGCCCAAGCTTCAAGCAACTCTTACGTGTTTAGGTTTTAAAGTAATTCCACATAATTCTAGGAATTCCAATTGCAATATTTTTATCTCATGATAATATTAATTTGTTGTTGTTTATCACATTTATTTATACAAAGGGGATTGTGTACCACATGTAATGTTGGCTACTTTGTAGTTTTTCCTTGACTTTTCCAAGATAAATCATACTGATAGCAATATTACCAGAATTTAGAGTTTTTTTTTTTATCTTATTAAAAATGTGTTTGATCAATAAATACATATTTAAGAAAAACAAGTAACATGTGCATGTCCATCCACTTTGCATCTCTTTAAGATATTGTATTTTACAACATATTGCTAATAATGATTTCTTTATATAGGTTGTGATTGGGATTAGTTATACTTCTTGAAGAAGGCTGAAGCAAAGAAAACTTTGTGTCTCTTCCTATATTATAGTTCTCTCTCTCTCTCTCTCTCTCTCTCTCTCTCTCTCTCTCTCCAAATGCCAAAACTTTATGATTATTTGTGTCTATTTTGGTCCTGCTTGTGTTTGTGTTTGCATTGGTCAACCAGTATTTGAAAGGGAGACTGAGATTTCTTACATATCCATCAAATTAGAGACCTTGCATCTGATATGCCTACTTGGCATGTTTTTTTTCGGAAAAGGGTAAAGTAATTTTTATTTTGGGTTTCCAGTCACCTGGTATGATTTTTAGCATCAAAGGGCAATCTGTAACACCGTAAAATTTTAAACAATTTTTTGCATTTTGAAACACATTTTCCAAAAAAATTTATTAACAAAATCCCATTGTATCATATCTTTGTTTCACAAAATATTTCCCAAGATCAAAATACATAAAATCCCATGTGTGTGTACGAATCATGCCGGCGCCTTCTCGCGATCATCACTGGTAACCGAAACACATAACAGATAATGTTGTAAGCATAAAGCTTAGTTAGTTCCCCAAAATACCATACATAACACATACTAGCCACTTGAGGCTATAACTCTGTGGGCCCTTGGACCCTAACTCTATGGAACCTCTGGTCCTAGCTCTGTGAACCTTCCGGTTCTATCTCTGATATACTCTGATATACACATGTCATAAATCACATAGAAATGATGCAGTGCAACACAACACATAAGTAGCATACAATAACTCTGTCACATAACTCTAATTACCACTCAAGGTAAAGTATAGTGAGAAGACTCAACTCAGATGTCTCGATAAATCTCTGAATCGGTAGAAATACGATCTAGCCTCCGCCTAATCACATAAAGTAATACTCTCATAAATATAACTCTCAGGACTAGACTCAACCCTCTCTTGGCACCCTCAGGATGGTAAAAGACCATTTTACCCCTCTTTTGGCTAGAAGGCCCTCATTGCTGACCAAACCCTAAAACTCAACCAATGTCAACGGTCAAACTTTGACCCGACTCATCGAGTGCACTATGGCAACTCGGCGAGTCTACACGTGTCCACTAACTTCCTAGTCTCATTTGGCATGTCGAGTCCCTCCCCTTGCTAGACGAGTCACACTTGTCATGAATCGTGGGGCTACCACGAATCAACTCGTCGAGTCTCACGATCAACTCGGCAAGTTCCATCTTGAAGTCCAGTCATCTAATCCCTCTCTGAATCACTGAGTTATTCCCCCAACTTGGTGGGTCTACTCACTGATTGATTTACGGGAAACCCTAACCCTACTCGTCGAGTCTGCCCTTGGACTCGGCGAGTTCATGCCATGTACAAACTCAATTGACCTCTTGAGGTCATATCTGTTCCTTTGTTCCATAGATTTGACCTTCCCAAGCCTGATAAACACATAAAGCTCGAATCTTGCCACTCATGGGACGTCTAGAAGGTTTCACTTGGTGATTTAGCCCTAAAAAATAACATCCTAAGCTCAACACCTTTATAGCTCAACATAAAGCAAGCTGAGATAAGCTCTTTAGATCATTATGGGTCCAAATCCAAAATCTCAAAGTAAATAAGGGCCATGTTCTCATAATTTCTTCCATTAAACGACATGAAAACTCTACATCTATGGATTCCTTCAACACAACGGTAAAGGGGCGATATATTACCTCAAAGATGAAGTCTTTAGCTCTAAACCCACAGATGCACCACCTCCTTGGTCTCCTCTAAGCTGGAAACACCCCCTTCTTGGAAGGATCAACCACAAAGATCAAGAAATGGCTCTTTTACTCTCAAAATTTCTCTAGATCTTTTAGGGTTTCTCTCTAGGGTTTGGTAGCCGCAAATGACGGCCCTAAGGGCCTTTAAATAGGTCCCAAACCATTGAAATTAGGGTTTCATTAAATAACGTGGACTCGCCAAGTCCGCTCATGGACTTGCCAAGTCCACTCATGGACTCGCTGAATCCACTCATGGACTCATCGAGTCCACTCATGAACCCAGATTAGAATCCGCGACCCTACTCGGCGAGTCTAAGCACCAAGTCGCCGTGTCCCTCCACAAACTCCAAAATAAATGAAAAAATAATATACCTAGGAATCAGGATGTTACACAATGTAATTTGATTTTTTTTGGAGGGTTTTCTATCACCTGATATGATTTTATGGGAAAAGCAAATGAACATTCATTATTTTTAAATGTGTAGTGTACTTTAAGTTATTTTTATAAAATTAATTTTACTGTTCATAGTTTTAGGATTCACAAAATACATCCAACTTTTTGGCAATGTAATATCAATATGTTTATTTTTCAGGCATTGTATTGTGCACAGGGACCATTTATTTTAATTAATCTTAAAAATGGTCCAATTTATTCTTGTCACTATTTTTTAAATAGGAACAATGTATACATTTTTTCAACAATGACCTTTTTTTGTTATTTTTTAAACACAAAGCATGTATTTGTTCTATTTGATACAGTTCCATTTCTGTTAGTTTATAAACATGGACCATTTCTGTTAATTTTTTTAAACATAGACCATTTGAGTTAATATTATGTATACAGGGACCATTTATTCGTTTTTCTAATATATGGACCATTTATGCTTCTTCTTTTTTCAACAGGGACTATTTCTATTTAATTTTTAAACATGGACCATTTATATGTCTTTTCACACAGGGCAGTTTCAATTAGTTTTTTAAGGAGTTATTTTTCTAAACCTTATTTTTAGGTTTTGTCACTTGTATGGTGTCATACTATGATTTTATTCTTTGGTTTTTTGTTACAAGGGATGATTTTTTCATTGAAAGAGCATTGAATTTGGTATGACATTTACGTGAAATAACATCCTACTTTGGAAGTTTTTATGGAACACAACCAAAGGATTATACAAAGAGCATCCAACTTATGTAAACGTACATTTATCTTTGAACTAACAAATCAATGACATTAAATGAAAATTTTAAAATTAATTGTTTTTATGTTAAATTGTGGCTATTGGTTTTCTTAAAAAAATATTATCAATATTCTAATTTGACACAAAAACTGAAATTTAATAGTTTAATGCAAATGAATAAAACGACTATAGGCTAAATCAGCCAAAAGGAAATAGTTTTTGTTATTCAATGCAACCACCTTACCTTTTTTTTCCAAACTGATTTACAAAATTTCCTATAATGTTTGTTTGTTGTAACTATTTTGACGAAGGACTTTATCTGTTTATAAAATTCCTTATAAAGTTCACTTAAGTTTCTAATAAAACCTAACAACACTTAAAAATAATCTATTAATATACGTTACATGAATTAAAAAATTTCTATTTTTCAACACAATGAAGATAACATGTTCTAATTAATGTTGAAATGAAAACAATTTCAAATTTGGTTATGTTTTACGATGACAGTTAATAAAGCTTAAGGACAAATAATTCAAAATGATGATATTTATCTTCCATAATCGATTCTCGCATAACCAATTTTATGTGACATTATCTAGAGAGATATAATGTGGCAATACAAAAATATTAGTGAAGTTTGACAAACAATTCAATGGTGGTGAAATATGTACATCAAATGTGGTGTATAAAGAGGTGTTGCACGATTAATAATGCACAATCGATCATGTTTTCATATGCATTTGTAAGCAATCGAAACTTTTCATGTTTAATTATTATTGATTTCATGTATGCTAAAATTACTATTATTGATAATTGTTTAGATGTAATAAACTATTTGCATACAAAAAATCGCCTCTAAAACTAATTTTATAAAGAAATTATTCACACCCGTCGCTTAGCTGGTAAACGGCTAGTGTATATATATATATATATATATATATATATATATATATATATATATATATATATATAATCACAGTACACATAATCTCAAACAATGACGTTCCGGTCTACATATAGATACCACCCTAGGTAATGTATAGTGAGAAGACTCAGCTTGGTAAACTCGAATGATCTCGAACTCAAAACATTGATCTAGCCTCCAACTAATAATACAAAATTTATCTCTAATTAATAATGGCTCTCAAAGGCTAGACTAATCCCTCCTATGCTCTCTTAGAAGGGTAAAAGACCATTCTACCCCTCCAACGGTCCAAAAGTCCACTTGTTGACTAAACCCTAAAAGTCAACGAAAGTCAACCCTAAGGAGTACGCAGCACGTACTCGATCCCTACGCTGGGTGTACACGACCACTATGCAGATAATGGATTGACATCACCCTACACCCCGCGTACTGGGATTTATGCTCAGCTTACATCCCGGTTTCAGTATTAACTCATTTATGGTCTTAATCAGTTAAGACCTTGGCTCAAAATAAAAATATGGACCCTTACAGCCTCCTAATCCATAAAGTCGAGGACTTTAAACCTTTGCATGGCTGTAAAGGTCATCATCAACCAAAACACACCACTTTCTTTACTAAAGAGCTCATATCTCACTCTTGGCTCACTCCTAACGTCCAACATCGGATTTTTATGGATCTATAACACACAATACACTGAATAATGACAAATCAAGGTATATGGAGCTCCATTTGCTCATAAAGTCTCCACCTTTGGGATAAAAACCCTAGAAATGACCCATAATGCACAAATCAAAAAGATTGAGAAAGCTTTGAGCTTTTTACCTCCAATAGATGCTCGAACCTTTGAAAAGCTCAGATCCAAGGCATGCACACCAACTCTAGCTTCTTCAATGAAACCTTCTTCTCTTCAAAGGTACACAAGAACACTATCAAGATCTCACACACACACACACACACAAGGTCTAGAACGACGGTTTGGCACACCTAGGGTTTTGCTCTCTGGAAATAGTGGCTAAAAGTGAAGCCAAAACGTTTCTTATATACGGCTCACCCCCACAATTAGGGTTTCCATCTGGACCTAGTACGCCCAACGTACGCTATGGTATACCCAACGTACCGGGTTGACTCCGTGTCAAGAACACTCTCACAAGTACGCGCAATGTACTCTACCTTACGCCCAACGTACTCAAAAGCCACATTTTTCTTACAAGGACTAATTTTTTACAAATTAGGGAAATAAAAGGATCAAAGTAATATACCTGAATTCCAGGATGTCACAATTCTCCCCCACTAGAATCAGAATTTTCCCTCGAAGTCTAGCTCCGCAAATAACTCAGGGTAATGCTCTCGCATCTCTGGCTCTAGTTCCAAAGTTAAACCAGACCCCCTCCGTTGCTGCCACTGGACATGAATTAGAGGCACTTCCTTGTTCCTCAGAACCTTCGCCTTCCGATCTAGGATCACGATCGGTCTCTCGATGTAATTCTCGATTGCGTCCACACGAATGTCCTCTAACAGTACTACCGCCGTCTCATCAGCCACACACTTTCGAAAATGGGACATGTGGAAGGTGCTATGGATCTGGATCAACTCCTCAGGAAACTCTAGCTGATATGCTACCTTGCCAGCCCTGGCAATCAACCTGAAAGGTCCAATATATTGAGGCCCCAAATTGCCCCACTTCCTAAACCGGATCACTCCTTTCCATGGGTAAACCTTCAGAAGCACAAAGTCTCCAACTTGGAACTCAAGCTCAGATCATCGTCTGTCCGCGTAACTCTTTTGACAAATCTAAGTTGTTTGCAACCTCTGTCTGACCTGTTGAATCTGCTCGGTCGTCTTTGACACAATCTCCGTGCCACCCATAACTCTCTACCCCACCTCTTGCCAGCATATAGGAGTACGACACCTCCTCTTAGAAAGAAGTTCAAAGGGAGGCATATCGATGCTCGAGTGGTGGCTGTTGTTTTAGGAAAACTTAGCCAAGGGTAGGTATGAGTCCTAACTCCCACCAAAATCCATAACGCATGCACGAAGCATGTCCTTGAGTGTCTGAATTGTCCATTCACTCTGTCCGTCTATCTGTGGGTGGTGGGTGGTACTAAAATGCAATCGCGTTCCCAACTCCTCATAGAACTTCTTCCAGAATCTGGAAGTAAAATGTATGTCCTAATCTGAAACTATGGACGTCGACGCACCATGTCGAGCTACCACCTATCGTACATAAATCTCTTCTAGTCTCTTAGTAGAAGAACTCTCACTAATAGCAAGGAAGTGAGCGCTCTTCATCAATTGATCCACAATCACCTAGATCGCGTCAACTCCGTGCACCTTCCTCAGCAATTTGATGATAAAGTTCATCGATATTTTCTCCCACTTCCACTGGGGAATCTACAAAGGCTACAATGGACCATGAGGATGCTGGTGCTCTACCTTGGCCCGATGGCAGGCCAGGCACCTCACTACTACACATGCTACAACTCTCTTCATACAGGTCCACCAATAGTCTTGTTTCATATAAAAATACATCTTAGTGGGCCGAGGATGGATTGAAAATCTCGATCTATGCGCCTCCTCCATCAAAGTGCTACGAGCTCCGTCCGTATAAGGCACCCAAATCCAACCTCGAAAGGTCATAAGTCCCCGGCTATCCATCACAAACTCAGATACCTAGCTAATCACCCGCTCCTTCTTGCGGTTCTCTGGTCTTATGGCCTCCGCCTGGGCCTCTCGTATGGTATCCAACACCGAAGTCATCACTGTCATCCTCATGCATATATCCCAAATCAGGGCACTCTCTGCCTTGCAGCTCAGGGCATCAGCTACCACCTTAGCCTTTCCTGGGTGATACAAAATCTCATAATCGTAATCTTTTACCATGTCCAACCATCTCCTCTAGCGCATATTCAGGTTAGGCTAATCCATCAGATACCTCAAGCTCTTGTGGTCTGTGTAAATGGTACACCAAACCCTGTACAAGTAATGGTGCTAGATCTTGAGGGCGAACACCATTGCCACAACCTCTAAATCGTGGGTAGGATACCTCATCCCATGAGGCTTCAGTTGCCTTGATGCATATGCTATCACGTGCCCCCTTTGCATAAGCATTGCACCTAACGCTAATATAGATGCATCACAATATACCACGAAGTCCTCCATTCCCTCAGGAAGAGCTAACACTGGAGCTTCGCACAAGCTCTGGCGAAGAGTCTCAAATGAGGTCTACTAATTGGGACCCCAAACAAAAGCAACACCCTTGCAGGTCAACTTGGTGAGAGGAACAACAATCTTGGAGAAATCTATAATAAACCCCTGATAGTAGCTAGCTACCCCTAGAAAACTCCTGATCTCGGTGGGGGATCTCAGCACCTCCCAAATCAAAACCGCGTCAATCTACGTCGGGTCGTACAAAATCTCATTCTGATTAACAAGGTGTCCCAAGAACTGGACCTCACGTAACCAGAAATCACATATGGAGAATTTGTGTAACAACCCGAAATTCATATCCTTGATTGTAACCCTTTTCGCGACTTGTTCCGATCATCAAATCGCCGTTTCCGATTTTGTCTCCGTTTCCGACCTTTTATTAAGTCGTTAATGTGAATTTTATTTTATGACTTGATAAGTGTCTTAATACCCTTAGAACTCATTCTAACGTCTCATATTAATGATCGGAACATTTTTAGAACCAACCATATCGGGTTACGGCAATTTGGCCGGGTACGACCAAAAGCCTCGTCTAACGCCGGTATCGGGTAGAATTCTACAATGTTCCGAACTTAGACACTATTTAAAGTGACTCAAGTCTCCATTTTGAAGCTTTTGCTCCATTTTACAACTATCACTCCAACCTCTCTCCTCAAACTAGATTTTAGGGTCAAAATCTCAAGTTTAGGGCTTCAAATCACCAAGGTACCTTCCCTAATTTGTTATGCAACATCTTTAGCCCTCAAATTCGAGTTCAAACCATGGGATAGGACCATTAACATGAGTTTACGGCCCTAGAACAGTCCTAGGCCGTAAACTCACATAAAGAGGGTTTTTGGAACAACAAAACCCCTCCTTGACAAGTTTGGGACTTAGATATGGCTAAATGGCTTCAAGATTTGGACTCTAAACATTTAAAACATGGATTTTGTGAGGTTTGAAGGAGTTTACGGCCAAGGCATGTGCTTGGGCCGTAAACTCATATAAATGGGGTTTTCATGCCCTTAAACCCTTCCAAACCTCAAACAAGGCTTAGATATGAATTATAGAATATTGGTTTTAGCATTTGGGCACCTTAAACATAATTTTTGGGGGATTTATGTGAGTTTACGGCCAAGGCATATGCTTGGGCCATAAACTCCTTATAAATGGGTATAAAATCAATTCTAAGGTGTTAGAAAGCCATCCAACACCACCAAAAGCCTTGGAATAAATCATAGAACCAACCAAAAATAGTTTAAGGACTTTAAACACATCAAAATCCCACATTTGAGAGTTTACGGCCATAGAACATGTCTCATGGCCGTAAACTCATAAAATGGTGTCAATTGGTGCCCCAAACTCATTTCTAGGCTTGTGGGAATTTTTAGAATCACATGTGATTAATTTTAACACCTTAACAACACTTATTCTATGAGATATGTGAGTTTACGGCCATAGAACCCATGCCTAGGCTGTAAACTCCCTTAAGTGTTGTATTTGATGATTTTAATTCAATCCAAGCCTTAGTTAAAATTATTCCAAGCATTTCCAAGTGTCCATACCCATTAGTGAGCCATTAAACACCATAAACCACCCCTCTATGAGTTTACGGCCGTAAACTCATGGGGAATGGGTGTTTAGGCCGTAAACATCATTAGGGAGTTTACTTTTGGGGAGTAAACTCGAATCCCAAGTCCCACGCTTCAATTCCCATCCGTAGATGTCTCCCGGGTCACTCCAAACACCCGTTTTGAGGTGTTTTCGTTCGTTGGAGTGTAACTTCATATCTAATTAGAGTTTGTAAATCTAATTAGATATATTTGTATGCCATTTCATTTTACATAGGAACCTCGCATGTTATCAGGCCTCGATTCGACGTTTAGCACCCGAAATCGACACATTTCCGCGTCCGGTGAGTTCATACCCCTACCCTTTTTCAATGGTTTTTCAATGTTTTCAGGGGGGAATACAAGCAAAAGTACAAGTATATCTTGTACTCAATCACATGATTTCAATTAAATGGTTTCATAATTGTACACTTTAAGAATTGAAAACCTTTTAAACAAACCGTTTTAACTTGCAGAGTTGTTTGTTTTTAACCCAATTTTCAATTCGTATTATACACTGTTATATTGTGTACTTGATAATTGATTGTTCACATTTAAATTGATAGAATACATAAACCATTGTAATGTCTGTAATAAAACACTAAGGTTCGAGTGTAAAAGACAGACTCCATTAGAAAACATGAAACATCTATATGTCCTTAACAATACACCTAGGCTCGAGTGTGATAGATAAATACACCTAGGTTCGAGCGTAATGTCCTTAATAATACACCTAGGGTCGAGTGTAAAAGGGCAGCCATCATTAAATAACACCTAGGCTCGAGTGTAATGTCCTTAATAAAACACCTAGGCTCGAGTGTAAAGGACAGGTACGTAGAATAAAGTCAGTTGTAAATACTACTTTCCTAGTCGAAAAGTAAAGAGTAATCTTAATGATTGGAGACACGTCCTTGTAACACTTCCATGGAACGAGGTAGTGGAGGACTAACCCTGTAACCAGAATCTCCGTTCGTAGGAGAGCGTGGCTTGAGTGTATAGATCTATACGGGACTGACAATCCCACACCTGGCTGCTAGCTACAGCCGAACCGAAAGGTTCAAGGGTGACGAGAGTCATAAAAAGGATATTAACCACGGTTCGAGTCATATCTAGTCTGAGTATGGTTAAGGACTCGCAATCTAGATTATTAACGTTTCAGATTCATTTACTAGCTTTATGTACGTAGTAAAGCTAATGTACATTTAGGGATTGCAGATACACACACAGTCAGGAAAACATGGGGTTTCCTGGGAAGAACACTGAACATAACCATAACCAGTAAAGACACACACACAGTCAGGGAAACATGGGGTTTTCTTGGGGAGAACACTGAACATAAATAAAACCAGTAAAGATATACACACAGTTAGGGAAACATGGGGTTCTCCTGGGAAGGACACCGAACATAGTCAGAAACTAGTAACAGTTCACACACACACAGTCAGGAGAACATGGGGTTCTTCCTGAGTAATAGTAGTATGAAATTAGAGAAGTGTAATAAGTTAAACAATTGAATTACATTTCACAAGAACAATCATGTTTTAATTAAACATCGTTTACTTTACTTTCGGATTTGGAAACTAACTTTACATAAGAAAATATGGGATTTTCTTGGATAACTACTTTTCAGGAAAACAAAGGAACTCGTACATTTTTAGAAAAACTAACCGCTTATGAACTCACTAGCTTTATGCTGATTTTCAAACTGCTTGTATTCTCAGGTCCGAGTTAGACAGGTACCCGAAGATCCTTTTGTGTGAAGACGGAGTTCTCAGAAGACTCATTTTGTATTGTTCATATATACTATGTATCACAATTGTACAAACTTTATTTTTGAAACAACTGTAAAACTTTATTATGTAATGTAATGGTTGTTTTACTTTACTTACTATGTGCATTGGATTTGATACTCAACGTGGAGTCAACCCCGGAAATGTTTCCGCCTTCGGTTTTCGGGGTGTGACAATTTGCCATAAAGCATCTCCGATCTCAATACTCCAAGAACCTCTCTCAAATTCTCCTCATGTTTCTCTCAAGACTTCGAATACACCAAATATCGTTGATGAACACGATCATCGAACGATCCAACATAGGTCTGCATACTCGATTCATGAGATCCATGAATGCGGCCGGTGCATTGGTGAGCCCGAAAGGCATCACCACGAACTCGTAATGACCATAACGAGTTCTAAATGTTATCTTCTGAATGTTTTCCTCACGAACCCTCATCTGAGGATACCCATACCTCAAATCAATATTGGAAAACATAGATGTACCTTGCAACTGATCGAATAGATCATTGATCCTCGAGAGTGGATAACGGTTCTTGACCGTTATCTTGTTCAACTCCCGGTAATCAATACATATCCGATATGAACCATCCTTTTTCTTGACAAAAAGGATCGGTGCTCCCCACGACGAGCTACTTGGCCGAATAAATCCCTTTCCCAACAACTCCTGAAGCTATGAGAATAAATCTTGTATTTCTGGCGGCGCAAGGCGATAGGGCTCCTTGGCGATAGGTGCCGCCCTTGGAAGCAAATCAATAGGAAGCTCTATCTGCCTGTTGGGAGGCACACCTGGTAACTCCTCGGGGAAAACATCCGGAAACTCGCTAATCAACGGAACCTCATCGATAGTATTCGGTCTCTCCATAACATTCCGTGTATCCGACACATACACCAGAAAACCCATGCAACCCTGTTGCAAGCTCTGCCTCGCCCAAGTAGCCGAACAAAATGTTGACCCAGATCGGGTACCCTCACCGAATATTGTAAGTACTCCCCCATTAGGATTTCGTATGGTCTCCAGCTGATGCTCATAGTCGATCATTGCCCCGAATCAACTCAACGAGTCCATGCCTACGATGACACAAACATCCCTTATTGCGATAGGCACCAAATCTATCGGAAACTTGACTCCAGAAATCTCAAGCACACATCCCCGGATCACATTAGTCGTAAAAACAGCATGCTCATCAGCTATGGAGACTCTCAAGTGTCGACTTAAGGCCTCACATCGGCTAATGATGTGACGAATCAATGCTAGCAATACGAAAGAGCGACTCGCACCCGAGTCAAACAACACTAAAGCAGGTACAGAACTCACAAGAAAAGTACCTAAACACCTAAACACACCACATATAAGCATTATATATATATATATATATATATATATATATATATATATATATATATATATATATATAAGAATAAAACACCAGTGCTGCGCGGACCTCCTCCGCTGTCAACTGGAAGGCTGTATCGCAAGCCTTCAGTGCCTCGGCCTTCACTGGCCGCCCCTCTGAAGCTCGAGTAGAAGAAGGCGCAAGTCCATGCGCGATCCCTGAAGTAACTTCGGGCACTCGGCCTTCCGATGGCCAGTCTGGTTGGAATGAAAGCAAACCAAACATCACTTGGGGCAATCCCACGCGATATGCCCCTCCTTCCTGCACTTGTAACACAGACCTGATCTGCAAAATCCATCATGGCTCTTGCCACACTTCCCACAAGTGTCGACCGTCTGACCTCCCGATCTCGCATCAACGGGCTTTGTCCGCTTGGCTGCCAATTGAGACTGAGCCGGCCGCCTGTCCCTCCTGTGAGACTCCGCCTCCTCCATGGCCTGAGTCTCCAACTCAATCTCCCTCTTCCAAGGATTTTCATGGAGCTCAAAAAATGATTGATATGTCAAGTTTTCCACGAACTCATGAATGTCTCTCCTAAAAATACTTAGACATCGGCTCATACGTGCCTGCTCAGTAGACAATGCTCTCTCATTAAACACTCGGGTGATCACAGTCATAGTCTCAATCCCATGCTTGAGAGACAAGAACTTCTAGGTCAACCGTTCCTTATCCATCCTGTGAGACTCCGCCTCCTCCATGGGAGGGACATGCTTGAGAGACAAGAACTTCTAGGTCAACCGTTCCTTATCCATCGGGGGAACGTACTCATCTCAAAACATAGTGGTGAACCTCTCGCAAGTCACGGTGGTAAGCTCTACAGTAGAAAAGTAAGTTGTCCAGCGTGAACTGTACCCTCAGATGCTCCGGACAAGAACATGTGTAGTAGCATCCCTCAATGTTAGAGATCCGTCACTCATTGCTGCTATCGGATCCTAAGTCCCATCAAACTCTGGTGGCTTCGTGCTGCTGAACTCGTGGTACAGCAACGAGTCACCCTCCAGTGGCCTAGAAGCAGCAACGGATGCGGTGGTCGTAGCAACAACAACATCGGTAAGAGCAACGTACTGATCATCAAATCTCTCAATCAACATGGTCTTGATAGACCCAAACATCTCCGGTATCTCAGTCTGAATGGTTGCAGCCACCTCATCATGAATCATCCTGCGAATTTGATCATCGCTAACACTGCTGCTCCCTGGAGTGTGGCGCGTACCCACCATGATGTCTCTGAAACATAACATAAAAGAAATCAGAGACTCGCTTGAGTAGTCTCTCAATCGACCACTCAACCTTACTTGTTCCTTAGCACCCTAAGGATTCTTACTTGGGCTGCTTTCTAACCCGGTGTTTCCAGTAGTACGTTCCCTATATTACCTTCCACACCACATTAGCATTCACCCCAAGTCTTCCTCCTATGATCCAGATTGCAAGTACTCTATATATTTTTTTGAACGCAGGCTAACCTCCAGTAGACCTCTCATAAGGTCCTCTCTGCTACCTAATCACACTCGAAGTACTTCACAGTAGCAATAACTCCTAGCCTAAGGCATCACATATCAGACCACTCTAGTCCTAAATATGAATACCTAGCCTACTCTAGCATGCATAACACATCTCATAATATCTCATTGCACATAATGTAAGGGTATTTTGGGAAATCACCGTGTGGGCGCAGGCTGATTGTACACACTGCTCTTTTCTTCTCTTTTGAATCTTTTACTCTTTTTAGAAAAATCGTTTCTTTTGTAAACTTTTCTCAAATCCTCAGTTTGATTTCAGACATGCCCGAAGGTATATCCGAATTCCTCAAACCAAGGCTCTGATACCAACTTGTAACAACAAGATTTTTCAAACCAAAATTTTAATTTTTAATATTAATAAAAACACATGACTCAACATTAATGCTCAAAACCCAATACAAGTTTTCAAAACAATTGTTCAAATCCAAGATCCACAAACATAATTGCAAATCATGAGTGTGTGTACAATCATGCCAGTGCCTTCCCGCGATCCTCTGAGGTACATGAAACACATAACTCATAACATGGTAAGCACGAATAAGTAGTGAGTTCCCCAAAATACCACATACAACAATTAGCCACTAAAGGCTATACTCTATACGACCCTCTAGTCGGTGTGTCTCAGCGGGACCCTCCAGTCCCGTAGCTCGTTGGACCCTCTGGTCCAGTCTGGTTGGGCCTTTCGGCCCCATAAATCGTTGCACCCTCTGGTCCGGTCAGAATGGCACATAGCATATATATATATATATATATATATATATATATATATATATATATATATATATATATATATATTTCTATACATATATATATACATATATATATATACATATATATATATATACATACATATATATATATATATATATATATATATATATATATATATCATCACAATACACATAATCTCAAACAATGACCTTCCGATCCACATATAGATACCACCCTACGTAATGTATAGTGAGATGACTCACCTCGGTAAACTCGAATGATCTCAAACTCAAAACACTGATCTAGCCTCTGCCTATTCATATATCTCTATTTAATAATGACTCTCAAAGGCTAGACTAATCCCTCATATGCTTTCTCAAAAGGGTAAAAGGCCATTCTACTCCTCCAAGGGTCCAAAAGTCCACTTGTTGACTAAACCCTAAAAGTCAACGAAAGTTAACCCTAAAGAGTATGCGGCGCGTACTCAATCCCTACACTAGGCGTACTCGACCACTATGCAGATAACGGGCTGATTTCACCCTACGCCCCGCGTACTGAGATTTACGCTCCGCGTACATCCTAGTTTCATTATTAACTAATTTATGGTCTTAATCAGTTAAGACCTTGGCTTAAAATATAGATCTTGACCCACTACAGCTTCCTAATCCATAAAGTCAAGGACTTTATAGCTTTACATGGATGTAAAAGTCATCATCAACCAAAACACACCACTTTCTTCACTAAAGAGCTCATATCTCATGCATGGCTCACTCCTAACATCCAAGATTGGATTTTTATGGATCTATAACACTTAATACACTAAATAAGGACAGATCAAGGTATATGGAGCTCCGTTTGCTAATAAAGTCTCCACCTTTGGGACAAAAACCCTAGAAATGACCCATAATGCACAAATCAAAACGATTGAGAAAGCTTTGAGGTTTTTACCTCCAACTGATGCTACAACCTTTAGAAAGCTTAGATCCAAGACTTGCACACCAGCTCTAGCTTGTTCAATGACACCTTCTTCTCTTCAAAGGAACACAAGAACACTATCAAGCACACACACACACACACAAACACAAGGTCTAGAACGAGGGTTTGGCACACTTAGGGTTTTCTCTCAGGAAATGGTGGCTAAAAGTGAGGCCAAAACATTTCTTATATTGGGCTCACTCCCATAATTAGGGTTTCCATCTGGACCTAGTACACCCAACGTACACTGTGGAACGCCCAACGTACCGGGTAGACTCCGCGCCAAGAACACGATCACGAGTACACACATAAATGATATGTACACAACGGTCATTCCGATCTCAAAAGCCACACTTTTCTTTCAAGGACTAATTTTTGACAACTTGGGGAAAGAGTAGGATCAAAGGAATATACCTAAATTCCAGGATCTTATACCAGGTTGCATAAATGATATGTACACAACAGTCATTCCGAATTCATCCCCATGCTACTGGAAGTACCTGAAACCAAAGTTGAAAAATGTAAGCACGAAGCTTAGTGAGACTCCCCAAGCTACCACATACCATAAACATAAGAACATAACAACATACATTGGGCCTAGCTCGCTACCTTGGGACCCGCCGTACATTAGACGAATACAGAATCAGGCCCCGCTTGGTATACATATATGTTTCAACCAAGCCCCTCCTGTCTCTAGGTACCTCCCGCTTTACACATACAAACATATAATCATAATCACGCTAGTACATGAAGTGGGGATTAAGATGCTTAAATAGGGTGAAGACCTCGAATTTAGGGTTTCTCAAAACCAGATCAACTCGTCGAGTTGGTCCTCCCCAACTCGTCAAGTAGGTTTCTCAACCCGTGTCCCAAAAGCTTATTTCTAGTCATCGAGTTGTCCCCGTTGGACTTGACGAGTTGACCTTTAATTTGCATAATATCTTCCCTTAATTAGCTTCCTAGTTACCGGGTGTAACGTAATTATTATGTCATGTACATCTTTTTGGACTAAAAATGCTATTTTTTTGTCTTATATGGATTTATATTTTAATATTTATAAAAATTAGAAGATTATTTATAGATAGAATAGCTTCTTCCTTTTATAAACTATTCAAGGAGACCATAAATAATAAAGAATACTTGCTTTTGATTAATTTATTTAACACACCATGCCATAAGTTAAGAGCATATAGGTTAGTTATATCTCTTCCTTCTTTTACTAAGACATAACCATGAAATTTTGATGAAGCATGTGTCTTAAAGGTTAGAACTCAAGGGATAAAGGCATAAAGTTAAGAGCATATAGGTTAGTTATATCTCTTCCTTCTTTTACTAAGCCATAACCATTAAATTTTGACCATTCCATTCATGAGTTTTTAAGCATAACAAAACTTTATATGTGTACATGCAACCCTAATGCTTTGGATCTAGCTTTTCTCTAATTGAACATCCAAATTTAAGCACAAAAGGAGAAACCCTAGGAAGTGTCTACAATTTTCAAAATCTATATAATACTAGGGCTTAGTTACATACCTTGATTGTTATATTGTAATAAGAATGATTCCCTTGACGATCTTGAAGCTTTAGAACTTAGTGCCATTAAAGTAACACCACTAATGGCTCACAAACACACAATGCAAGAGAATGATATGAGAGACGAGGAGATGATCAAAAATTTGGTTCTTCCTTCTTCCAAAGAGTGGCCAAAAATCTTAGACATAAGGGTTCTACCTCCTTTGATTATCCATATATGATAAGATATTCTGGAAACTCTAGAATAATGTTACATATATCACCAATTTCATCCACTGGCTTCCCAGCACTTTTAATTAATTCCTTTAATCCCAATATTAATTCCAAATTAATTTTTGGTTAAATATTAATTAATAATATGATCGCCAATTAATATATTATTTCCATAAGATATTAATAAATCATTTATTCTAATTTTTTAATCAATTAATAAATTCTTCCTGTTCCTCAAATAAGCATCCTATCCAGTTGCACATGTGAAGGAAACCCAAAAGGACCATGCCACTATGAATTCAAGTACATACCGATTATAATTATGGTCTTAGACACCTAATCCAATAGTCTCCCACTTAGATAAGTCTAATAAATATAATTACAATTATGACTTCAATTCAATCTTGACCGGGCCCAACACATAAGTCAACATGAAATCAAAGAGGGGCCCAAGATATTAATTTTACCCCTTAGGTCAAAAGGAACAAATAAACTTTGACTCATATGCTTGTACTATTTACTCATCAAATCATGCACAACAACACGCTTTATAACACCAAGTTACTGATGTGTTTACGCATTATCAATACACAACAAACTCGTAAATAACAACTCATATATCTTGGTTTAAATATTATACAATATTATCTTCTCAAAATTACTCATGATAAATTCCATGAAATAATTCATTGAGCGTGAGCTTAATCCAATACTTAAATCCCTGTTTCAAAAGCACTCATGAATTTTGCAACAAACCATTCCTATGTCTAAATACTTAGACAACCTACAATCTAATTTATGATAACCTTAATTCACTACTTACTTCGAAAGTATGATCGACTCTGGATATTTGAATAATCCAATTATTCGGGAAGTAAAACACTCGAAAGAAACACAAAGATAAATAATTGACAAAAGATAGTAAATGATACTCATAAATAAATCTCTATTATTTAATCATCAAATGTTAATTGAATTTATTTTTTACAAGTTTCTAAATAACTATCTAATCACTAAAACTAATATTATCCTTCAGACCAATACACCTTGCGTGCTTCTCATGCCTAATCCTACCGAGACCCTTTGATAGGGGATCAACAGGATTCTCTTCTGATGATACCCTCTTAACGACGAGGCAAGGCAACCACTCCTTCATTTTTGCCAAAAATTTATATCGGCTCCTTAATGGCTGGTACTACTCCAAGATCTCTAATGAAGTTCTTCAACCATATACCCTCCTTTGATGTTTCACTTGTAGTAGTATACTCTGATTCACAAGTAGAATCACCCATGGTCTCCTACTTGGAAAATTTTCAAGTCACTAATCCTCCATTAAGGGTAAACACCCAGCCTGAATGAGAACGGAAGTTGTCTCTGTCCATCTAAAGTTTAACATCACTATACCCAGTAACTCTTAAGTCATCACTATCACCAAGCCCTAGGACCCAGTTCTTCGTTCTTCGCAGATACTTAAGTATGTTCTTAACTACTATCCAATGAGCTTTACCTGGATTTCCCTAATATCGACTAACCATGCCCAAAGCAAAAGCCACGTAAGGGCGAGTACATGTATTAGCATACATGATCGATCCAATGGCGGAAGCATATGGAACTCGACTCATTTCTACAAATTCTGCATATGTACTCGGGCTCTGAGTCTTACTCAGCTTGGCATTACTTTTTATAGGTAACTCCCCTTTCTTTGAATTCTCCATGCTAAAACGCATTAACACCTTATCCAAATACGTACTTTGACTAAGTCCAATTAATCTTCTACTCCTATTTCTCAAAATCCTTATTCCTAGAATATAAGCAGCCTCTCCCAAATCCTTTATAGTGAAACACTTTTCAAACCAGGACTTAACTTCCTGTAAGGTTGGAATTTCATTTCCTATAAATAGTATTTCATCAACATACAATACCAGGAAGGTGACTATACTCCCTCTAGCTTTCACATATACACAAGATTCCTCCTCACTTCTAGAGAAGCCAAACTCTTTGAATTTCTCACCAAAGCTAAGACTCATCTGCAAGAATCTTGTTTCAATAAATATATTGATTTCTCAAGCTTACACACTCTATTAGGGTGTTTAACATCTACAAAACGTTTTGGCTGATTCATGTAAACATCCTTAGCCAACTTTCCATTAAGGAAAGCGGTTTTGACATCCATCTGCCAAATTTCATAGTCATGAAACGCAACTATAGTTAACATAACCCTTATAGATTTAATCTTTGCCACCGGTGAGAAGGTCTCATCATAGTCAACCCCTGGGGTTTAAGTAAAGCCTTTTGCAACCAGTCGATCCTTGAAGGTGTGCACCTTACCTATGCCAGTCTACTTCTTGAAAATCCATTTGCATCCAACTGTCTTACGACCTGGTACATGGTTAATCAAGTTCCAAACTTGATTGTCATTCATGGACTGGATCTCGTTGTCCATTTCTTCTTTCTATTTAGCAGACTTAGGGCCTACCATGGCTTCCTTGTATGTATACGGTTCGTCAAAATAAACCAGTGTACTATCATTGATAAACATATCACCATCCATAATTATATGGAAACCATAAAACTCTGGTGTCAGTCTAACTCGAGTGGAACATCTAAGACGTAACAACTTGCCAATAGGTTCAACATCAATTTATTCCTCGGGTTGAGTGCTAGTGTTAAAGGATCCTTCATCGCTTGGCTCTAGAATTTCTTCAAGATTAATTGCACTCTCATTGTCCTCTTTTCATATGAGATCTCTTTCGTGAAAGAATCCACTTTGTGCTACGAACACCATGTTCTCACTAGGTCTGTAGAACAAGTATCCAAAGGACTTCTATGGATATCCGATGAAACTACATCGTTCTCTTCGAGGTTTAAGCTTGATGTTAGTCTCTCGTCTAACGAAAGCTTCACAACCGCAAACCTTGATATGTGCCAACGAAGGAACATTCCATGTCCACATCTTGCGAGGTG
Source organism: Lactuca saligna (assembly GCF_052625555.1). Classification (NCBI taxonomy): domain Eukaryota; kingdom Viridiplantae; phylum Streptophyta; class Magnoliopsida; order Asterales; family Asteraceae; genus Lactuca; species Lactuca saligna. The sequence continues at coordinate 146,724,895 of NC_136424.1, read as the reverse complement.
TTTTGGCAACATTCTTTGTTGCATGAAGATTAAGAATGCCGATGGCAATCTCTAAGGCATACCCCCATAACGTGATTAGTAATGAAGCTCGAATCATCATGGAACAAACCATGTCCAACTACGTTCGATTTCGCCACTCAGCCACACCGTTAAGTTATGGTGTCCTAGGAGGTGTCAATTGTGAAACAATTCCACATTCCTTAAGGTAGCCATGGAACTCGATAATAATATACTCACCACCTCTATCAGATCTGAGAATCTTGATCTTCCTTTCCAATTGATTCTCAACTTCATGTTTGAATTCTTTGAACTTTTCAAAGGTTTTTGAAATATGCTTTATTAAGTAGATATATCCATATCTGCAATAATCATCGGTAAAAATCATATAAAATCAATTTTCATCCCTTGTGATAGTTCTGAAGGGCCCATACACATTTATGTGTATGAGATCCAACAATCCATCACCTCTTTCACATGAACCCGTGAAAGTTGATTTATTCATCTTTCCAAGTAGATAAGACTCTCATGTATCATCCGACCTTAAGTCGAATAATTCCAACACTTCATCCTTTTGGAGTTGGGCAATGTGTTTCTTGTTGACATGTCCAAGATGACAATGCCACCAGCATGCATTGTCTAGACCATTAGACGAATCAGTTTCCAACACACTATTTCCTAAGTTGTCTACAACCATCACAGTTTCATACACGCCATCACAAGGTAATGCTTCAAAATAAAATACACCATTATAATAAAAATGATTAGAACCATTCTCATTATCAAAAGAATATCTAAAACCTTATCTATATAAACCATGAAATGAAATAATATTTCTTGTCATTTATGATAAGTAACAACAAATACTTAAATTTAAATATCACGCATTACTAAATACTAAAGAATAAACACCATTCTTGGTGATAGATGATGATCTCCTATTTCCCATAATTAGGTTCATCTTCCCATGCTCCACATCTTCACTTCTTTTTACTCCGTACAAGTCAGAGAAAATGTGAAAACCACACCTTGTATCAAGAACCCACGATTTCGAATCTGATGAGTTTTTAGATAGAATAGTGTAAATACTTACAGAGGTTGGCTTAACCTTGCCATCCTTTATATCTTGCAAATACTTGGGGCAGCTTCCCTTTGAATGCCCTTTGTCATGGTAGTGAACACAAGTAGCCTCCTTCGGATCAGAGGCTGGGGGAGCTTCGGAACTAGATTTTCCATTAGGGCTATTACTTGAGGACCCGACTTGAGGCTTTTCCTTCGAGTTCTGTTTTGAGGTAGGTTTACTCTTCTTTTCTTTCCCTTACCCTATGGTTAAGATGGGAGCAGCAACAACAACATGTGTGGAGGTAATACTCTTTCCCTTCATTCCACTCTTGTCGGTTCTTAGCAAGCTTTGGAGTTGACTCAATGTAGTTTCCTCTTTGTTCAGATGATAAGCCATAACAAACTGATCATAACAGATAGGCAATGAGTGCAAGACTATCTCAATTGCCAATTCCTCATTGAATTTAACATTAAGGTTTAACAAACAATCCATATAACACTGCATACATTGCAAGTGAGTCGTGATAGACTCTCCATCCTTCATTTTGCTGGTTATTAGCGACTTGACTATTTCATACCTTTCTTGACGGGCTCGTTTATGGTACTTCTCCATCAAGTCCTTGCACATCTCATAAGTCCAATAGTCATCATAGAACCTTTATAGTCCAGGAGTCATATTAGCCACCGTGATACATGCCACTTGGGTAGCATCATTGCAGTGTCTCCTATATTCAGCAATTTCTTCGAGAGTAGATTTAGTTTCTTCAATATTGTTTAGCTCCTTTTCGAGAACATATTGCTTGTCCTCAGAGTGCAACAACATTTTGATGTTACAGATCCAATCATTGAAATTAGAACCATCAAAGGTTACCTTTGAGTAGATGCTCAAGAGTGAGAAGTGGTTAGAGTTGTTGTTGGAAGAGCCAGAAGCATTGTTTGAAGTTAACATTTGAAATAGAAAAAGGATAAGATTTTATTAGTAGAAGGGACATTGTGACCTTTACTACAATAATCTTGCTACCACTCCATGTTTCGTATTGTGGCTTCAAATTCTTGAGATAGAATGAGAAAAGCAGGTGATCAGCGCCGCTATCAGTAGAAGGGACATTTACTACTTTCATAAAAGAGAGAAACTTGAAGGCTTTTGGTGTTATTAGAAGATCCAGCTGTGAATCTTCTATATGTTGTAGCTCGAATAACACAAAGGTTTCGGCGTTCTAGTGTGACCTAAGCTTCGCGTTCCGCTTTCTCTTTTCACCTCAGCCTTGCGGATAATTCTTTATTGCTCATCCGTTTCTGCTTCACGTCCTTTTCTCTTTTTGACCTCATTTTCAACAGGATCTTCATCTTCACTGTTATCTACTATGGGTTCTTCAATGAAAAGTATTTCTTTGCCTTTAGGCTTAGATTTTCTTTTGACAATTGGGTTGGCTGAAGGTTTGGGGTCTTCCTTCTTGAATTGTAACATACCTTCTCCCCCCTTTTTTTATCAATGGGGCTAGATTCTGGAACACCTTCCATTCTATGGAGCATGGTGAACACTGGCCTTAGTTTTTCAGCAATATGCTTCTTCACCATAATCATGATCATTGAGTCACGAGTCTCAATGATATCCAAAAGCATGCTAGTAACGTCTATGATATAGCTTTTCATAGCTGCATTTTCGGATAACAAATCATTGACTTGTTTCTCAACATTTTCGATTTTGATGGTAAGGACTTTGAACTTTTCTGTCTTGACAGAAATTGCATCCATTATTTTTCTCTCCATTGTGAGATCATCTTGAATCTTATATATTTTCGAGGAGATGGATGTTTGGAAGTCGTCATGGTCAGATTTATGACCAGTACGAACCTCTTGAAGTTTTTCCTTCTCAATTTTAAGGGTTGATCCCATGATAGAAATGACTTTGTCAGCCTTCGCAGTGTTGGACTCAAAGGAGCTCTGAAACTTCTCCATAAATACTGTTGTATCGGTAATTAGTTTATCGATTTTTTCGGTCATGTTCTTGTAATCATTGTCAGAAGCATCTACCAATTTGTTTATCTTTTCAAGGTTGGCGGAGTGCTATTTCGTAAGAGTCTCAAGACAAGACTTGACTATTGATTGAGAATAATCATTGGTGGATGATGTCTTTGAAGCGTGAAGTAGCATGTTTGGTTTTTTGTGTATTGCCTTGATTTTTCCACTTGTGACGGGAGCTTCATCATCACTTTCAATCTTGATGTTGAATAGACTGTAGGTGAATCTTGTAAAGTATTCATCATCACAAAAAATCAAATCTGGGTCATATTGGAGAAAAGGTGAAATGAGTGGATCGGAGTGACCAGTTGCGAAACTTGATGCTCCTGCCCCCACATCATATGCATTGATAGAAAAAGGAGGCTCAACAATTGTTGTTGGTGTGGTGGTGGAATCGGTGAAAATTGGTGTGGGTTGCGAAACACCTAATGAGACAGTTGGGCATTAAGCAATAGAGATTGGTGTGGAAACATTGGTGGTGGGAGAGGTAACATAGATAGTCTCAACGAAATCAGTGGAGATAGGAACTAAGACAGGAAGCTGGACAGTTACCTCAACATTCATGGGAATTGGCTGTGAAACCTCATGTTGTGAAGTTGTTGTAGTGTCTTCATTTTGGAAAGGCTCATCCCCTTCAATGTGAACGTCTAATTGAGTGTCAGAGTGCGAATTTTTCCGTTCACTGGGAGTTAGAGATTTGGGCTTACGAACTACCTTCTTTATCTTTCTCTTCGTTGGTTGAGTAGGAGCTGTTGCAGATGAGCCAGCTTGTGCCTTTCGTTTCTTGGGGGTTTTAACAGGTTCAAATGAACCCTCTTTAGCACTTTGTTTCTTTTCTCCTTTGATGTGTCCTTTCTTCCCTCATTTCTTTGGTTTGTCAGCTTAATCAATGATCAATTGCATCTCAGGAGTTAAGGGACGAAAACCTAAAGCTGGTATTGCCATGTAGCCGTCGAGAATTTTGCTAGCAGTTGGCACATCACGAAGCATGGCTTTAGGAATCGAGCCAACAAATATGAACTTGGATTTGTCAGCTAGAATAATTCCAGTAGTGTGAAAGGTTGAAATAGTAGCCATCAACGAATCTTGCATAACTTGAATTTGAAGCTTATCCATTGCCCTTTGAAAAATGATAGTCCAGAAGTGTGCACAGGAAATTTCCCTGTGACGAATAGTAGAATGGGTGCTTTGAATAACTTGTGCATAGAAAACAACACCAAAATCAATGTGGATCCATGAATAAATCCTATAGATGATCGCTATAAAAAGCTTACTAGCACAATCTTATCCCATTACCCGTTCAGAGAAAGCCTTGAATAATAGGGTAACGAGCCCAATCCACTATGGCAGCAAGTTAGGTTTTCTGAACATTGAAATGGTAGTAAGGGTTTCCTTGAACCCCATTGGATAGAACATTTCCAAGACAGATGAGTTAGTCACAGATTCAGGATTAATCATGTCATCTGTTTGAGCAAGCCCTCGGATTGAGCAAAAGCAAGATTTGGTGATGGACTTTGTTCAGTTGTGAAATTAAAAAGCGATTCTCTATTCATCCTTGAGATAACTTGCAGATGAGTAAGCTTTTGATAGAAGAGACATCAGAATGATTTCCGTCTTAGTCAGAGTAGTAATTAGTGGAGAGTACTTCAGGCATTCAACAATAGGAAGAAGATAATTGTCATACTTTTAAGGATCAAGATCGATCACCAGGTTTTGATTTGGATTGATGGCAAGAAGCAAGGATTGTGTTGTTTGTCCTTGGACATAAGGATTTTTAGATAAACTCGCCATTGATGATTTCTTGAGGAAGAAGAAGATGAACAATTAAGAGCTTGATGATCGCCGAAATCCTTGAGAGTATTTGTGAGTGGTGAAGAGAGATGTAGCATCAAAAACCCTTTATATTGTTTGTTTGGTGAGAAAATCCAAAGAGAGATTTATCAGGTACTAAAAATTTGCTAGAAAAAGCACGATCGACAACGGTTACATCAGAAACGTGCGTCAGACGGCGGTATAGTAAACTTCAGTTCAAATTTTCATGCGCCCATTTGAATTCCCATCCTTGAGAAATTGTCACTTCAACTTCACCCTATCGGAGTTAAGTTGCGTTCCACCTGTCGCATATAGATATGAACTTTCGCTTTTAAGTAAACTTGGGTTGAACAGCCAAACTGAAAATAAATGTGAGTACCACAAGCCAGACATTTGAATATTATAAGGATCTTCATGCGAGAGTGTGTCAATGATAAAGAAATAAAGCAAGACATATGTGTGAGATTTTAGTGATGTCTTGTTTAAGACACGAAACATTCAAAGGAGTTCTTGTTTGACCAGTGTAATCAATTGAACAAGTAAGTTTTGGGAATTATTTTAAGTGACATTGATTCGCATTGAAATCTAAAAAAAATAGATCTTTTGGGTAGCAACGTCTTAGGTCTAGAACATTATTAAGATCTCACAAAAGAAAAAGACATTTATTGGTACAGTCCACTAAAGTGGATTTTCGTTAATTCATAAAAGTGTTTAATTGTTCACCGACAATTCATAAAAGTGTATTGAATTTTGGGTTTCACTCAGTTTATTGTTGAACGAAACTAAGATCACTAACATCGATGTTGTGTAAAAGTAAACCTCAGTGGTAATTTCTGAGAGTCTCAAGGGTTACGACCATGAATGCGAAAGTGATGGAGAAATGTGGAGATGGTTCCAAAAAAACGGATTTACCTATGCTATGCGAAAGTGACCAAGCAGACAACTCTTAACTCAACGTGGGAAGAGTAAGGTAGCTCATGACTAATGTTAATTTCAGCCTGATTGGGAAGAAATGATTCATAGAATCGATTAATTAAGGCTTTAAAATAGAGTTGTCGAGGCTTCAGAGAAAATGCAATAGCATGCTTCTAGGGATACTTAACTAGTACATAGGCAAAGAGATTTATATATGTCCCATCATATAAACTGAGAGTGATAACGAACGTGTTCCTTCAAGAGCTTCTAAATTATCTAATATTTTGATATTTTATATTTTTGATAAAATAAAAGAAACAAAAAATAAACACAAAGAAAATGTATTTGTATTTTTGTTTTTCTAAACAAGAACTAAAATAGAAAGAAATAATATATTTTTGAATTTTGTGATTTTTAGAAAAAGAATTAAAAACAGAAGCAATTCAAAAACGAAACTATGATAAAAGATAATATACATAATATACAAAAGGATACAGGAAGATCCGAACCATGAATGAACAATGGACTGCAAGTCACTGCGAGCGTTCACACCAATTCGCAATGTCAATGTAGGCTGTGAATGACTGCGAGCGTTCGCACCGATTCACAGTGGTAACTTTATGAATGTGAAAGTGGTTTTGGAACAGATTCAATTTCCATCATTCCTACGCCTTGAAGAATTTTATTGAAGGTTGTTTCAGGCAAGGATTTCGTGAATATGTCAGCTAACTGATCAACGAATCTCACGAAATGTTTTCCAACATTTCCATCTACCACATTGATAAAATGACACTTTAGTGCTATGTGTTTCGTCTTTGAGTGTTGCACTGAATTGTGAAAAATGCGAATGACATATTCAGAGTTACAATATAAGGGGATTCATTTCATATTCAATCCATAGTGACAAAGTTGACTGTGAATCCATATGACTTGGGAAGTGCATGAGGCAGCACCAATATTTTCATCTTTAGTTGTTTAAAAGGAAACACAAGTTTGCTTTTTGGATTGAAAACTAAAAAGTTTGATATCAAGATATTGACGTCCTGCAGTTGTACTCTTTCTATCTAACCCCCATCCTCCAACATAAGCATCCGAAAATGCTTGCACAAGGAAACCAGATTTCGACGGGTACCATATTCTAAGTGAGGATGTTCGTTTTAGATACCAGAATATGTTTTTGACAGCCATCGTGTGAGGTTCACGAGGATTCTCTTGAAACCTACCATAACAGCAAACAGAAAACATGATATCTGGTCGACTAATAGTTAGAAACATCAAAGAACCTATCATTTGATGATAGAGAGTTAAGTCTGCAACTAGTTTATCCAGAGATGGAGTAAGTTTCATTCTGAATGCCATGGGAACTTTCACCTTTGAGTCACCTACTTCAACATTAATAAAGATATCTTCCTGACTCTATCTAATGTTCAATCCAAGGAAAAAGTTAATTGGACCCATGGAGCTCATCTCAAATTTCGTTTCCATTAAATTTTGGAATTCAACTGTTAGGCTTGGATTAGTTGATCTGAAGATAATATTATCAACGTATATTTAGACAATCATAAAGTGATCACCTTCTTTATGAAGAAAGAAGGTTGGGTCAACCGAACCTTGTTTAAATTTAGACATTTTCAATAAGCAAGTGAGAGTTTCGTACTAGGCACTTGGAGCTTTCTTCATACCATAAACTGCTTTGTCTTGGATGTAAAAGTGATTCGGATACTTCTCGTTTATGAAACCAAGTGGCTGCTCCACATACACTGTCTCTTCAAGTTTCCCATGCAAGAATGTGAACGGATTCCAATCTGGCAACTAGTGCATAGGCTTCTTCATAGTTGATGCCTTCTTCCTGGAAATATCTCTTCACAAAGAATCTCGCCTTGTTTCGGATGACATTACCTTCTTTATCCAGCTTATTGTTAAACACTCATTTTAAACCAACAACTGATGCATCCGGTGGAGTAGGAATCAAACTCCAAACCTTGTTTCGTTCAAACTCATTAAGATCATCCTGCATTGCTTACACCCGATCAGAATGATCAAGAGCAACATTAATGATTTTTGATTTGATCTTGTATATGAATGAATTAAATATACAAAATTCCAATTTAGAGGATAATGCAGTTTGTTTCGCTTTTTGTTGGGATCTCGTAAGAACTCCTGTAGATGATTCGCCAATGACTTAGGTTTTTGGATGATCTCTGGTCCATTTGGTCAGTGGAGAGTAATTTGGATTGAAAGATGGATCTAATTCAACATTCACTTCTTCGAATTCTGATTGTACATCCGATTCATCATTCATATATTTATTCTCCCCCTCGAATGATGATAGATCCTCCATTTCAGGAATTGGATTCTCCTCCTCGAATTGACTTTCATGGGTCATACTTGGGGAAGACTGTTCTCTTTCGAGATGTGAGTCAGGTATAGAGGTTGATGATGATCCCTCACCCTACAGTGGAGTGATTGCATCTTGTGGTTTTTCAGACTCTAGGGTTCACTCTGTAGATCTTTCACAGTTCCATCGATTATTCTCTTCAATTCGTCATCTTTATTGTCTACTGCTTTGGACTCTAATGAAATTTCCTTTGCTGGCTCATCGAATAAAAGCATGAATACATCGTAGAGATTGGCCAGTGGAGTGGTTGCTTGATTCTCTTGTGAGAAGATTTCCTTTGATTGATTCGTAGTCTACTGATGCCTTTTCAGATAATTATCATTGAATTTGAGATAATAGGTTTCTTCTATCATTTTAGACTTCTTATTAAGAACCCTATATGCCTTGGAGGTCAGTGAATATCCCAAGAAAATACCTTCATCAACCTTCACATCAAATTTGTTCCTTTGCTCTTTTGAGTAGAAAATGAAGTAACGAGAAACAAAAGCATGGAATAACTTAACATTGGGTTTGCGTTTATTCAAGATTTAAAAGGGGTGATAGATAATTGCTTGTTTAGAATTGAGCGATTTTGGGTGAAACAAGTTGTCCCAATTGCATCAGCCCATAAGTAGAGTGGCAGATTCGCAAATGAGAGCATAGTTCTCGCAACCTCAGAAAAAGATCGGTTTCGCCTTTCAATGACTCCGTTCAGTTGTGGATAAGATGTTCTGAGAAACTCCTTTCGTAGTCAGAAATTCTCAAATGTTTGGTTTTTGAATTCCAACCCGTCGTCACTGCGAAAGTTGCGAACCAGCTTTCTTACTTGAAGCTCTATCCGCTTTATAAAATCTTTGAGCTTGGGAGTAGCTTCAGATTTCTACTTCAGAAAATAAAACCAAGTTGTAACATCCAGATTCCTAGGTATATTATTTTAATTATTTATTTTTGAGGATCATTGATCTACTCGAAGAGTTGGCGCTATAGCTCGCCGAGTAGAAGCAAGTATGACTACGTGAGTTTAACGGTCTACTCGACGAGTCCGAGAGTAGACTCTTCGAGTAGGCGCTGGAATGAGAAACCCTAAATCCCCAGGTTTATGAGCTACTTAAAGGAACTTATAGCCTTCTTATGCGGCCACACTTCACAGAAAGAAACCCTAAACCTGCCCATTCGTTGTGTACAGAGAGAGAGAGAGAGAGAGAGAGAGAGAGAAAGAGAGAGACCAAATTGATCATTCTTGTGCTTTTTGAAGGAATATTTGAGGATCATTATGTTGGAATAGTGTCTAAGGCTGCAACTATATTAGGCAAGTATTTGACCCGATTGTGCATGGTCCTTTTGGGTTGGCTTCACCATAGCAACTTGATAGGTTGATTTATTGATAGAGAGTAAATATTATTAGTATATTATGAGAATAATATAAAGAATAATTTATAGTTATTTGATTAATATAAGTCATAGATTAATTCGTATTAATTTAGTGACTTAAGGATATTAATTAAATAAGAGGGTATAAACTGTCAATTGTTTGATAGTTACACTTTAGACTGTAAATCCTTATTGGATAGAGTATGGACGAATTCTAGGGCTTGGGATAGCCTCAAATTCGTCCAAGGGTTATCAAAGTAACGATTAGGATCACTTAAAGTCTAAGTTATCTAATTAGGGTTTAAGCTGTAACCCTTAAGGAGTCTACAAGTATAAATAGACCCTATGGGATAGAGAATTCGGTACCCATCTAAAGTAAAGATACTCTGGCCGAATTCCTTCCCTCTCCTCTCTCTCAAATCATCCTCCTTGCTAGTTGGTGTTTGTAAGCCATTAGAGGAGTGACAATTGTGACTCTAGAAGCTCCAAGACAACAAGATCAACAAGGAATTCAAAGGTATGATTCTAGATCTGTTTCAATATTGTTATTACACCTAAATAGTCATTAGAAGTCTTGGATTCAAAGCATGTTTGATTAGAAAGCCTAGATCCAAGCATTAGGGTTTTGCATGCGTAAAGAGGAAAGTTCTTATGGCTAAAACCCATCAGTGGTATCAGAGCCTAGCTTGGTTTTCATTGAATTGTTGCTTAATTGTATGAAACTAAACTGAAAAATTCAATTTTCATGTTTCTGAGTCATGGACTCGGCGAGTTCCAAAGTGGACTCGGCGAGTAGGCCTGACTCAGCGAGTCCCTTTGTGTACTCGGCGAGTCCAAGCGTCAGGATTAGCCAAAAACGGGATTTTTTTCATGTTTATCTTATGGAAACTTACCTTAATCATATTAGATCAACCCTAATCCGATTTTGTGATATATATATGACTATATTTTTGATCTAATTGAAGATAATTATCAATTAATAAAATATTTGATTTCCTTATATGATAATTATTAATCAAATATGGATAATTGTGTGATTAGATTATTTGTTATTTGATCCTTTATGTTTTAAATGTTTAAAACTAGTGCTCAAGTGTTGAAATTTATGTTTTGTGATTAAAAGTTTAATTTGGACAATTTAAATTTCAAACCCTAGAATTTTACAAGTTTAAAATACAACCCTATACTAATATAATATTACAAGATTAATATAAATATATATATATATATATATATATATATATATATATATATATATATATGTATAACTTAAATGCTAGTCTTACCGTTAGTAGGCCTCATTCACGAAGACGGTCTATAAGGTGGGTATAAGGTTGCGGCCTATAAAATGGCGCTTAATGGGTGTACACTCACACCCACCGCTCGCTTGATTGGTGGAGGGTCGTTAGCCGAACGGGTAGGATAGGGCAACCTCATCCTCTCATTAAAAGTATAATAAGAAATACAAAGAAACTACATGTTTTATTAAAATTCCCAATCTTAGTTACTTTAGGAAAAGTGAACTGATGCAATTCCATGAAATTACACTTTGCACCTTGCTAAGAAGTTAGTGGAGCGTGTGTGGTTTACCGGCACACTAATTGGTTCTAAGAAAAGGTGGCAAAGGGTGATTCATTGTTTATCATAGTTCGATGGAGCGTGTGTAGTTTACCAGCACATCGAATAGGTGATCGTTACAATGAAGGCACCATGTTAATTTGGATGGTAATTCACACCCGCTTTGTGATCCTCGGTATCCCAATCACAAACAAGAGGGGCATATCGAGATTTAAACATGTCATTGAAAAGTTTCAATGAATCTCATCCGAACCTAGGAATTCTCAATACATTTAGGACTTAAAGTTATGTTTTTCATGGTGGAGAATTAGTGAATCGTCATTCACTTACCTTCAAATTGTTTGCATATTAGATTACGACATCGCTTTTCTAGTGTGTAAACATTGTTGTTGGATCCTAGCCCTAATTCTTCTTATTAGGTGGTAATTAGGGATTCGTATGCTAATCTATCTTTGTCCTTTCTATTTGTAGATGTCGAACGCTAACAATGCTGCTACGAGTTCTTTCATTTTGATGAGCCTTTGTCAAAAGGTCACCTTTGATGGAACGAACTTTAGCGAATGGATAAGATACATTCGCACGATTGCTCACTGTGAGGATAAGGAGTATGTCCCCGATGAGAAGCTCGAGAAAATCAACCCCGAAATCGCTACTCCCACCGAAATCACCGTTTTCGAAACTCACGAGCGTGATGCAACGAAAGTGCATTACCTCATGATCGCGACTATGAATTCCGAATTCCAAAAGTCCTACGAGGACATGTATCCGTACGAAATGCATCAAGACTTATTGGAGCGATACCATCAAAACACGAGACAAGAGCGTTATGAGATTTTCACGAACATGATTTCCACTAAGATGGGTCATGGAGAGTCTCTTACCGTGCACTTGCAAAAGATGCAAAGGTATGTCGACTGCCTTCGCAAGTTAAATTTTGACTTTGGGGAAGACTTGGCGATCGACATGGTGCTTCACTCTTTGCCTCCGAGCTACAATCAATTTAGGATGACCTATCACATGAACAAAGAAGAGGTCACCCTAAGCAAACTCCAAGGTCTCTTGAGGGTCGCTGAGAGCAACTTCAAGGGCAAGTCTGTTGCACCAACTCCCAATCCGCCTGCTGCTCCTGTCTTGGCAATTGGAAAAGGAAAAGGAAAGAAGAGGAAGGCTTCTTCAAAGAACCATCGCAAGGTGAAAGCCCGAGATGGTGCCTCTTCAAGTGGGACCAAAGTTGATCCCACTAAGCCCTGCTCTAATCCGAAGGAGGCAGAGTGCCACCACTGCCACAAGATAGGACATTGGAAGAGAAGCTGCCCGGAGTACCTACAAGCCATCAAGGAAGCAAAGATCAAGCCATCTTTCGTAGGTATATATACAATTAAATCTAATGATTCCCATAATACTTCTTGGGTTCTTGATACCGGTTGTGGTTATCACATTTGTTCTAATGTGCAGGGACTAAGAAGAAGTAGAGATGTGGAGCATGGAAGAATAAATCTAATCATGGGGAACAGAAGATCGTCGCATGTGACCAATATTGGAGTGTATTCTTTAGTGCTTAGGAATAGTTTGTCTTTAGATTTGAACAATTGTTGCTATTCGCCAGAAATAGCTAGAAACATCATTTCTTTTTATGGTTTGTTTAGACAAGGTTTTAGATTCTCTTTTAATAATGAGAATGGTTCTATTTTAGCTTATCTAAATGGTGTCTTTTACTTTGAAGCTATACCATGTAATGGAATTTATGAAACTGTTATGATTGTTGATAACTTAGGAAATGATGTTTTGTACTTGGATTCTTCCAATAGTATGGATAAAGCATCCTTATGGCATTGTCGTCTTGGACATGTCAACAAGAAACGCATAGCCCAACTCCAAAAGGATGGAGTGTTGGAGTCATTCGACCTTAGGGAAGATGACACATGCGAGTCTTGTTTACTTAGAAAGATGACTAAGTCACCCTTCGTTGGTACGTGCGAAAGGGGTAAAGGTCTATTGGACCTCATACATACCGATGTGTGTGGACCGTTTAGATCTACCACGAAGGATGGTAACCACTTCTACGTGACTTTTACCGATGACTATAGTAGATATGGGTATATCTACTTAATCAAGCAAATGTCAGAAACTTTTGAAAAGTTCAAAGAGTTTAAGAATGAAGTGGAGAATCAATTGGGCAGGAAGATCAAGATGCTTCGATTTGATCGAGGAGGAGAGTACCTAAGTCTTCAATTCCACGATTATCTCAAGGAGTGTGGAATAGTTTCACAATTGACGCCACCTAGGACACCACAATTGAATGGTGTGGCAGAAAGGCGTAATCGAACTTTGTTGGACATGGTTCGCTCTATGATGAGTCGTGCTTCGCTATCTATCTCTTTTTGGGGGTATGCCTTAGAGACTGCCGCCCATATCCTTAACCGAGTCCCTACTAAGAAGGTTGCCAAAACACCTCACGAGATGTGGATGGGGAAAGCTCCTTCGTTGGCACATATCAAGGTTTGGGGTTGCAAGGCTTTCGTAAGACGAGATACTCACGACAAGCTCGAACCTCGTAGTGAGCGATGTATTTTCATCAGCTACCCGCAGAAATCCTTTGGATATATCTTCTATAGACCGAAGGACAATGTTGTCTTTGTTGCGAGGAGAGGAATTTTCCAAGAGTGAGAACTCATAGCCCAAGGAGACAGTGGGAGGCAAATCGATCTTGAAGAGATTCAAGAGTCGATAGATGAAGGAACCTCAACCGCTGACACTCAACCCGAGGAGGAAACTCTGGTTGAACCGATTGACATATCATTACCTCTTACACGTTCCGAGAGAGTTAGGTTCCAACCCCAGTTATATGGTTTTCATATTACTACCGAAGGGGACACGTATATTAGTGATAGTACACTAATAAACCTTGATGAACCTAATAGCTATAAGGAAGCCATGGCAGGCCCTGAGTCTGCGAAATGGAAAGAGGAAATGGATAGCGAGATCCAATCCATGTATGATAAACAAGTTTGGAATTTGGTTGATAATGTACCTGGACGTAATACCGTTGGGTGCAAATGGATCTTCAAGAAGAAGACCGACATGGATGGAAAAGTACACATGTTTAAAGCGCGACTAGTTGCGAAGGGCTTTACTCAAACTCCCGGAGTTGACTATGAAGAGACCTTCTCACCAATTGCAAAGATAAAATCTATTAGAGTAATGCTAGCTATTGCCGCATTTCATGATTATGAGATTTGGCAAATGGATTTCAAGACCACTTTCCTTAACAGGAAGTTGGCTGAGGATGTTTACATGGCTCAGCCAGAAGGGTTTGTGGATCCGAAGCATCCGAATAGAGTGTGTAAGCTTGAGAAGTCCATTTATGGACTTAAGCAAGCATCTTGCAGATGGAATCTTTGCTTCGATGAAAAAGTCAAAGAGTTTCGATTTGTATGAAGCGAAGATGAGTCGTGTGTATATGTTAAAGCCAGTGGGAGTGTAGTAAGCTTTCTCATTCTATATGTCGATGACATATTACTCATAGGAAACGACATCCCGACTCTGCAGGAAGTTAAGTCCTGGTTTGGGAAGTGCTTCGCTATGAAGGACCTCGGAGAGGCTTCCTATATTTTGGGAATAAGGATAGTAAGAGAGAGAACTAAGAGACTAATAGGACTTAGTCAGAACACTTACTTAGACAAGGTACTAAAACGTTTTAGTATGGAAAACTCGAAGAAGGGAGAATTAGCAATACAAAGCAATGCCAAGTTGAGTAAGACTCAAAGTCCGAGTACCGAATCCGAGATAGCTGAAATGAGCCGAGTACCATACGCTTCCGCAGTTGGCTCAATCTTGTACGCTATGAGTTGTACTCACCCTGATGTAGCCTTTGCTTTGAGCATGGTTAGTAGATATCAAGGGAATCCAGACAGAGCCCATTGGGTTACGGTGAAGAATATACTTAAGTACCTTCGGAGGACGAAGGAATGGTTCTTAATCATTGGAGGGAGTGATGACTTGAAGGTGCGAGGGTATAGTGACGCCAGTTTTCAGACCGACAGGGACAACTGCCGTTCGCAGTCGGGCTGGGTCTTTAGCCTGAATGGAGGAGCAGTAACTTGGAAGAGTTCCAAGCAGGAAACCATAGCTGATTCAACGTGCGAATCAGAGTACATCGCAGCGAGCAAAGCGTCGAAGGAGGTAATATGGCTAAAGAACTTCATTGGTGATCTTGGAGTTATACCTGCCATAAAGGAGCCCATGGAGATTTTTTGTGATAATGAGGGAGCGGTTGCCTTGACCAAGGAACCGAGAGATCATGGTAGATCACAACATATCGACAGAAAATATCACTGTATTAGACATCGTGTTAAAGAAGGACAACTCGTAGTGAAGAGAATTTCATTGGAAGATAACCCAGCAGATCCGCTTACGAAGGGACTGAGTAGGGTTAAGCATTTGCAGCATGCTAGGAGTATTGGGCTGAAGGATGATATTAGCATAGATTAGATAGTATTAGAAACGTGTAATAGATAAATGTAATTAACATTTGATGATTAAATAAAGGAGTTTTATTTATAAGTAATGTTACTGTCTTATGTTAATTGTTTAACTATTGTTTCACTTTGCATATTTTGACTTCCAGAATAATTGAGTTTATTAAGAATAATCGAATTGTTCAAATAATCCACAGTCATTCATATGTTGGAAGTAGATATGAATGAAGATTGTCATCAATAGGTGTGTAGAATGTCTAAATGGTGTTAGACATAGTAAAAGATTGCTGCAACGTTCATGAGTGCTTATGAACTAGGTTTGAGCATTGGAAAAAACCCGCGCTTGCTGGAATCACCTTATGGAATGTGATAATAAATGGGTGATCGCGAGACGATAATATCATATAGTCTTAAAACCTAGATATATGGTTTGTTATTGGTTAATTGATTGTACATTGATAATGCGAAAACGCATTGGTAACTCGATGTTATAAAACGCATTGTTGTGTATAGTTGGTTAATGAATAAGTAAATGCATATAAGTCGAAGTTTATCTGTAACTTTTATCCTAAAAAGGAAAAAGTGATATCTCGGCCGCTCGATGATTTGATTTGACTTATTGCCGGGCCCGGTCAGAACTGAATTGATGTGTTCGACTAAGTTCTATGTCAAATAAATCGGAGATCGAGAAACCAAATGCT
Source organism: Lactuca saligna (assembly GCF_052625555.1). Classification (NCBI taxonomy): domain Eukaryota; kingdom Viridiplantae; phylum Streptophyta; class Magnoliopsida; order Asterales; family Asteraceae; genus Lactuca; species Lactuca saligna. The sequence continues at coordinate 146,708,582 of NC_136424.1, read as the reverse complement.
AGACTAACTATTCCATAGTATTGTCAGCATGATATCTAACAGAGGACTGTACGATCTCTTATCTAAAGGACCAGATTGATTAGATCAGAGTTTGACAGCATCTTTGAGAGCTACAATTGCAAATTGGAATGTACCTGCGCATATAGTTACTAGACTTATCCAAGTGGGAGACTGTTGGAATAGTGTCTAAGGCTGCAACTATATTAGGCAAGTATTTGACCCGATTGTGCATGGTCCTTTTGGGTTGCCTTCACCATAGCAACTTGATAGGATGATTTATTGATATAGAGTAAATATTATTAGTATATTATGAGAATAATATAAAGAATAATATATAGTTATTTGATTAATATAAGTCATAGATTAATTAGTATTAATTTGGTGACTTAAGGATATTAATTAAATAAGAGGGTATAAACTGTCAATTGTTTGATAGTTACACTTTAGACTGTAAATCCTTATTGGATAGAGTATGGACGAATTCTAGGGCTTGGGATAGCCTCAAATTCATCAAAGGGTTATCAAAGTAACGATTAGGATCACTTAAAGTCTAAGTTATCCAATTAGGGTTTAAGTTGTAACCCTTAAGGAGTCTACAAGTATAAATAGACCCTATGGGATAGAGAATTCGGTACCCATCTAAAGTAAAGATACTCTGGCCGAATTCCTTCCCTCTCCTCTCTCTCAAATCATCCTCCTTGCTAGTTGGTGTTTGTAAGCCATTAGAGGAGTGAGAATTGTGACTCTAGAAGCTCCAAGACAACAAGATCAACAAGGAATTCAAAGGTATGATTCTAGATCTATTTCAATATTGTTATTACACCTAAATAGTCATTAGAAGTCTTGGATTCAAAGCATGTTTGATTAGAAAGCCTAGATCCAAGCATTAGGGTTTTGCATGCGCACATAGGAAAGTTCTTATGGATAAAACCCATCACATTATGGATCTTATCAAGGTTAGGATGTGAATCTAGTGTTATTCTATCATTAGCATATGTTTAGTGGTAAAAATATCACCTTGGCCACATATTTTGTTAGAACTCATTTTTGGGATTTTTTAGGGTTTTCTTCCAATCATCTTGTGTCCTTGAATTATTTGAGCATGTTTTGAGGTTAGAACCTCAGATCTGGAATATAGGAGGGCTTGAGAGTCGAAAGATCCGAGCTTTATTGAGCTAGGGGCAGGCTCATGAGCATCTAACCTTCCTTCGGAGCATGTAATGACATTATGGAGCAAATATGCCATGCATGGACATAACGATCAAAACTTTACAAGATAATTGATCCTAGGGAGCCTAGATCTAGTAGTTGGAGTGATAGATCTTCCCTAAAATATTTGAATGGGAGTGGAAGCTGAATGAACTTGTTGAGTCCATGAGTTGCTCGACGATTCGCATAGGGTTTATTTTGATAAGTCTGAGCATGTTGTAACTCGTCAAGTTAGCGGGTCAACTCGACGAGTAGATTTGGTGTTCATAAGGTCTCTAAGGGAACGAGGGGACTGGACGAGTACTCGCGATGCACTCGTCGAGTTGGATCAACATGGACTGTTAACTCAATTTTGACTTCGGTTGACTTTTAGAGTTTTGACCAAATGTGAGTAATTGAGACCTTGGAGGGGTAAAATGGTGTTTTAACCTTAGCAAGAGTTAAAAGGGGTTCATATGTATTTGTTAGATTTTTGGTCAAATTAGAGATAATCATCGCATGTATTAGGCGGAGGCTAGACCGATGATCCGTGTACGATGTGTTTTAGCTTGCTTGCTTCGAGGTGAGTCTTCTCACTATACCTTACCTAGAGTGGTAATTATTTGTGACTAGAGGGTCTTACGTGTTTGCTTGGGTTATGCATTTTTTGTGTGATACAAGTGTTGCATGCTATATTATGTGATATTTATACCAGACCTAAGGGTCCAACAAAGTATGAGACCGGAGGGTTCTCAACCATACCGGACCAGAGGGTCCAACGAACCATGGGATTGGAGGGTCCCAACCAGACCGAACCGGAGGGTCCAACGAGTTGTGGGACTGGAGGGTTCTACTGAGACACATTGACCGGAAGGTCTTACAAAGCTATATCCTTGAGTGTCTAGTTATTTGTACGTGGTATTTTGGAGAACTCAGTAAGCTTTATGCTTACCGTGTTATGTGTTATGTGTTTCAGGTACTTCCGAGGATTGCAGGAAGGCATCGACGTGATTGTGCACACTTGTTCGAGATCATGTTGAGGATTCTAGGATTTGACTTTTGTTGATTTATGTTGACATTCAGACACTTATGGTTTTTATGAAATATAATATATGAGTTTTATGTGTTTTAAAAAGGAAAATTTGGTTTGAAAATTTTACGTTGTTACACAAGTGAATCTAGAAATATCATCTACAATAATGAGAACGTATTTATTACCACTAACGCTTTCGATTGCAGAAGGACAACACAGATCGATATGAAAAAGTTCTAGTTGTTCAATAACTTTCATATTTACAATGGGTGGATGACTATTCTTGATCTGCTTTACCATTTGGCAAGCTGCACCAAGATGTTCCTTATCAGTCTTCAAGAGCGGTAGTCCTCACACATGATCACCAAGAGCTAACTTGTTGATGTCTTTGAAGTTTAGGTGCGAAAGTATGCGATATCGTAACAAACTATCGTAAGATGAAGCTTTTATAAGTAGACAGATAGCTGGCTTCCCACTGATTGGTTTCATATTGAGAGGAAGCATTTCTCCTTTTCATTTGGAATTTTATAGAACATTCTTTGTTTTCTTTTCTATGATTTCAGAGCCCTCATCGTCAAACGAAACTTTAAATCCTGTGCCAACCACTAGCTGCGAAACACAGATCAGTTTATGTTGCAAGCCTTCCACATATGGCACTTTACAAATAAAGATTTCACCATTTCTAATCATCCCATAGCCTTTAATTTCTCCAAGTGAGTTATTACCAAACTTCACTTTTCCACCATCCTTTAGTACTATGTATTCTCGCAACTCTTCCTTCCTTCCTATCATGTGACGTGAGCAGCCACTGTCAATATACCATTTCGAGTCAAACTGGTCATCACATATTAACTGAGAAAGTTAAGTAGATTTAGGAACCCAAAGTTGTTTGGGTCCTCATGAGTTTTTCACAGGAAAAGAAATAGAAGGATCAACTATATATTTTTGTTTTATTAAGCTTTTTTTGTCTTTCTTTGTGATTTTAAAAACAGTAATCCTATTATCTTTTAAGTTAGCATCATTGGTGGATGATTTCCTTTGATTATCCTAGATTTGCTGTTTAACAGCATTTTTCTCAACTTGCTTAAGGTTCGCTTTAGATCTTTTCAGAGGAACCTTAGACTTCGAAACCATATTTCCTTTGCCTTTCATGTCTTACAAAGCTTTGAGTGAATGCAAAATATTCCTATTAGAAAAGGTGTGAATGATGGTTTTCTGCATAGGTTTGTCGTGATTTTGAAAGGATGATTTTTGAGAAGCTCTATGATGTGAATGCTTAGGTGCATGATTTTGTTGAAAGGTCCTAGGTTTCCTAGATGATGAGAATTTTGAATTTGGATGGACTTTTTCCTTATGAACAAACTTTGGATTCCTAGTCTGCCATAACTACTTTCTTTCCTTAAGATTCTTGTTATATCTAGCATTCCTTTGGTGTTTTTGTGATGCAAACTGTTGGATTAATGTCTAAGTCCATAACTATATTTGGTATGTACTTGACCTGACCCGGCATGGTCCATTTGGGTTGCACTTCACCGACACAATTTATATGGATAATCTTTTGACAATAGTATGTTTATGATTACATATTAATATATAATAAGTTCTAATATATTATTATGGAATCATATTATTTAATTAGTATTGATCAAGAATTAATTTATAATTAATTAAGTGATCAAAAGGAACTAATTAAATATGGACTCTTATATATATGGAATGGGCCAAGTTCATTTAGGTTGGGCTAAGCTTTCATGGATAGTCCATGGAGTGTTTAACCCATGGATCCTAGGAAATGAAAGGTCATGGGTATTAGGGTTTAACCCTAATCCTCCACACTATATAAAGATGTCCTTGGTTGGTGAAATTGGCACTAGTGTGGTACACTATGAAGGGCTAGCCGATTTCACTAGAAGGAACCAAGTATCCATATTCTCTAAAGTCTTTCAAGGTTTTTTTTGTGATTTGTGATTCCACTTGAGGCTTCCACACTATTGGGGCTAAGCTCTTAAAGCTTGAAGACATCAAGCTCCATCAAAAGGTATGTCATCTAACTAGTACTTTGTAGTATGAGATCTTCATAATATGCTAGTTAGGATTAAAGCCTTGGAAAGTTCTTATTTGCATGTATTATAGAGAAAACATAGATCCAAGGTTTATAGGGTTGCATGTACACCATAGGAGTGTTAGAATGCTCATAACCCAATAATGGTATCAGAGCCTAGGCTTGTTTTCTTGTTATACTTGCAAAACTGCTTAAAAATCGAAATTGTTGCTGTCTGATCATCAGACTCGGCGAGTCCATGCCTTAAAAGTGATCAAATCGATCCAACTCGCCGAGTTGGTTCATGCACTCGACGAGTTGGACCCCCAGACAGCATATTTTCGAGGTTTTTGGGTAGAGATGGACTAGGAACATTACCTTATGTTGTTTTGAACTTATAAACTTGTTTTTGAAGTGGTAATGTTCATGCTAATCCAATTTCAAAGATAATTGTCAACAGATTCATGTTTTGTATTAGTTTAAGGTTTACACTAATTACATGAAAAAGTTTTATTTGAATTATCTTGTTCTTATGAGTTACTTAGATTAATAGAAAAGTTGAGTGAAATAGTTGTTTTCAATCCAAATTAATCTAAGAGTTGATTCTAAAATGTGTTTTTGTAACTTGTCCTCAAGTTATATGAAAAGTCACATTTAAGTTTCATAAAACTCATAAAAGTTTGCAAAGGTTACAAAATGAAGAGTCTAGTTCTAATTAATTGGAGTTATGACTCCATAATTTGTCCTCAAGTTATGGAGGACCAAGAATCTCTTCATTAAATAATAAATAAATAAAAAGTGTAACCTTAATTAATTCCATAAGTTATAAAATAAAGAAAAGTTAATTCTTTTATTAGTTTAAAGTCTTCCATAACTTGTCCTCAAGTTATGGAACTTGAAGAGTTTTTGGATTAAAACTACTTTAAACACATAAGTTATGGAATTAATTAGTTTTGAATAGTTTCAAAACTTGCCCTCAAGTTTTGGAATTTGTAAAGTTTTCTCTTATGAATACTTTAATTCCAAGTTAGCCCTTAGAATTTTAAGAGTTAAAATTCAACCCTTATACTTTATAATACTATAAGTTAATAATATATATATGTATAAGAATAAAGTCAGTCTTACCGCTAGTATGCCTCATTCACGAAGCCGGTATATAAGGTGGGTATAAGGTTGTTGCCTATAAAATGGCAACTTAATGGGTGTCCACTCTCACCCACCGCTTGCTTGACTGGTGGAGGGTCGTTAGCCGAACGGGTTTGACAGGACTATAATTCTCCCTTCATTAAAAGTATTAATGATAAATACTAAGTAACTAGACTCTTAATAATACCCAATCCTAGTTACTTAGGAAAATGTGAATAAGGTGCTAATCCATGAAATTACACTTTGCACTTTGTTTAAGTCGGTTAGTGGAGCGTGTGTGGTTAACTGGCACACTAACTGGTATTTAACAAGGTAGGCAAAGGGTAACTTAATGTTTATCATAGTATCGATGGAGTGTGTGTGGTTTACCGGTACATCGATTGAGGGGTAAACACTTAAGTGTACCAAGTAATTTGCATGGTTACTTCACACCTTGTTTTGTGATACTCGGCATCCCAGTCACAAAACCTGAAGGGCACACTCGAGATTGAAACATGCCATTGAATAGTTCAATGAATCTCAAAGATCTAGGAGTTTCAAATCCAATTAAAACCTAATAATACATTTCGTTTATCTTGGTGGAAATTGGTGAATCGTCATTCACCTACCTTCAAATATTTTATAGCTTGGATTACGGCATACCTCTTCTAAGTTATAAAATAGTTTGTTCGGTCCTAGACTTAATATTTCATATTGGGTGTCATATTAAGGACTATAAATCAACTATCTTGAATATCTCCTAAAACATGTCTGGTTTAGACATTTATGATCTTCCCAAATGTCTTGTAACAAGCTTTCCTAAATGAAGATGATGTCCCTTGGAAATCATACTTCTTTCACCTCCTCCGATTATTCTCCCTAACCCACAAGTTCTTGAAAAATTTAAGGTCACTCAAGCCCTATTGGCAAGGCAAGGTCTAGGTGTGATCACATCTTGGAGATGTAGTCACATATTGACAAGTCGGGAGAGTTGGGTGTCAAAGTCTTGAGAAAGTTGTAGGTTTAACTACTTTCTAAGTCACATAGTGAGTTCTTTTGGAACACCTATGAAACAGACTATGATAAGACCCTTAATGATCTTATCTATTTGCTAATATCAACTTCCTAAAACTTTATGGACATTGACAATGATGACATTGGATATCTAGTAAAGCTCTCTTTTCCCAGTGGAAAGGGATCGGCCATAGTCAACTCGGTTGACCAAATGGTAAAGAGAAAAGCTAAGTCATTGATAGTCTCGTGTACCATTACCAAAAGGGTCCATATGTTTATATTGCCAAAGGAAGGGGCATTAGTTGCGAAGCTACCTAATTTTACCTAAGGATGTTAAAGTCAATAAGTTTGACTCTACTTCAGGTGAAGTCCACTATCTAACTCTGCTAAGTTTCTATTCTGAGATTCCTGATACATGGTGTGACTGGGTTACATGGTGATGTTTTAAGAATCAAAGAAAAGGGAAGAAACTTAAAGAAAGAGTATGCTGAATCTGATCGCGTAGATGGATTTCTATCGCATAGTTTGAAGATTGGATTCTTGAGCTACTTCTTAGGAGTTATGAGATCTTGCTTAGGAATAGATAACAACAAGTTTTCATATGGATTGTAAGGATAAGTTTTTCCGCAAAGTTTTAAAATAAAAGAAAATTTTTGATTTTATTTATTTTAAAATATCCTTACAATGGCATTTGAGGAAAAATTGTTGCTTATATGATTCCATTAATAGCAAGAGTGGAAATACGAAATTGATTCATTCATTTGTGGTAATGTCTAAATTTACCAAATAAGGAAATATTCTCATCACCCAAGTTACAATTGGACTGGAACTTGGAATCATGCAAGTTGTATAACATGATGAATGAGAACTTTCAAGTATTGGAAAATTAAGACTAACTACTTATTCACGTGGATGTGTGAGTCAAGCAATGGACTAAGGGATCGAGTACATAGTCATGTGCACTGATTAAGTCCACCACAAAAGATTGATAAGACTATTCATCATAGTTTACTAAAGCTTAGTAAATATGGTTATACTTACAAGCTTAAGTGTAACTCTGAGACATTGGAAAAGGTTCCAGTGTAAGGCAGAGCGAATAAGAAGAATCAAATTAGGCAGAAGGATAGAAGTTTCTCAAATCTAAAAAGATGGGAGAGTACTTTAGTATCAGTTTTGTTATCATCTTAATGATTAAGAAACCATAGCACAATTAGTTCTCTAAGGAAAATCTTAGTGCATTCTTATGACTAAGAAGAGAAACTTGAATTGTTGAAGTGGTTAAATCAAGAAGATGAGTCATACTTCGTTCCAAAACAATTGTTAGAGTTATACTCTAAGATTGTAACTTGAGTGACATGTCTCAAAGAAGGTTTAAAACACTTGTCAAATGTAAGAGTAAAAGTTTTCTACTCTTGTACATTTGAAATTGATAAGTTGTGATGTTTTGGATAAAACAAAGACCAACTAAGGCCAATTATGTGAAGTGTTTGTCTTGATTAGAATCCACACTACCTCTTGGATGTTTGACAAGGGAGTCTTATATGTCAAGAGGACAGTGGGAGTCTTAAAGGTCTTAAAAGTCTCAAGAACTAATCAAGAATAAAACCTGAAGTTCTTCACTAGCACACGACTTAAGGTTTATAACCTATCGTGTTGACATATTCTGTGCCCATTCCAGTTAAAGTTGGCTTTGCATATGAGTTCTTAGAATTCTCAATTTGTTGCACAACAACTTGGAAACAATGGCAAGCCCTTCAGCTGCCAGGTGGCAAGAAATTAAGATTGAGTTCAGTCCATATAAGTTTAGATTTGTCATTATCCTTGTCTTGTGACTATGGTTTTGATAATTCACATGGATAAGAACACATACACCATTAAATCTAAGTGTCATAAGGTTTCTCTCCGATTCATGAAAATGATGGAGAGGAAACACTTTCACTAAGTAGATTTTAGCTAGATAGCAATTGTGATATTTGCATTCTCAAAGTTGTTAGTGGAGCGTGTGTGGTTAACCGACACACTAACCTGGACTTGTGAGAAGTGGCAAAAAGGTCTAACCATTATGCTTACGGCATCCCTCTTCATAATTGTTTAGATACGCAAGTGTGCTATCTAAGGAAATGTGTATGATTTTGATAAAGTTTTATCAAAACAATCTAGTATCAGAAATCTGAACTTTGGTAAGAAAGTCAGCTAATTTCTGAGTACATGTCAAAGTTAGTGGGAGCATAAGTGTTATGTCAATAATCATCATGTTAGTGGGAGCATGATAATTATGATAAGTATTGCAAGCTAGCAATGTTAATTATTGAAAACAAAAGGTTTCAACTGGGAAAAGTTGTTTTGATATAATTAAGGGAGAGGAAACTATAATTCATCTCAAATCTATAAGCTTAGATCATGAGGCTTTAATAATTTAGTAAAGGATATATATATATATATATATATATATATATATATATATATATATATATATATATATATATATATATATATGAATTTCATGTTGGAATGGCTCAAAACCCAAGGAAATTTTGTATATGGGTCCATTATTTGAGTTCTAAAATTCGATTATGATTACGGCATCCCTTTTCATAATCTGAATTATGAGAACTTGGCAAATTGAAATGGAAATATTATAGCAAAAGACTGGTTTAGTTTTTATGTGAGACATCATGAATCGTGTCCCATATGCTTCAGATATAGGATCGATTACATGTGCTATATTCATCCTTTCTAAAATTTTCCAAATGCCTAGGGCATTAAGAAGGGAAAAGGTTTAGAACTGGATATGACTAAAATGATTAAACAATTATCGAGGACAATCTAAGGTTTACCAAAGATTGGTTGCTCAAGGATAGTTGGAAGTATAGTGATAATTCTGGAAGGACCATGGAAGGAGGAAACTCTTGTTCAGAAGTGATAGTCAGAATGGAATCTGGAAATGTTTCAAAGTTAGAATTTTCAATCTGTTTAAGATTAGGAAACTTAATGCAAGAAGGTTGTTTCCAAGGAGCTGATCTCCTTTGGAATACTCTGTAGTGATTGTTGTCAAGTATTTCTGACTTTGTGCATAATCATTACAAGACGAACAATGCATATAAGTTTAGAATCTAACAGATTTCAGTAAATGGCATAAATTTGGAATTCTTGCATTTGCAGTAAGGATTTGGGAGTGTGAAAAGAGAATCATTGAAGTTATGTTCAATTGATCTAGTTCACTAAGTAAAGATCATAGGCAAACATAGTATGCATACTTGGTGTATGGCATGACTAGTGTTTAAAAAACATAGTGTACATGCTTGGAGCATGGGACAAATATTGTTTTAAATTCAAGAATAAAGTCGATAGCTGAAACAGTATACAATGAATAATGTGTAATCATATGGTGATAAATAAAAGGTGTTTTATTTATGTTCATAGGTTTTGATACCATATTGGATTCAATTATCATTGTGTTTCACTTTGCATGTTTTGACTTCCCGAATAAACTAGGTTATTCTTCCGGAATGACTAAGTTATTCAAACCATCCACAGTCAGTCATATGTTGGAAGTAGATATGAATTAAGATTGCCATGGGTTGGCTTGTAGAGGTCTAAGGTGTTGGATAAAGGGCTACAACACTCATGAGTGCTCATAAGTTCTGAGTAATGGATTCAACCCGCGCTCATTGGAATCACTTCATGGATTTTATCACGAGTGATCATGAGATGATAATATCTTATATTCTTCAAACCTAGAGATATGAGTTGTTACTATGAGTTGGTTGTACATTGATTGCACAAAAACGCATTTGGTAACTCGGTGCTATAAAACGTGCCTTTGTGTATGATTCAACAAGTAGTAGAACAAGCCATATGAGTCGAAGTTTATCCATTCCTTTTACCTTCGGGATAAAAGCGATATCTGTGGGCCCCTCGATGATTTGATGATGACAAATGGAAGTGCTCGGCCGGGCCAGGACTAATTTGATTTGTTCAATTAGTCAGTCGTCATAAATCGGAAATCGGGAAACAACAAATGGACAGAGAGAATGATTATAATCCATGTCTCAGCCCATATGATATTTAGAATGGAGGAATATATGATCCCTTATCTAATGGACAAGTTCGTTGACAAGATCAGAGTTCGACAGCGGCTTTAAGAGCTACGATTGCCAGTTAGGTTTGAAGTCATACGCAATAATAGTTTTAAACTTATCCAAGTGGGAGATTGTTGGATTAATGTCTAAGTCCATAACTATATTTGGTATGTACTTGACCTGACCCGGCATGGTCCATTTGGGTTGCACTTCACCGACACAATTTATATGGATAATCTTTTGAGAATAGTATGTTTATGATTACATATTAATATATTATAAGTTCTAATATATTATTATGGAATCATATTATTTAATTAGTATTGATCAAGAATTAATTTATAATTAATTAAGTGATCAAAAGGAACTAATTAAATATGGACTCTTATATATATGGAATGGGCCAAGTTCATTTAGGTTGGGCTAAGCTTTCATGGATAGTCCATGGAGTGTTTAACCCATGGATCCTAGGAAATGAAAGGTCATGGGTATTAGGGTTTAACCCTAATCCTCCACACTATATAAAGATGTCCTTGGTTGGTGAAATTGGCACTAGTGTGGTACACTATGAAGGGCTAGCTGATTTCACTAGAAAGAACCAAGTATCCATATTCTCTAAAGCCTTCCAAGGTGTTTTGGTGATTTGTGATTCCACTTGAGGCTTCCACACTATTGGGGCTAAGCTCTTAAAGCTTGAAGACATCAAGCTACATCAAAAGGTATGCCATCTAACTAGTACTTTGTAGTATGAGATCTTCATAATATGCTAGTTAGGATTACAGCCTTGGAAAGTTCTTATTTGCATCTATTATAGAGAAAACATAGATCCAAGGTTTATAGGGTTTCATGTACACCATAGGAGTGTTAGAATGCTCATAACCCAACACAAACTTCTTTGAAGATTTGTTAATATTGACCCTAGGTTTTGACTTTCTTGTAGGGGTTTCGTTCTGAATTGATGATGTATCACTTAGATCACTCTTGTTTCCATTTGGACTTCCTTTTTCGTAGCTTGAATTGACTTAGTTTAGGGGTTCTGCTACGTATTTTTTTTCTGTTCTCCATCAGGTCATTTGAGACAGACCTTTGGTTTCGTCTACATTGTCAGTTGGAGTACACCAGAAGTACTCATCACATCAATCTTTATTGTCATCATCGACTATGGACGTTAATTCAGCTGTTTGGTTTTTGTCTAGTCCTTTTTGCTGCAAAAACTTGGTTAGGAATAATTTGGACTATAGGGAAAACAGTAACTTTCGCTTTTATAACTTCAGGTTTATCTTTAGAAATATGTGCGAACACAACTAAATCCTTAGAAATTAAGACTTGCGCAAGGACATATTTATATTTAATAATCTCAGAACAATCAACCTTATCCACCATAGAGATTTGACTCATATCACTTTCATCATCAAATTCAGAAACATTTTAAACATCAAGCTTGTTTTCTGAATCTAACTTGGTGCTTAAAGAGTCAAATTTCTGTAGAATTTCATATTTAATTTGCTCTTTGTCTTTTTTATCCAAAAGTTTTTTGAGTATGTTTTTTTAATCTTTGAACTTAATGAATGATTCGATTTTGTCTAGTCCAATTCGGTATGCATCTGAATTTTTGTCAGATGAGATAATGGATTCACACCTGTAATAGTTAGCATCAATTTCGTCCTCTTTAAATTTGAGGAAAGGTAAAACCACTTTGTGAATTTTCTCACCAATCCTAGAATTAAGATGCAACTGAGTGATATTGAAATATAGTCTCTTGGCAATTAAACAAAAAAATATTACATTGTTTTAAAAGACTCAAATTATCCCTTTGTAAATAAATTGACTCATCCCTAGACTTAAATAAATCTAACTCAATCTTCTCTATCCATATGTGTCTCTACTCACTCTTTAATGAAACCCTGCTGACTTGATCGGTTAGGTCGGAGTTTGTTAAAAGAGTTCTTTTTAAACTGTAAATAAAATTTCAAAAAGTGAATCTTAAATCATTTAGTTCAGTTCTGTAATGAGATAACATAATATTCAGAGTTTCGATAATAGAGTTTACCTTGTTGATGACTTGCTCGCATTCGCGTATTTGCTCATGAACCGTCTTTGCAGTGAAGGAGCAATCAGACACACGATCACCATCACTGGCATATCCTCTCTGTCTTGACACATTATTTGTCACCATCAAGCATCTTCCTCCAATCTGGGAATCCACTTCCTTCGAAACAAAGTTTCTTCCATGAGTAGGCTTGCGAACCTACTCGTCTTCAGAATCAGTGGACCATAGTTCTACCCTGCCAAATTCATCATCAACTTCATTTTCCCACATAATCAAAGTCACCATAGAGTTATCAGTAATCTTTTTCTTCTTTATCTCTTCAAGATTTTGCAGATAGTATGTCTCACCGTCTTCTCCTTCCTTCTTCTCATTTAACCTTCGCAGCATGCACTCCGTGGCTAAGTGGTTTTTGTTGTGGCAATAGCTGGAATCATAGCCGGAGTTACCCATGAGCTTCTTCTCTTTCTTGTCTTCTTCTTTCTAAGAAACGTTTGCATTTTCATCTTTTGCCTTTCAGAGCTGTAACTGCCCTTCAAGTTTCAGTTCTTGTTCCGGATAAAACTCTTCTTTGTGAACCTCGTTGGATTGGATGCCATCACTGCAAACTCTTCTTTAGAAAGTTCATAGTCAGAAAGCTCAACCTCTGAGTCATCATCTTCAACAACCTTCTTACCCTTCGCAATAAGTACTAGTGATCCCATCCCAGAGACTACCTTCACTTCTTTCGTCACTTTATCTTCATGTGAATTTAGGATACCAACAAGCTTAGCCAAGGTGTAATTCTTTTAGTGCTCGTGTGCCTTAACTATAGACATTACTGCCTTCCATTCTGATCTAAACCCATTCATGAATGTGACCTTTTGTTCAATAACTTTTGGTCCAATACTGTGTTTCATCATCCTACTGAGAAGATGGTTGTAGCGATTGAAAGTTTGAAGTAAACTATCTTCAGGCTTTTGCGCAAAGGCTCCAAACTTCGAAAGTATGAGTGTTTGAGTAGAGTGTTCATGATCTTCATTTGTAGTGTAGAGTTCCTTGAGCCTATCCCAGATGGCTTTTGCAGTGTCACAAGAACTTATTACATGAAAAGTATCAGCAGGGAAAGAAAATCGAATGATTCTCATTGCCTTAACATTATTGATTATTTTGTCGTTCTCATCTTGAGGAACATCCTTTACTTCAACAAGAAGTTTGTTATAGTCAGATTGAGTTTTGATAACACTTCTAGTTCCAATGTAAACGAATTCCCCTAGAGTGATGGCTTCCTATATCAAATATCCATTTTCTTCAAGACCATGAACGCAATCTTCAAAGTGAAGCACCCATACGTCATATTCATCGGGAATAAGAATTGGGATCCTAGTAGTCGATCCAATGCTGCTAGAAAGGTTAATGTAGCTGATGTGAGAATCATCGTGCTGCATGATGATATACTCTTTTAAACCTGTTAAGAATCAGAAGTGTAAACTAGAGTAGTTTTAGGGTAATATCAAGATCACTAAATAGTGTCAAGAAAACTATGATGACAGCTAAACCAGATCCAATATTAATGGAAACACTAATGACTCTATAAATAAAAGAGATGCATATAGATTACATAGTCTCCTGCTATGATACCAATTGTCAAGATATTAAACCTTGAATGATCGATTAGATTCAAAACAAGATTACGACCGTGGATGAAAATATGATGAATGATTATAAACAACAACCTTAGAAGAACTCGATGAAGAACTGCTATTGTAGAGGCATGATGAGGGTTACAATAATATTACCAAAGTTACAAAACATGATGCATGCATGTACCTTAAATACTATAACCCTAGAAATAAATGACGGGTCTACAGGCCCAACTCGGTAACAAATTGGAAAAAATAAAAGGCCCAATTATGCAACACTATATATCCAACACATTTGTGACTGGGATACCGAGGATCGCAAAGAAGGTGTGAATAACCATGTAATTTAGCTTGGTACTCTTGTTGTCATTTTATCATCTAATTAATGTGTCTGTTAACTATACACGCTCCATTAATCAACAATAATTTACGAGCTACCCATTGCCATGCTTTATTAGTCCATATTAGTGTTCCGGTTAACCACACACGCTCAACTAACGACTTTTATAAAGTGCAAAGTTCTTTTCATGGATTAGCATCAAATTCACATTTTCCTAAAGTAACTAAGATTGTAAATTTTATAAAAGCATTTAGTTACTTTATATATCCATTATACTTATTAATGATAATTAAGTATCCTATAAAAACCGTTCGGCTAACGACCTTTCACTAGTCAAGAGAACGGTGTGTAAAATGGATACCTAATGGCGATTATTTTATAGGCCACTTCCTTCAAGTCCCCTTATAGGCCCACTTAGTGAATTAAGCCTACTAACGGTAAGACAGACTTTTCTTTATATATATATATATATATATATATATATATATATATATATATATATATATATATATATATATATATATATATATATATATATATATATATATATATATATATATATATAAGGTTACATTTTAAACTTTTTAAATACTTGGGTTGTTAAATTTAAAATTTCCAAAATTAAACTATGTAATTTAAATTTTAAATTTTTTTCATAAATGACTAGGTTAAATTTTGAATAATTAAAGTAAAAAATTAATTTTGTCTCTATCAAAAATATTAACCCAATCATGAATTCATGATAAGGATAAATATCCAATTTTAAACATTTTAAGCAAATTCAAGGTTATTATCCTAATCAATCCATGTAACAGTTATCAAAATCGAAAATTTAGGATCTGATAGTGCAACTCGTCGAGTTGGGCAATGACCTCTTCGAGTTGCATGTCTACTCGTTGAGTTCAAAGACTAACTCGACGAGTCCGATGATCAGAATGACGATTATGTTCCCTTCTCTTTAAACAATTCACAATTGCATCATATTCATCAAAAAACTAATCCTAGTCTTTGATACCGCTGATGGGTTTTTAAGCATAACAACAATTCCTATGTGTACATGCAACCCTAATGCTTTGGATCTAGGTTTTCTCAAATTAAACATGAAAACTTGAACACAAAAGGAGAAGCCCTAGGAAGAGTCTACGATTTTAAAAATCTATATAATACTAGGGTTTAGTTACATACCTTGATTGTTATATTGTAATAACAATGATTCCCTTGTAGATCTTGAAGCTTGAGAACTTAGTGCCACAAGCATAACACCTCTAATGGCTAACAAACACACAATGCAAGAGAATGATATGAGAGAGGAGAAGATGATGAAAATTTCAGTTCTTCATTCTTCCAAAGAGTGGCCGAAAATATTAGACATAAGGGTTCTATTTGTAGTGTACCAAGGACACTATGGATAATCCTAATCTCAAATATGGTAATTATCCACCTCCTTTGATTATCCATATATGATTAGATATTCTAGAAACTCTAGAAGAATCTTACATATATCATCAATTTCTTCCATCACCTTCGCTAGGAAGGTTCTATACCCTTTTTCTTAACTATTGAACAATTGCACTTTTAGTCCCTACACTTTTAATTAATTAATTTAATCCCAAAATTAAATCCAAATTATATTCTGATTAAATATTAGTAAATAATATGATCACCAATTAATATATTATTTCCATAACATTATTAATTCCAATTGATTAATCAATTAATAAATGATTCCTCTTCCTCAAATAATCAACCTGTCTAGTTGCACGTGTGAATGCAAGCCAAAAGGACCATACCATTGTCAATTCAAGTACATACCAATTATAGTTATGGACTTAGATACCTAATCCAACATCTATATTCTCTTTCTCTCTAGTTTCTTAAAGTGTTAATTTCTTATTAGATGGAAGATAATACTTGTAAACTCTCTTTATCTTAATACTTTGGTTTTAACTTAAAGCTTAATATTGTTCTATTATTACAAGAATATACAAGGCTAGCATCTGATAAACTTGGATGAATGTTCGTTAATACTTCTAGAGAGCTTCTTTCTTGGAGCTTAAAGCCTTATTCATCAACTTCTTAATTTCCAAAAGGAACGAAAGTTTTCAAATTTTGTTTCACTTTCTTCTTCTTTGGTTATGTTTAATATTTCTTAGTTCTTGCAAAATGATATTTTGGTAGGAATAATTTTTTTTTATTTTGTTTATAATTAAAGTCTTTCGTTACTATTTTGTGTTTATGAAACAAGTTTTGAATAAAAACCCAACAATTGCTATCAGAGTCATTTTTGCAAGATTAGTTAGAATATTTTTTAAGTTGAAGAAATCTTTGTCTTTGTCTTTGTTTTTGTAAGTAATATATTTGTTTTAGAAATGGTTTATTTTTATAAAAATGTTACAAGAATGAAGATGGTTGCCATTTTGAAGATTAAAAGTTTATAAACTTTGAATTTATTAAAGTTTATCAAACTTTATAAAATTAGTTTACACTGTAAATTCAAACAATTTTTTTTCATTTTAAATCACATAAAACTCAATATCACATTTTCTCAAAAACCACAATGTATCAATTGTCAAAAAACAACTCAATAAAAAAAATTGATAATATCCCAGAACCCTCATTTATAATCTCAAACAGGTGTGTACAATCAAGTCGGTGCCTTCCTGCGATCCTGAGAACTACCTGACACATATCACACAACACAGTAAGAATGAAGCTTTATGCGTTCCAAAAAATAACACAAAGATCTCATTAGCCTCTCATGGCTACATCTCGATAAGACCCTACGGTGAATATGTCCTAGTGGAGACCCTACGGTCCCACAGCTCAGGTTGAAGCCTTCGGTCCTAACTCAATAAAGCTCAGAATAATACACAACATACATCACAAAGACATAATGCATGATATTACATAACTGAGAATAAGCATACAAGACCCTCTGGTAACACAATATTACCACTCAGGTAAGTATAGTGAGAAGACTCACCTCATAAGTAAGCAAGTAAACCTCGTAGCCCTCGAACGATCTTATCCTCGCCTACACGTCATAATCATCTCTAATTAACACTTATCACCTCCATTTAAGTAAGTTAAGCTAACTGCTTTCTCTAACCCTTAGAAATGGTAAAAGACCACTTTACCCCTCCCCGGTCTCCAATCTATGTCTCGACCAAACCTTAAAAGTCAACATAAATCAACACTTGAGTCAATAGTCAATGTTGACCCCGCTCGTCGAGTTCATCTATGCGGCTGGTCGAGTTCCCTAGTTTCCTCAGAATTGTCGTGAAAATCCAATTTAACTCTTCGAGTTGTCTCATCAACTCGCCGAATTAAACATGTCCAGACTCATCAGGGAAAACCCTAACCGACTCGTCGAGTCCCTTCAGACCATTTCCTCATTCATGTAACAACGTGAATTTTCAAAAAAAAAAAAAAAATTCGATTCTTAAAACATGTTTCAAACCAAAACAAGCCATAAAATCCAATGTATCATAAGCATAATACAAAACATGTCAAATCCCAAGATCATAAAATAAGTCTTCCATCAGTGTGTACAGATCACGCCGGTGCCTTCCGACGATCCTCGCTAGTACCTGAAACACATAACACAACAACTGTAAGCATACATGCTTAGTGAGTTCCCCAAATACTACTTACATACATACACCTTTCTAGGCCATGACCTTCCGGTCCATGTGTCTCAAGGGACTTCCGTCCTGACCCAGTAAACCTTCCGCTCCTACCCGCGTTGACCTTCCGGTCCACATAACAATGCCTTCCAGCCCATAACATAACTGCCTTCCGGCCCATAACTTAATGCCTTCCAGCCCATATCAAGCACAGCATACATAGCACATACAAATGGTTAACTTAATTATATATAATGCATATAGCTTATAACATATCCGACCTTCCGGTCGCACATAGATACCCTTCCGGGTACAGTATAGTGAGAAGACTCACCTCGTAGGAACTCTAGAATCTCACGTGATCACTATCTCTAAATCTCGAAACAAAGACCCAACCCCGCCTAGTCACAACAAAATATCATTCTAATTAATATAAGCTTCCAAGACTAGGCTACACCCTTTTCATTAACCCACAGAGGGGTAAAAGACCATTCCACCCCTCCTTGACTCAAAGTCCCCATGTTGACCAAAACCCTAAAAGTCAACAAAAGTCAACAGACAATAGTACGCAGGGCGTATCAGCTTCTGTATGCGGGGCGTACATGGATGAACCACAATCGGGGGTCTCAACCCCTTATGTTGCGCGTATTGAGAGTTACGCCCAGCGTAAGTCCCAGATTTAGCCATACCATATTTTTTGTTCTTAAACGGTTAAGACATTCCTTCAACTTCCAGATCTAACTCTCTTTAAGTCTCCTAACCCATAAAGTCGGAACCTTTAAGCCTTGGCATGGATGTAAAGGCTCCTACACCCTGTAATACCTTTCTTTTCACCTCCAAATATGTAGATCTCATGCATGGCTAAATATTTACGTCCAAGATTACATTTTTATGAACATACAACTCAAATACACCTGGAATATGATAGATCTAAGCCAATAGAGACTACTTGCTCATAAAGTCTCCATCTTTTCGACCAAAAACCCTAGAAATTGTTCCAAGAAGCATACCATAAGAACTACAAGGCAAGATTTGAACTTTTTACCTCAGGAAGAAGCTCCAACCTTTGCTATCCACGAATCTACACTTGTCCACCAACTTCTAGCCTCCACAATGGACTCCTCTTCTCTTTTGCTACCTTTAAATAACACCATGAAGCTTAGAACACTCACACCCAAGCTATAAACGAAGGAACAACTCTCTTAGGGTTTCTTTCTGAAGGATGGTCGCTGAGGGACAAGGCCATCTCATTCCTTATATAGCCACCAACCCATATTAGGTTTTTGGGTGTCGACTGGTTACGCCCGGCGTAACCTTAGGTACGCCCAGCATACTCGGGTGACAACGCGTTCAACTAGGCGCGAGTACGCGCAGCGTACTCTTTGTACACCCAGCGTACTCGCCCAACACAAAGGCCAAAATGACAATTATTAAAAGATGATGGGCTAAATGGTTGAACCAGAATTTCGGGCTGTTACAATTCTCCCCCACTTGAACCAGACTTTGCCCTCGAAGTATTATACCGAAAACAATTCCAGACGCTGCTCCCGCATCTCCGACTCGGACTCCCATGTCAGCTAGGACCCCTTCCGATGCTGCCACTGCACTTACACCAAGGGCACTTCCTTTATCCTCAGAACCTTAATCTTTCGATCTCTAATTGTCACTAGTCTCGCAACATAGTTTAGGCTCGCATCCACCTGATTATCCTCTAATGGTACCACTGCCGACTCGTTGGCTATACACTTCCTCAACTACGACACATAAAAGGTGTCGTGAATCTGACCCAGCTCTGCAGGTAGATCCAAACGGTAGGTTACCCTTCCTACCCTCATGATTACCCTGAAAGGTCCAATATATCGAGGCCCCAACTTGCACCTCCTCCTTAATTGAATCACTCATTTCCAAGGAGAGACCTTTAAGAGTACGAGGTCACCAACCTGAAACTCGAGCTCGGACCGATGCCTATCCGCATAACTCTTCTGGCGACTCTGATTAGTCAACAATCCCTGCCTGACCTGCTGTATCTGCTCTTTCATCTGAAGCACAATCTCCGTACTACCCATTACCCGTTGCCCTACCTCTCCCCAGCAGATGGGGGTTCGACACCTCCTCCCATACAACAGCTCAAAGGGTGGCATACCAATTCTTTAATGATGGTTGTTGTTGTACGAAAACTCTGCCATGGGTAAATAGGTGTCCCAACTCCCTCCAAAATCCAAAACACACGCTCGGAGCATATCCTCGAGCGTCTGAATCGTCCGCTCACTCTGCCCGTCCGTCTCTGGGTGGTATGCGGTACTGAAATGCAGCCTCGTACCCAACTCCTGCTGAAACTTCTTCCAAAATCTGGAAGTAAATCGTACGTCTCGATCTGAAACAATCGACATTGGAACCTGATGCCGCAATACCACCTCCCTCACATACAACTCTGCCAACCTCTCAGCAGGAGAGCTCTCACTGATAGCAACCTATCCACCATCACCCAAATTGCATCGACTCCTCTCGCAGTCCTTGGCAATTTGGTGATAAAATCCATGGTAATATGTTCCCATTTCCACTCGGGAATCTCCAGCAGCTGCAGCTTACCATGTGGACGCTGGTGCTCGGCCTTAACCTGGCGACAAGTTAGGCACCTCTTGACGAACGATGCAACATTCCTCTTCATACAGGGCCACCAATACTTCTTCTTTAGGTCCAAATACATCTTAGTAGCCCCGGGGTGGATCGAGAACTTCGATGGATGTGCCTCTTCCATCAAAATGGTATGCATCCCACCCACAAACGGTACCCAAATCCGACCCTGAACTATCATAAGTCCCCGACTAGTGGTAACGAACTCCGATACCTGCCCGACAACCCGCTCCCTCTTTTGGTTTTCTGGTCTCGCAGGCTCAGCCTGGGCCCCTCGGATGGTGTCCAATACTGGAGTCATCACTGTCAACCTCATACAAATGTCTCGGATCGAGGCGCTCTCTATCCTACGGCTCAAAGCATCGGCTACGACATTAGCCTTGCCCGGGTGGTACAGGATCTCACAATCATAACCCTTCACCACATCCAACCCTCTCCTCTGGCGCATATTCAGGTTTGGCTGATCCATCAAGTACTTCAGATTCTTGTGGTCCGTGTATATGGTACACCGGATGCCACATAGATAGTGCCGCCAGATCTTGATGGCAAACACCACAGCCCCCAGCTCCAGATCATGGGTGGGATATCTCGACTCATGAGGCTTCAGCTGCCTCGATGCATACACTATCACATGCCCCGCTTGCATAAGCACTACCCCTAACCCAGATATTGATGCATCACAGTATACCACAAAATCCTCCATCCCTTCCGGGAGTGCGAGCACCGGGGCTTCGCATAACTCTTGGCGAAGTGTCTCAAATGAGGACTGCTGCTCCAGACCCCATGAAAATGCAACACCCTTCTCATCTTGGTAAGTGGCACGGCGATCTTGGAGAAATCCTTAATAAACCTCCGATAATAGCTGGCCAATCCCAGAAAGCTCCTGATCTCAGTGGGTGATCTCTGCACCTCCCATCTCATCACCGCCTCGATCTTGGCCGGATCGACCAATATCCCTTTCTGGTTAACAAGATTCCCTAGGAACTGGACCTCTCGTAACCAGAAATCACACTTGGAGAATTTGGCATATAGCCTCTCCGATCTCAGAATTCCAAGGATCTCCCTCAAATGTTCCTCATGCTGCTCTCTAGACCTCGAATATACCAAAATATCATCAATGAATACGATCACCGACCGATCCAGCATCGGCCTGCACACCCTGTTCATGAGATCCATGAATGCAGTTGGGGCATTGGTGAGCCCAAAAGGCATCACCACAAACTCGTAATGTCCATAATTCTTTTTGAATGCAGTCTTCTGGATATCTTCATCCAAACCCTCATCTAATGATAACCCAACCTCAAGTCTATCTTGGAGAACCAAGATGCCCCCTGTAACTGATCGAACAGATCATCGATCCTAGGTAATGGATACCGGTTCTTAACCGTCAACTTGTTCAACTCCCGGTAATCAATAGACATCCGGTGTGAACGATCCTTCTTCTTGACAAAAAGGATCGACGCTCCCCAAGGTGAGCTACTCGGTCGAATAAACCCCTTCCCCAACAGCTCCTAAAGCTGCGAGCATAATTCCTGCATCTCTGGTGGCGCGACGCGATAAGGCGCCTTGGCGATAGATGCTGCACCCGGAACCAAATCAATACGGAACTCCACTTGTCTTTTCGGAGGCACGCCCGACAGTTCCTCGGGAAAAACATCCGGAAACTCGCACACTACCGGAACCTCATCAACCGAACATTGCCTCCCCGCGGCCACTCATGTGTCCATCATATAGGCTATGAATCCACTGCAGCCCTGCTGCAAACTCTATCTCGCCCTAACAGCCGAACAAAACGCTGACCCACACCGAGTCCCCTCTCCATACACAGTAAGCACTCCCCCACTAGGGTCTCGTATGGTTACCAGCTGTCTCTCGCAGTCAATGACCGCTCCAAACTTACTCAACCAGTCCATGCCCACGATGACACACACATCTCCCATCGTGATAGGAACTAGATCTATAAGGAACTGGACACCAAAAATATCAAGCACACATCCTCGAATCACGTCGGTGGCATATACTGCTTTCTCATCAGCTATGGAAACCCTCAGGGTTCGACTCATCACCTCCCAATCAATACCGATGTGTTAACTAAAAGCCAAAGATACAAAAGACCGACTTGCACCTGAATCAAATAATACCAAGGCAGGTACATAATTCACAAGAAAAGTACCTATGCATATCATAATATAAGCACAATATCTCAGCATAAAAGTAAATACACGAAAGAATATGTACCAGCCATGACATCGGGTGCCGCACGGACCTACTCCGCAGTCAACTGAAAAGCTCTCCCACGAGCCTTCGGAGCCTCGACCTTCGCCGGTCGAGTCTCGGTAACCCTAGCAGCAGGCACAGATCCCTGTGCTGATCCCTGGTGAAGTTAAGGACACTCGGCCTTCCGATGGCCGGTCTGGTTGCAATGAAAGCAAACCATAAATCCCTTGGGGCAATCCTTGGCGATGTGCCCCTCCTTGCCACATTTGTAGCAAGCACCTGATCGACAGTCCCCCTCATGATCCTTGCCGCACTTTCTGCAAGTGCAGCCCTTCTGGCCTCCCATCCTCGAATCGGCGGACGTGGTCCGCTTGGCTGTAAGCTGAGACTGAGCCGGCCACCGATCCATCCTCTAAGGCTCAGCCTCTTCCCTGGCCTGAGTCTCCAACTCAATCTCTCTCTTCTGGGCATTTGCCTGGAGCTCAGCAAATGTCTGGTACATCAAGTTCGATACGAAATCCCAAATATCCCTCCTCAGAATACCCAAATATCGGCTCATTTGTGCCTGCTCAGTAGACACCGGCTCAAGGCTGAACATCGCCTTCTCATGAAACTTTCGGGTAACCACAACAACTGAATCATTACCCTACTTGAGGGTCAAGAACTCATGAATCAGCCATTCCCTCTCCACAGGGGGAACATACTAGTCTCTGAACATGGTGGTGAACGCTCCCCAAGTCACTGCTGAAATCTTTGCAAGAGTGAAGTTCGCCGTCACGAACTTCCACCAATCCTTCACTCCCTGATGGAGCTGGTTCAAAGTGAACCGTACCCTCAGATGCTCCGGACCTGAACACGTATAGAAGCATCCGTCAATGTCAGCAATCCATCTCATTGTAGCGATCGGGTCTTACGTCCCATCAAACTCGGGTGGCTTCGTGTTGCTGAACTTTCGGAACAACAACAAGTCACCTCCCTGAGGTCTGGCAGCAGCCATAGTTACTGTAGTTGCAGCGGCTGCAGCCTCAGTCACCACAGCGTACCACTCAGCAAAAGTCTCCAACAGCATGGTCTTGATAGACCCAAACATCTCCGGAATCTCGGCCCAGATTGTCGTAGCCACCTCATTATGGATCATCTAACGAAGCTCCTCATCACTCACACCGCTCGTCCGAGGTCTGTGGCGTGTCCCAGCCATAATGCTTGTGAAATACAACATAAAAATGTCAAAGACTCAATCGAGCATACTCGCACTCGATAACGCAACCCTACTCGACCTCCAATACCCAAAGGATTCTTACTTGGGTTGCCCACTGATCCGGTGTCTGCAGTAGTACGGGCCCTATACTATTGACTACACCGCATCAACATTCACCCCAAGTTCTCCTCCTTGGACCCTGGAACACGAGTACTCTATTCTTGCTATGCATTGGCTATCTACTCGCTCTCAAGGCATCTCATAGCAGTAGGATTTTCCTAGACTAAGGCATCACAAATCAGGCCACTGTAGTCCTAACATGAATACCTAGTCCACTCTAGCATGCATAACATATCATAGCATATCTCAGAACACATATTGTAAGGGTATTTTGGGGATTTTACTGTTCGGGCGCTGGCTGACCGTACACACTACTTCTTCTTTGTTTATCACAAAATCTCTTACAAAATTTTATGCTTTATTATCGAAATTTTTTCTCAAATCTTCGGTTTGAGTTCTGTTACGCCAGAAGGTGCACCCGAATCCCTCAAACCAAGGCTCTGATACCAACTTGTAACAATGTGAATTTTAAAAACAAAAATTTCAATTCCTAAAACATGTTTGCAACCAAAACAAGCCATAAAATCCAATGTATCATAAGCATAATACAGAACATGTCAAATCCCAAGATCATAAAATAAGTCTTCCATCAGTGTGTACAGATCACGTCGGCGCCTTCCCACGGTCCTCGCTAGTACCTGAAACACATAACACAACAACTGTAAGGATAAATGCTTAGTGAGTTCCCCAAATACTACGTATGCACATACGCCTTTCCAGGCCATGACCTTCCGGTCCATGTGCCTCAAGGGACTTCCGTCCCGACCCGGTAAACCTTCCGGTCCTACCCACGTTGACCTTCCGGTCCACATCACAATGCCTTCCGGCCCATAACATAAATGCCTTCCAACCCATATCAAGCATAGAATACATAGCACATAGAAATGGTTAACTTAATTATATATAATGCATACAGCTCATAACATATCCGACCTTCCGGTCACACATAGATACCCTTTCGGGTACAGTATAGTGAGAAGACTCACCTCGTAGGAAGTCTAGAATCTCACGTGCTCGCTATCTCTGAATCTCGAAACGAAGACCCAACCCCACCTAATCACAACGAAATATCATTCTAATTAATATAGGCTTCCAAGACTAGGCTACACCCTTTTCATTAACCCACAGAGGGGTAAAAGACCATTTCACCCCTCCTTGACTCAAAGTCCCCATGTTGACCAAAACCCTAAAAGTCAACATACAACAATATGCACGTACTGAGAGTTACGCCCATCGTAAGTCCCAGATTCAGCCATACCATATTTTTTGGTCTTAAACGGTTAAGACATTCCTTGAACTTCCAGATCTGGCTCTCTTTAAGTCACCTAACCCATAAAGTTGGAACCTTTAAGCCTTGGCATGGCTGTAAAGGCTCCTACACCCTCTAATACCTTTATTTTCACCTCCAAACATCTAGATCTCATGCATGGCTAAATATTTATGTCCAATATTACATTTCTATGAACATACAACTCAAATAGACCTGGAATACGATAGATCTAAGCCAATGGAAACTACTTGCTCATAAAGTCTCCATCTTTGGGACCAAAAACCCTAGAAATTGGTCCAAGAAGCATACCATAAGAACTACAAGGCAAGATCTGAACTTTTTACCTCAAGAAGAAGCTCCAACCTTTGTTAACCACGGATCTACATTTATCCAGCAACTTCTAGCCTCCACAATGGACTCTTCTTCTCTTTTGCTACCTTGAAATAACACCTTGAAGCTTAGAACACTCACACCGAAGCTATAAACGAAGGAACAACTCTCTTAGGGTTTCTTTCTGAAGGATGGTAGCTGAGGGACAAGGCCATCTCATTCCTTATATAACCACCAAGCCATATTAGGGTTTTGAGTCTGGACCGGTTACGCCCGACATAACCTTAGGTACGCCTAGCTAGCATAGAGACACACTTGGTCCACAAGCCTCTTCTTGTTCCAAAGCTTGATGCTCTTCACTCTTCTTCCAAATATGCACTAAAACACCCAAATTTAGCTCCTCTCTCTCACAAATGGATACACACGATCAGTATTTCTCACAGATGGTTAGAATGATAATACAGGCCCTCACTGAGTCCCCAGTCTCTCACCTAAATCCTTCTGGCTTGCGACCACCTCTTCTCTAAATTCGGACGTAAGGGTTCCCGAACGTCACTAAGAAACCAATCTCTCACCTGATTCGGCCACCAGAACCTCCAAATCTTAAATGACAAGGCTACTCAAATCTAAGAGCACCCCTGTATCGCACACTATCTAGTGAATGCTATTGCTCCCCGCAATCCCACGACACTCTCTCGCTGACTAGTGAATACTACGGCTCCCCACAGTCCCACAACACTCTTTCATTGACTAGTGAATAATATAGCTTCCTGCAGTCCCACGACACTTTCACCCAGACTAGTGAATATTACGATGTGACATCCCCAAAATCATGGCCAGAAAAGACCGGTTTGTTTATGCTTTGTTTAAAAATCAGAGTAACATTTTAAGTAAAAGTGTTGCGGAATTTGTCCCAAAACAAAATATGATAAAGATTTATCAAAAGCATTTCCATAGAAATGTATTTCATTAAAAGACTCGGGATGTCATTTTCGTATAGATCAAAAGCATAAACAGTACAATATAAGCCTTACTACATTATTTCATATCTACAGGCCTATATCTGTAATCCCTCGTCCAACATCATATCTATGCTCAAGCACCACTTCCTGTAATACATAAAACTGAGTGGGTCAGGCTTGGGAGCCTGGTGAGCACATAGGGTTTTCAACCCACAATAATTAAATTTATTAATTTCATCAATCAACAATAACCCAATTACCCATTCCCGTTATCCTCACTTTACGTCCCTAAACACCTATCATAAGGGACCTAGCCTAAGGATCATCATCGGGACGGACACTACTGCTACGGGGGTTCCTCAGCAATAAATGTCCTAAAGGCAACCATGTGGGGGATGGAGTACACCGGTGAACACATCGTTCACAACACCTACAGGTTGCGAGCCTACTAGTGTTCCACTAGACTGTCTAGAAGAGTCCGTGGTCGTCATCTATACTCCGTTGGATGACTGGATCAACAACAACAACATTGAGGCCTCTCATCATTTTATCACACATCGTCTTATGACATCTACCCATGTTTTACCCGAACATTTTTGAAGATATAAAATACATATACAATATAAATCAATTAAAACTTGTATAAAAACATTCATCCAGCATAGATAACAAGTATACAGATAATATGCACACATACCACGTAATATATAAAATACTTCATATCTATGTGTAAGATGAAAGTAACTATGCACTCACTTAATTAGGTGGTGACTCAGCACTCGGAGAGCGCTTCAATACTCTCAAAATGATATTCCTTCGATAAAACCTCGTATCGATACCACTAGGGTTTAGTCTAATGATAACCACGACAAATTAATTATTTGACTATTATTATTATTATATAAGCCTTATTAACACTCAATATAACTCATAATAATAGCCCAAATAATTATTTTAAGGGCCTAATAACATTCCTACATTAAAACATAAACTAAACTAAAGATAGGATAGGTACAACTCACTTACAGCAGGTTTTTCTCGAAAACCGGACTTCGCTGGAGCAGTGTTCCCGAGCCGATAGGCTCTTTTCTCGGGACTCCGGGAGCCTCGGGGCTTCCTTCGGGTGCTATGGGGTTTACCTAGGCTTTTAGGGGGGGGGGGGTTAGGGGCTTAGAGAGAGAGTTTAGAAAGAGAAAGAAGAGGGTTGAAGGGTGAGGAAATGAGGGAACCCGGCACCTCTATTTATAGGGGAGAAATCTGATGGACTCGCCGAGTAGGGGGGACCTACTCGCCGAGTTGGTCCATGTGGTGGCCTTCTGGTGGTGCCACGTGTCCAATTCTGGTGGTGTCACGTCACCCCCTATCGCGTATCAGCCTTCAAACTTAGAAAAATCACAACTTTCGCATACGAGCTTCGTTTTCGATATTCTTTATATCCATGCGTAGATAAAATCAAGATCTACAACTTTCGTTTAGACTCCGTTAGCTAATTCTCGACCGATCTCAAATTTAACAGTAGGAGGCGTTTAGATTGTTAAATGACCGCGAAGAATTCATAACTCCTTCATACGGACTCCATTTTCATCTGCCTTTTTACCGGTGAGTTCCTATTAATGAGATCTTCAACTCTCATTTAGGTTGCGTAATCCAAAAACCGCTCGAACTAAAATTCGAGTTTCGGGTCGTGCACTACTAAGCCGAATCTTAGAAAAATCATAACTTCTTCATACGAAGTCAGATTTGGGCGTTCTTTTTATCGATGTTCTTAGTTTAACATATTCTACAACTTTTGTTTAGATTGCTAAGGCTAAAAAGTCCTCTATCGTAAATTCACTATTTACGTCTCCCGGTGTCGTGCCGGTTTTGCCGTAAAACTTCGGCGGGCCATAACTTCTTCGTTATAACTCGAATTTCGGCATTCTTTATATGTACGGGAACCTTGACAAATATTCTACAACTTTATGTAGAGATATCGGGATTATCTCACACTTTAATTTTGACGCTCATTTTTATTCTTTATTAATTATACATTTATAATTAAATAATAAACACATAAACACACATAATTCACATAATACTAAATATTTCATCTTTATTACTTCAAAAAGAGTTAGAAGAGTTGACGTAGACTATTATATTGACAAAAATGCTCAGCCCTGAAACCCGGGCATTACAATTCTCTCCCCCTTAGGATGATTCCGTCCCGGAATCATGCATCAGCAAACATATGTGGATAGCGACTCATCATGTCATCCTCTGTTTCCAAAGTGAGATTCGGCCCATTCGAATGTTTCCATCGGACTAGCACTAAGTCGACCATCTTGCATCGGAACTTCTTAGTCTTACGGTCAACAATTGCCTCGGGCTCTTCGATCAGCCTTTTATTCTCATCCATCCTTAACTCTGAGATTGGAATTATGTCGGGAACATCTCCCATGAATTTCCTCATATAACACACATGGAAGGTGTTATGAATACCATTCAGTTCTTCGGGCAATTCCAGCTTGTAAGCTTGGTTCCCAATCTTCTGAAGAACTTTGAACGGTCCCATAAACCTTGGACTCAACTTTCCTCGTTTCCCAAATAGTATAAGTCCCTTCCACGGTGAGACTTTAAGCAAAACGGAATCCCCAACTTCGAAGGTTATCTGTCGTCTTTTCTTGTCAGCATAGCTCTTCTGACGATCCTGAGCTGCTAACATTTTTTCCCTAATCACCTTCAATTTCTCAGCAGTCTCATGGACTATCTTGGGGCCCATAAACTGCTTCTCTCCGGATTCAAGCCAACAAGACGATGTACGACACTTCTGTCCATACAAGGCTTGATAAGGTGCCATCTTGATGCTCGAGTGAAAACTATTGTTGTAGGAAAATTCTACTAGAGGTAAGTGCTCGTCCCAATTCCCTTGGAATTCGAGGGTACATGCTCTCAGCATATCTTCCAACGTCTGAATCATTCTTTCGCTCTGACCATCAGTTTGCGGATGGT
Source organism: Lactuca saligna (assembly GCF_052625555.1). NCBI lineage: Eukaryota > Viridiplantae > Streptophyta > Magnoliopsida > Asterales > Asteraceae > Lactuca > Lactuca saligna. Next base: position 146,678,745 of record NC_136424.1, on the reverse strand, counting down.
AAGCAGTACTCAAACACAACTTTGTACCCAACTCCTCTTGTAGACTTCTCCAAAACCTTGACATGAAACGACTATCACGATCTGACACAATCGTAAGAGGGACACCGTGAAGTCTTACAATTTCCTTCACGTAAGCATTTGTGAGCTTATCCATAGACCACTTCTCGTTGGCGGCTATTAAGTGTGCACTCTTGGTGAAACGATCCACAACTACCCAAATCATGTTGTGTCCGTTCTTCGTTCTCGGCAGTTTAGTCATAAAATCCATGGTGATGTCTTCCCATTTACCCATGGGTACAGGTAAAGGTTCTAAACTCCCATACAGTTTCTGATGTTATGCCTTAACCCTCACACATGTTACGCACTTGGCCACGTACTTCGCAACATCGAGCTTCATCATCGGCCACCAGTAGTAGGGTTTTAGGTCCCTATACATTTTAGTGCAACCGAGATGAATTGAGTACATGGTCTTATGTGCTTCTTCCATCAAAAGATCTCTTATTCCTCCCATTTTAGGTACCCAAATTCGATTTTAGAATACCTTCCATCCTCGACTGTTTGTACCGAACACTAACGTTTTTCCCAAACGTTCTTCCTTTCGGTCATTCTTCTCTAAGGCTTCTTCTTGAGCTTTCCTGATACTTTCCACAATCATCGAGATGACTTCAATTCTTAACACTCTTGGCCTTTTCCTTTCCATATTGACTTTCCGACTGAGAGCATCAGCAACAATATTTGCTTTACCCGGATGGTAAAGTATCTCACAGTCGTAGTCCTTAAGAAGTTCAAGCCAGCGTCGTTGCCTTATGTTCAACTCCTTCTGAGTAAAGAGATACTAGAGACTCTTATGATCAGTGAAGAGCTTGCACTTCGTGTCATAAAGGTAATGCCTCCATATCTTTAAGGCAAATACTACCGCTGCCAACTCCAGATCATGAGTGGGGTAGTTCTTTTCGTGCTCTTTCAATTGTCGAGATGCGTATGCTATGACCGTTTCTCTTTGGGTCAGAACACAACCCAACCCGACTCCAGATGCATCACTATAAACTATGAAATCTTCGACTCCATCGGGTAGAGAAAGTATCGGTGCTTCACATAACTTCTTCTTTAGCTTCTCGAACGCCTCATCGTGTTTCTCACTCCATGTATACGTAGCTCCTTTATGGGTCAAAGCTGTTAATGGAGCAGCTATCGAAGAAAAGCCTTGGATAAATCGTCGGTAATATCCGGCTAATCCTAGAAAGCTTCGAATCTCCGTGGGACTCTTCGGACGTTCCCACTTCATTACAGCCTCGATCTTTGCAGGGTCAACCATTATTCCCTCTTGGTTAACAACATGGCCCAAGAATTGGACTTCCCGTATCCAAAAGTCGTATTTGGAGAACTTTGCAAAAAGCATCTCCTTCTTTAACACCTCCAACACTTCTCATAGATGCTTGCCATGCTCCTCCTGGCTTTTCGAGTAGATGAAAAATGTCGTCGATGAACACTATCACAGATTTATCGAGGAATGGTTTACAAACCCTATTCATCAAATCCATGAATGTTGCGGGAGCATTGATTAGTCCGAATGACATAACCAAGAACTCGCAGTGTCCATATCTTGTTCTGAATGAAGTCTTCTCAATATCCTGCTCTCTTACCTTCAGTTGATGATATCCTGACGTAAGATCGATCTTTGAGAAGTAGCTCGAACCTTGTAGCTGATCGAATATATCATCAATCCTCGGTAATGGATACTTGTTCTTCACCGTTGCCTTATTCAGCTCTCGGTAGTCTATGCACATCCTCATGCTTCCATCCTTCTTCTTCACGAATAACACCGGAGCTCCCCAGGGTGATGAACTAGGTCGAATGAAACTGCTTTCCAACAGCTCCTGAAGTTGCGTCATGAGCTCCTTCATCTGCCTTTGCTATCGGTGTTGTTCCTGGTAACAAGTCTATACGAAACTCCACCTACCTATCAGGTGGTAATCCGGGAAGATCTTTGGGAAAGACTTCCGGATAATCGCACACAACCGGTATATTCTGCACCTATTTCTTTTCCTTCTTAGCATCGATTATGAATACCAAGTATGATGCACATCGTTTGGTCAAACATTTACTGGCTTTCATCAGGGAGATGATTCCAGAATTCACTCTACGTTTGTCCCCGTACACCATAAATGATTCCTTTCCGGGTGGGTTTATCCTAACTATCTTCTTTCAGCATAATATCTCGGCATCGTTGGCGCTAAGCCAATCCATACCCAAAACGATGTCGAAACCCTTTAACTCTATAGGTAATAGTTCCTCATGGAATTCGTTTCCGTTTAGGTCAATGATGATGTTCCTAATACGATTACTAACAGGTACGAATTTGCCACTGGCAACTTCTACAATCAGGGCATTATCTAGTTTTTCTACAGGCAATGCTAATTTTGCACCAAATTTATGCGACACAAAGGAGTAGTTGGCTCCGGAATCAAATAGTATATTTGCGGGAAAACCATTTACAAGAAAGGTACCTGAAGTGACGTCAGCTGCCTCCTTTGCAGCCTCGAGCGTCATCTGGAAGGCTCTCGCCTTCGGCTTTGGTGGTATGTTGGGTCTTACTGCCTCCTTCTTCTTCGGGCAGTCCTTCAAAATGTGCCCTTCTTCATTACACCCATAACAGGCCTTCTGGTTGAGGGTGCATTCATTTGCATAGTGCCCAGGCTTTCCGCATTTGTAACAAGTGACCCTCCATCACACTTCCCAGAGTGCTTCTTCTTGCACTTGTCACACCACTTTGCTTCTGATCCTCCTCCTCTCGAACTAGACTTCGAGAATTTACCTTTTTTACCGGACCTCGAGGATCCGTCAAATTTCCTTTTCTCTCCCACTTCCGCTCTCTCCAGACCCTTCTCTCGTATCTGGGTCTCCACATTCTTAGCAGCCCAGATGGCGGCTTTCAGAGTGGTAGTTTGCTTCACCATTAGACCGAAGTCCGCTGGTAATCCGAGGGCAAATTTGTTAACCTTGGAGAGTTCAGTTGGGACGAGGTGAGGAACAAGCTTCATTTTCTCAGTAAAGCTTGTAGCGTATTCAGTAACGCTCATTCTTCCCTTCTTCAGATTCTGGAATTCGTTGTTAATCTCCAGAAGATCCTGCTCAGAGCAGTATTACATCTTCAACTGTACCAGAAAATCCACCCATGACATTTTGCTTGCTTCACCTTTGGGCATCGAATCAGGTAATAGCTTCCACCAGCTTAGTACTCCAGATTTCAATAGAGGAACTGCGAGAGCAGTCTTCTGCCTATTGCTACACTCACAACTCTCAAACATTGTCTCCATCTCTGAGATCCAGTTCATGACTTCCACCGGCGTCGGGCTTCCAGATAGACTCGGTAGCTTGGATGCCATGAAATCCTTATATTTGCATCCATGTCCATCATTTCCTCCATCCTGGTGGTTTTGCCTAACTATCGGTGGGTTGGCTTGAACAATAGTCCAACTGTAGTTTTCTTCTTCAGTCTGCCCTTCGTTTAACTCAGGCTGTTCGATCTGAATAGTCGCTTCCTCTCGATTTTGTTGGAGCAAACGCCTGGTTTCCTCCATTTGACGATCCAACATTGACTGGATCATCGCTTGCACTCCGGCCATCGTTATTGGTCCGGCAACGGCTTCCACAATTGGTATTTTCTCGATCACTAGGTGTTGGTTCCTGCCTCCATTCGCGTTCACGTTTCCGCTACGGGTCCTTGCCATCTTGATCTATACACCGAATAAGGTGAATTTAGATCTTTATTTTTGAGAGACATTTTAAATCATCCTTATCACTCCGAAACTTTTACATGCTAGTTCTAATATCGTAGTCGTACGTTTAGAATCCTAAACACATAAGGTTTCCAGATCCGGTCGGTAACAGACCATAGATCCGAACAATTAACAACATATCAGGCACAAAGCATTTAGCACATAAAAGCATTTTAGGCATAATTCCTAAAATAAGCTAGTGCTCATGCCTCACAATCATCGCTTAGCATTCTATGTTTAAGTCTAGAAATCCTACAAATTTCTAGTTCGCTTAAACTAATGCTCTGATACCAACTGTGACATCCCCAAAATCACGGCCAAAAAAGACCGGTTTGTTTATGCTTTGTTTAAAAATCAGAGTAACATTTTAAATAAAGGTGTTGCGGAATTTGTCCCAAAACAAAATATGATAAAGATTTATCAAAAGCATTTCCATAGAAATGTATTTCATTAAAAGACTCGGGATGTCATGTTCGTACAGATCAAAAGCATAAACAGTACAATATAAGCCTTACCACATTATTTCATATCTACTGGCCTATATCCGTAATTCGTCGTCCAACATCATATCTATGCTCAAGCGCTACTTCCTGTAATACATAAAACTGAGTGGGTCAGGCTTGGGAGCCTGATGAGCACATAGGGTTTTCAACCCACAATAAATACATTTATTAATTTCATCAATCAACAATAACCCGATTACCCGTTCTCGTTATCCTCACTTTATGTCCCTAAACACCTATCATAAGGGACCTAGCCTAAGGATCATCATCAGGATGGACACTACTGCTAAGGAGGTTCCCCAGCAATAAATGTCCTAAAGGCAACACCTACAGGTTGCGAGCCTGCTAGTGTTCCATTGGACTGTCTAGAAGAGTCTGTGGTCGTCATCTATACTCCGCTATATGCCTGGATCAACAACAACAACGTTGAGGCCTCTCATCATTTTATCACACATCGTCTTATTACATCTACCCATGTTTTACCCCAACATTTGTGTAGATATAAAATACGTATACAGTTTAAATCAATTAAAACTTGTATAAAAACATTCATCCAACATAGATAACAAGTATATAGATAATATGCACACATAGCACGTAATATATAAAATACTTCATATCTATGTGTAAGATGAAAGTAACTATGCACTCACCTGATTAGGTGGTGACTCAGCACTCGGACATCGCTTTGATACTCTCAAAATGATATTCCTGCGATAAAACCTAGTATCGATACCACTAGGGTTTAGTTTAATGATAACCGCGAGAAATTAATTATCTGACTATTATTAATATTATATAAGCGTTATTAACACTCAATATAACTCATAATAATATCCTAAATAATTATTTTAAGGACCCAATAACATTCCTATATTAAAACATAAGCTAAACTAAAGATAGGATAGGTACAGCTCACTTACAGTGGGTTTTTCTCGAAAACCGGGCTTCGCTGGAGCAGCGTTCCCGAACCGAAAGGCTCTTTTCTCAGGACTCTGGGAGCCTCGGGGTTTCCTTCGGGGGCTAGGGGGTTTACCTAGGCTTTTAGGGGGGTTAGGGGGCTTAGAGAGAGAGTTTAGAGAGAGAAAGAAGAGGGTTGAGGGGTGAGGAAATGAGGGAACCCGGCACCTCTATTTATAGGGGAGAAATCTGATGGATTCGCCGAGTAGGGGGGACCTACTCACCGAGTTGGTCCATGTGGTGGCCTTCTGGTGGTGCCACGTGTCTAATTCTGGTGGTGCCACGTCACCCCCTATCGCGTATCAGCCTTCAAACTTAAAAAAATCATAACTTTCGCATACGAGCTCCGTATTCGATGTTCTTTATATCCACGCATAGGTAAAATCAAGATCTACAACTTTTGTTTAGACTCCGTCAGCTAACTCTCGACCGATCTCAAATTTAACAGTAGGAGGAGTTTAGACTGTTAAATGACCGCGAAGAATTCATAACTCCTTCATACGGACTCCGTTTTCGTCTGTCTTTTTACCATTGAGTTCCTATTAATGAGATCTTCAACTCTCATTTAGGTCGCGTAATCCAAAAACCGCTCGAACTAAAATTCGAGTTTCGGGTCGTGCACTACTAAGCCGAATCTTAGAAAAATGATAACTTCTTCATACGAAGTCAGATTTGGGCGTTCTTTTTATCGATGTTCTTAGTTTAACATATTCTACGACTTTGTTTTAGATTAATAAGGCTAAAAAGTCTTCTATCCTAAATTCACTATTTACGTCTTCCTGTGCCGTGCCGATTTTGCCGTAAAACATCGGCGGACCATAACTTCTTCGTTATAACTCGGATTTCGGCATTCTTTATATGTACGGGAACCTTGAGACATATTCTAAAACTTTATGTAGAGATATCGGGATTATCTCACACTTTAATTTTGATGCTCATTTTTAGTCTTTATTAATTATACATTTATAATTAAATAATAAACACATAAACACACATAATTCACATAATACTCAATATTTCATCTTTATTACTTCAAAAAGAGTTACAAGAGTTGACCTAGACTATTATATTGACAAAAATGCTCAGTCCTGAAACCCGGGTGTTACATACGGCTTCCCACAGCCACACGACACTCTCTCGCTGACTAGTGAATACTACGACTCCCTGCAGTATTATAATACCCTCTCTCTTATTCCCCATGGTTTACCCTAATTGTCCTAAATGGGTACTCCCACTCTGATCCATTCGTTCTCTTGTCACCCCACAATCTCATCCTTAAGTCATCACTACACTGAGTTCACTAACTCATACTCTGCGGCCCAACATAGATAGGCGTACACATCTACCTAGATTTTGCACCACTACTATAGATGATAATTCTCGTGGATAAGTCACTTTCCTCCACCCAGATACACCCTTAGACAATCCCCGACTGATTATTATTACTGCTAATCTCATATTTAGAAATATAGTCACTTGATGTTCCACTTGCGATCTGACAACCCCAAATCTAAATGTAATCCTACAATTTCGGGCATTATGCTCGGATACCTCGATATACCATCACAGAATTTCATGATGTCTCACCACGACTACTAATCTCCCATTTGCACAACTCGAAATATTGAAGTACTCTAACCCATGATTTGAAACACAGGAATCATCAACGACCGATAACACGTTGATGATAATCCAAAACCCCATCCTCTACTGATCGAAACCCATGCAGAACTACTCATACTGACTCTGAAGTAGACTGACAAATAAACTGCTGCCCTTCCTAGAGTACAATTAACAATCTATACATCGAACTATCAGTTTCTCCGAAATCGAATCTTGACCTCGGCAACCCAACCGCCTCAAAATTCAAACATTGGCACACCCGAAGAATCACGGACCATAATCAAATTCCAGCCCAACAGCCACCTGGATCGAAGTCACTCATTCTTTCCCAAGCCTATGCAACATGCATCATCTCGCTCTGTATGTTGCCTTCACTACCACATGACCCCAGTCTCTTATACTCAGACCACAGATCCCCATAACCCAAACTTCTGTACCACATCAAGTTGAGGATCCCCCTCATATTATACCTGGTTCTCCCACACTTAGGGTTTGAACCATCGTCAATTGACATACCAACACACCACCCTACAGTCTGGCTCACTAGATGTGCCATTCTTAACTCATGGAATGTACACACAGCACCCGATGACCTTCCAGATAATGACCTAATAACTCCAAGTAACCTACATCTCAGATGAAAACCTCGGAATCCTCACAATTTAATTGTCTCTAGTCACCCCAAAATCTCATACCGACACACCGCCGAACATCTCAACTGTCCTGAATTAGTTACGACTCTCAATCTGGAAATAATGCACAATCACACACCTTGTCTCTGATTCCTTAACCATCATTCCATCGCAGGAATTATCATAGAAGTAAGATCCCTCACTCTCACTGATATACATTGTAGGCAACGAGGGCCGCCACCCCTGTATACCCCTCTTGATCACCTGGAATTGCTGCTAAAAAGATGCCTTACTTAACTAAGGCATATCCTTGTCCTCATCCATCCCAATCCCCTACCAATGACACTCTCACGGTATAAGATATACCTTACAGCAGACATATTACAAAATACTCTGGTGAATATATCGCAACTATATGCTATTCCCTGGGGTTTACCTCCAAACCCCGGAACTAGAAGCTCCTTATTTCTTTCACTCCACACGGGAAGCAGAAATAGTGAAATTCTTGTCACAGAAGGTGACATCTCAATCATCGGCTGATTACTCAACCCACACCGCAATCATCTACAAAACATCATCTCCATTGTTCCTTGAGACCTGCGACTCCAAAGGGCACCTCACCAGTCAAATCCCTTAGGATCTAAAATCATTTTTCCTTGCAAGGTACACTAGATTGAAGCTCGACAAACATGTCCCTCCGACCCCCACAATCTACCATATCCACTCTCAATCTGAACAACCACAACAGGATAACGAGTAATGGAAGAAACACACTCTGCTAAGAATCATGGTACCCAAAAAATGTTTTCTCCCCTTAATCTGCTATTTAGAACCTCTGGAATTCTCCCTATTTTGAGTGTGGATCCTCTGCTTTCAGTAGTATGGGTCCATACTGCCTGACACATCTACCTATACTTTCCACATGGATCGTCCAGTGTTTCCTAAGTAGTTGTTCAACCTTCTTGATCATCAATCCCGTTACACATGTTTGCTCTCCAGTGAATACTCTCCTCTATCAGTATACTCATCTGGCTAAAGTCTCTCCCTAGGTTCTCACACTTCTCTGCCATCAGCTGCTGAAGAACTCCTCATGATTCCAGCCATCTACCTCCTGAATAATGTCATATTCACTTAGTAATTGTCTCCCATCATCAAGAGTTCCACAAAGCACAAAGAAAGTAGAATCCAAGCATCGAATCACGTGCACCAACACATAAAAACACTCTAGCATATAACTCCACTCGCTCTATCCACAACTCAAAAAGCATCACCAAACTCAGGAAACCTTAACTCTCGTAGGTATCTAACCACTCTTTTACTATATTTGTCAAATGCACATCTACGTATCTCTCCTAGATTACTCCTCTACTTAAGGATCTCTCTAAAATATTCCTGCTATGTACTCTTACTCAACACATACATAGAGCAACTAGCAGATAATATCAATCAATAGCATTCCCTAGGCTAAGGCATCATGAATTAGGCAACCCTAGCCCTAGTTTCTAAATTACCTATCCTATCCTCTAGCATGCAACTCTAATATCTCATAATGTAAATAAGTAATGGTATTTTTGGAAATCACCGTTCGGGCACTAGCTGATTGTACACACTGCTCCATCTCGTTTTCTCCTGAAAGCTCTTACTCATTTTATAAAGCATTTCTTTTTAGAAAAATTCACAAATCCTCAGTTTGAGTCAATACATACATGAGAGTACATCCGAATCCCTCAAACCAAGGCTTTGATACCAACTTGTAACACTGTAAATCTTCAAGCATTATTTTTTTCATTTTAAATCACATAAAACTCAATATCATATTTTATCAAAAACCACAATGTATCAATTTTCATAACACAACTCAATAAAATAAGTGATAATATGCCAGAACCCTCATTCATAATCTCGAACATGTGTGTATAATCAAGCCAGTGCCTTCCCGTGATCCTGAGAAGTACCTGAAACACATTTCACACAACACGGTAAGCACGAAGCTTAGTGAGATACATAAAATAACACACACATCTCATTAGCCTCTCATTGCTATATCTCGATAAGACCCTTCGGTCAATGTGTCTCATTGGAGACGCTTCGGTCGCACAGCTTGGGTTGGACCCTCTGGTCCTAACTCAATAAAGCTTGGAATAATGCACATCATAAATCACAAAGGCATAATGCATGATATCACATAACTCATAATAAGCATACAAGACCCTCCAGTCACACAATATTACTGTTGGATTTAGTGTCTAAGAACATAACTATAATTATTATGTACTTGACTCGAGAGTAGCATGGTCTATTTGGGTTGCATGGCATCGGAAGAATTTGAAAGGATGGACTTTTGAGAAGAGGATATTCATGATTTATTAATATATTATATGTTCTAATATATTAATATGAAATCATATTATTTAATTAGTATTGATCAAGAATTAATTTGAAATTAATTTTGTGATCAAAAGAGACTAATTAAATCTAAGTGGTTGATTAGGTAAATCATTCATTCTTATGGTGCGGGCCAATGATCCATGATTCCTTATGTTGGGCTAAACCCACATGACAATCCATGGATGATACATGGAGGTTTAAACACATGGATCCAAAGGAATATGGAAGGTCATGGCCATTAAGGTTTACATGGTGTAACCCTAGTTTTGCCCTACTATATAAGAAGCCCCTAGGCTACCAAAATCCGCAACTAAGTGTTCTTGGAGAGCTATAGCTGAATTTAGTGCAAGACAATCCTTCTTAACTCCTACCATTGTTGGTGGTGTTGTGTAAAGCATTTGAGGCATCATATTTGGGTTACTAGGTTCTTAAACGTCCAAGAAATCAGGCTATAAGAAAAGGTATGTGTTCTAACTAGATTTTTGTTATGCAAGTATCCATGCTTGTATTCTACTAAGGGAAATGCTTTGGAAAATCATTTTACATGTATAATTTGAGAAAACATAGATCCGAAGCATTTTGGGCTATGTGCGGACCTTAAGGTTGTTAGGATTCTTAAAACCCTTTAATGGTATCAGAGCCTAGGGTTGTTTTCTATTATATTTGATGTTATATTGATTTTCAAAGTGTAAAAAATCAAATTTCTGCCTTCTACCCAGTGAACTCGCCGAGTCCACCAGGTGACCCATCGAGTTCCTTTGTTAAATGACCAACTCGACGAGTCGCCGAGTTAGTGCTCCAGTGGGCAAATTTTTGACTTTTGGCCCGAAATTAGATTGGGATCATAACCCCAAACTGCTTTTTGAACCATGAAACCTGTTTTTCATAAGGTAATGATCATGCTTGTTTAATTAAAAGATAATTGTCAAATTTTCAAGATTTATATTACTTTATATGATTTCTTGAGAATTATTGATGTGAATTATCTTTGCTTATGAGTTTGTTTAGATCATAGATATTATTTGACACTTCCTGTTAGTTTAATGTTTGATCTAAATATCTTTTAATGGATTCCATAACTTTTCCTCAAGTTATGTAAAAACAAAAGTATTTTTCATAAAAGTAATTAAACTCATAAGTTAAGATTATGAAAAGTTTTGAATAGTGTCAAAACTTTTCCTCAAGTTTTGGAATTTGTAAAGTCACACTTAGAATACTTTAATTCCAAACCCTAGAATTTTAAAAGTTTAAAATTCAAGCTTTATACTTTATACTATTATAAGTTTAATAATATATATATATATATATATATATATATATATATATATATATATATATATATATATATATATGTATGTATAAGTTCAAGTAAGTCTTACCGTTAGTAGGCCTCATTCACAAAGTCGGGTCTATAAGGAGGTATAAGGTTATTGCCTATAAAATGATAGTTTAATGGGTGTCCACTCTCACCCACCACTTCCTTGAATGGTTGAGGTACGTTAGACGAACGGGTAGAATAGGACATTAATTCTCATTAAGTATAATGATAATTATAAAGTAACTAAACCTTTATAAATTCCACATCTTAGTTACTTTAGGAATATGTGAAATTGTTGCTAATCCTTGAAAATAGCACATTGCACCTTGCCAAGTCATTAATGTAGCATGTATGGTTAACCAACACATGAACTTGGACTAGTAAGGGTAGCAAAGGCTGGCTCAATGTTTATCATAAGATCAATGGAGTGTGTGTGGTTAATCGGCACATTGATTGGGTGATAAATGCTATTGGGAGTACCAAGCACATTTTGCATGGTTATTCACACCTTGTTTGTGATTCTCGGTATCCCAATCATAAAACTGAAGGGCATAATCGAGATTTAAACATGCCATTGAATTCTTCAATGAATCTCAAAGGATCTAGGATTTTCAATCCAATTAAAAACTTAATAATTAATTTCGTTTTTCATGGTGGAAATTGGTAAATCGTCATTTACCTACATTCAAATAGTTTGCAAGTTGGATTATAGCTTCCCTCTTCCAATTTGTAAAATATTGAGTTGGGTCTTAGCCTTAATATTTCATTTTGGGTGTTGTATTAAGTGTTGGATATAGTGTCTAAGTCCATAACTTTATTTGGTATGAACTTGACCCGACCCGGCATGGTCCATTTGGGTTGCATGGCATTGCAATACTTGGATAGACTAAATGAGAGAATAAGGCACTTATGATTATTAATATATTATAAGTTCTAATATATTAATAATAATATTATTTATTTAGTATTTGATCAAGTATTAATCTAGTATTAATTTGGTGATCAAAGTGAGACTAATTAAATATATAGGGTTGATTATGACAATCATCAATTCTTTTATGGTGGATTAATGATCAATGGTTTATGGGTTTGGTTATAACCATATGGAGCTCCATGGATAGTCCATGGGAGTTACAAACCCATGGGTCATGAGAAATGAAGAGTCATGACAATTAGGGTTTACATTTGTAACTCCTAATTATGACACACTATAAAGAAACCCTATAGCATGCAAAATCGGTACTAGTGTTACTAGAGAGGGCATAACCAATTTTTGAGTGTAAGAAATATTCTCTCAAGTTATTCCAAGTTTTGTGGTGTTGTGTGAAGCATTTGAGGCACAACATTTGGGGTGCTAGGCTCACAAAGTCTCAAAGGAATCCAAGCAACAACAAGGTATGTTTTTCTACTAGTTTTTATGTTTCATATATTCCCCATGCCATGCTAGTTAGGAAATAACCTTGTAAAAGAAATTTGCATGTATATAGAGAAAACATAGATTCAAGGTTATTAGGGTTGCATGTACACTTAAGAAGTGTTAGAATGCTCAAAACCCAATAGTGGTATCAGGGCCTAGGGTTGTTTTCTGTATACTTGATGCAAAACTGCTTAAAAAACGAAAAACCTGCTCACTGACGACTGGACTCGCCGAGTTCATGGGGAGGACTCGCCGAGTCCATGAACAAATTCATCCTACTCGTCGAGTAGGATAATGCACTCAACGAGTAGGTGCGTGCTGGGCAGTCTTTTCGTGTTTTGTTGCTGGAAATGGATTAAAATCATTATCCTAATCTGTTTTGGACTTGTAAAATCTGTTTTTCAAAGTGATAATGATTATGTTAACCCATTTTACATGACTTTTATCAATTTTCAAGTATTGTATATGTTTATATGATTTCTTGAAATTGTTTGACATAAATTTGTGCTCTTATGAGTTTTTAGAAGATCATAGGAATTATGTGTAACCTCCATGTGTATTTAATTCATGATCTTAATGGCAATAATGGTGTCCATAACTTGTCCTCAAGTTATGGATAACCAAAAGTCACTTCTTTAAAAGTTGTCATTAAAGAATAGTAGGTTTCATAAAATGAAGAGTCTTCAACTTTATAAACCATTAAAACTCATAAGTTACAAATTTGAAGAGTCTTGAAATAGTTTCAATACTTGCCCTCAAGTTTTGGAATTTGTAAAGTCTTACACTTTAATTCCAAATTATTTTTTTTTAAAAGTTAAAAAAAAAAAATTCAAATTTTATGGACTTCATTAAATTAATTAAAGTGTTTAATTAAAAGAGTTAATAATTCCATAAAGACATGGTTTAAGTTTAATTAAATTAAGAGTATAATTTAATTAATAGATTAAACCACCAAGTATTTTAAATGTTTAAAATACACCCTTATACTATTATTATAATTTTAATTATATAGATATGTATAAGAATATGTCATTCTTACCATTAGTAGGCCTCATTCACGAAGCCGGTCTATAAGGGGGGTATAAGGTTGTTGCCTATAAAATGGTGACTTAATGGGTGTCCACTCTCACCCACCGCTTCCTTGATCGGTGGAGGGTCGTTAGCCGAACGGGTAGGAGACGACTTTAAATACTCATTAAAAGTATAATGAATTATAAAGTAACTATATATTATAAATTCCCAATCTTAGTTACTTTAGGAAAATGTGAAATTGGTGCTAGCCCATAAAATTACACTTTGTACCTTACCAAGTCGTTAGTGGAGCGTGTGTGGTTAACCGGCACACTAACATGGACTAGTAAGAGTGGCAAAGGATAACTTGACTTTATTATAGATCGGTGGAGCGTGTGTGGTTAACCGGCACATCGATTAGGTAATATTGTTAAGGCTACCAAGTCAATTTGTATGGTTATTCACACCTTGTTTGTGATCCTCGGCATCCCAGTCACAAACTTGAGAGGGCACATTCGAGATTCAAACATGCCATTGAAAAGTTCAATGTATCTCAAAAGATCTAGGAGTTTCAAATCCAATTAAAACTTAATTATATTTCGTTTTTCATGGTGGAAATTGGTAAATCGTCATTTACCTACCTTTAACTATTTTATAATTTGGATTATGGCATCCCTCTTCCAGTTATAAATAGGTTATTGGGTCCTAGCGTTAATATTTCATATTGGGTGTTATATTAAGGACTTTAAATCAACTAACTTGAATTTCTCCCATTATAGATGTCTAGTTTAGATAGCTATGGTCTTCCCAAATCTTAGGAAGAAGCTTCCTAATGAAGATGATATCCTGAATGGCAATCAAGGTGAAAGATCAATCCCTTTGTTGTGCATTAGTGGGACTGAAAATCATACTTCACTTCCTTCACCTACTCCAATAAATCTCCCTATCCCACAAGTTTCAAGACATGATAAGTTCTAAGTCACTCAATCCCTATTGGCAAACAAAGTCTATATGTGCTTAGGTCTTGGAGATTAAGTCACATATTGACAAGCCGAGAGAGTCGGGTGTCAAAGTCTCAAGGTAGCTGGCTATTGACTTGGTCACTCCATGATGATAGATCACGACATGACCCCTAATGATGTTACCTATTTGCTTGATGATGCTGAATCAGCAATGATTTGGAGCATTGGTAAAGCAAAATTTGATTGGAAGATCAACTTCCCAAACTTCCATGGACATTTACAATGGTAACATTGGAAGTCCAGAAAAACTTTTTCTTCCCAATTGAAAGGGATTGGCCATAGTCAACCTGGTTGACCAAATGGTAAAGAGAAAGGCTAAGTCTGTGATAGTCTCGTGTACCGTTTCCAAAGAGTCCATATGTTTCTAAAGGAAGGGCATTGGTTGCGAAGCTGCCAAATTTACCTAAAAGTCCATAAGGATAGTAAAGTCAAATGTTTGACTCTACATCAAGTAAAGTCCATTGTCTAACTCTATTAAGTTTCTATTCTAAAATTCTTATTGCATGTTGTGACTGGGTCACATATTGATGTTTAAGAATCAAAGATGAGTGAAGAAACTTAAAGGAAGTATATGTTGATTCTGATCGTGAAGATGGATTTCGATTGCATGGTTCAGTGATCAGAATTTTGAGTTGTTACTTAAGAGTTATATATATTGCTTAGGAAAGGATAACAACAAGTTTTTCATATGGATTGTAAGGATAAGTTTTCCGCAAAGTTTTAAAATAAAAGAAAATGGTTTTGATTTTATTTATTTTAAGTATCCTTACAATGGAATTTGTGAAAAAGGTTGTTGCTTATATGTTTCCATTGATAAGCAATATGGGTAAATGGTTTTGATTCTTTCATTAGTGGTAGTATCATAATTTACCAAATAAGGAAAGATTCTCATCACCCAAGTTTCGGTTGGATAGAAACTTGGAATCATGCAAGTTGTATTGTGTGATGAATGAGAATTTTCATCTTTGGTAACTTAAGACTAATTCTTTGTTCACATTCGCATGTGAGTCAAGCAAAGGACTAAGAGATTGGGTACACTTGGTTGTGTGCTGGTCAGGTCCACCACAAAGGTTGATAAGATTATTCATTATGATTTACTAAAGTTTAGTAAATATGGTTATGCTTACGAGTTTAAGTGTAATTCTGAAACATTGGAAAAGTTTCAATGTATGGCAGAATGAATAAGAAGAATCAAATAAGGCAGAAAGATAAAAGTTTCTCCAATCTCAAGAGATGGGAGAGTACTTGTGTATTTTGTTTTATGATTATCTTAGTGATTATGAAACTGTATCAAAATTGATCCTCTAAGGACACCTTGGTTCATTTGTTTGGCTAAGGAGAAGAATCATGAGTTGTTGAAATGGTTAAATCAAAAGATAAATCATACATGAAAATCAAATCTTAGAGTCATACTCCAAGATTGAGCCATTGAGTGACATAATCTTTAGAAAGTTTATAACACTTATCAAATGTAGAGTAAGATGTGTCATACTCTTGTACATTTGAGGTTGGTTAGTTGTGATGTTTTGGATAAAACAAAGACCAACTAAGTCCAATTGTGGGAAGTGTTTAACTTGATAAGAATCTGCACTAGCTCTTGAATATTTGTATTGTCAAGGAATGGTTCTTGACAAAGATAAGTCTTATATGTCAAGAGGATAGTGGGAGTCTAAAAGATTCTGAAATAGTTTCAAGAACTAATCAAGAGTTTTGTTAATCACTAGCCCACGACTTGAGGTTTGTAACCTATCATGTTGACATATTCTGTGCTCATCCCAGTTAAGGTTGGCTTTGCATTGGAGTTCTGAGAGTTCTCGACTGTTTGCATAACAACCTGGAAGCAATGGTAGGCCCTTGTGCTGCCGGGTGGCAAGAAATTAAGATTGAACAAGTTCAGTCCATATAAATTTGGAAGTGTCACTAACCTAGTCCTGTGATTATGGTTGTGACAAAATTCACATGGAAAAGAACACATACACCATAAAATCTAAGTGTCATAAGGTTTCTCTTCGATTCATGAAAATGATGTAAAGGAAACGCTTCCACTAAGAAGATTTTAAGTAGATAGCGGTTGTGATATTTGCATTCTCATATAGTTAGTGGAGCGTGTGTGGTTAACCGGCACACTAACTAGTGAGAATTGCAAAGGATCTAGGCAAACATGTGAGCTATCTAAGGAAAGGTGTATGTTTTTGATAAATTCTTATCAAAGCAATCTAGTATCAGAAATATAAACTTTGGTAAGAAAGTCAATAAAGTATTGATTTCTAGAAGTCCAGCTGATTTCTGAATACGTGTCAAAGCTAGTGGGAGCATAAAGTGTTATGTTGGTAATCATTATGCTAGTGGGAGCATGGTGATTATGTGAAGTGTTGCAAGTTAGCAATATTAATTATAGAAAACAAAATTTTCAATTTGCTTTGAAAAGTTCTTTTGCTATAATTAAGGGAGAGGATTTTATACTTCACTCCAATTCTACAAGCTTAGATTGATATTTTAATCTGCTTTAGTCAAGAATATATATGAATGTTATGCTGGAATGGTTCAACATAAGGAAATTCTATATACGTTGCGATCTCAAAATTCGATTATGATTACGACATCCCTCTTCATAGTTCGAATTTTGAGAACATGGCAAATAAAAATTTTATAGCATAAATCATGTCCCATATGCTTTGGGTATAGATTTGTGTGCTATAATATTCATCCATTCTAAAATTTCCAAATGCCTAGGGCATTAAGATGGAAAAAGGAATAGAACTGGAAATGACTAAAATGATTAAGAAAAATTGTCGAGGACAATCTGAGGTTTACCAAAGATTGGTTGCTCATGGACAATTAGAAGTATAGAGTAAGGACCATATTGACATATTTTGTAAAGAGGCAACGCTTGTTCAGAAGTGATAGTCAAAATGGTAATATGGAATTGTTTCCATAGGTGGAAGTTATTCTTTGAATTTGTGTAAGATTAAAGAACTTAATGCTAAGAAGTATGTTCAAAGGAATGTACTTTGAATTTGAGACTTCATTTCCATGGAATTGTTTCCCATTGGAATACTTTGTAATGTCTGTCGCCAAGTCTCTGTGAATTCTGTGCATAGTCGTTACAAGGGGATCATTGCATATAAGTTTAGAATCTAACAGATTACAGTAAATGGCAAGAGTGTGGTATTCTTGCATTTACAACAAATATCAGAATTGTGAAATGAGCATAATTGGAATATGGACAATTGATCTATTTCACAAAGAGAGGACCATATGTAAACATAGTATGCATACTTAGAGTATGGCATAATTTTTTTTCGGAAAAACATAGTGTACATGCTTGGAGAATGGGACAACTAATGTTTTAATTCAAGCATAAAGTTGATTAATCGAAACATAAATAATGAGTAATCAATATGGTGCTTAGATAAAAGTTGTTTTATTTACACCCAAGTGTTGGGGCCATATAGGATTAAGTATTATTCTTGTGTTTCACTTTGCATGTTTTGACTTCCAGAATAATTATGTTATGGTATATATCATATTATTCAAACCATCCACAGTTAGTCATATGTTGGAAGTAGATATGAATCAAGACTGTCATGAATTTGGCTTGTATGATTTGTCTAAAGTGCTTTAGACAATGCAATGGTTGCTACAACATTCATGAGTACTCATAAGAGCTGAGTATTGGATTCAACCCACGCTCACTTGCATCACTTCATGGAATTTATCTCGAGTGATCGTGAGACGGTAATATCATATAAATCTTCAAACCTAGAGATATGAGTTGTTGACTATGAGTTGGTTATTCATTGATTGTACGAAAACGCATTGGTAACTCGATGTTATAAAACGTGCCTTTGTGAATAATTCAACAAGTAGTTAGTACAAGCATATCAGTTGAAGTTTATCTGTTCCTTCTAGAAATAGAAGCGATATCTGGGCCCCTCGATGATTTGGTTTTGACCTATGTACCGGGCCCGGTCAGAACCTAATTGATGTGTTCAATTTAGTTCTATGTTGAAACAAATCGGAGATCAAGAAACAAATGCTGGACAATAAGTAAGACCATGTTCCATGTGTTTGTCCGGTTGATATCATGAGAACAGAGGATTATATGATCACTTATCTTAAATGGCGTATCATCATCATCTTAGTTCCGAGAGACTTTGAAAGAGCTACGATTGCTAGTCGGATTTAGAAGTCATATTTGCAAATATAGTTATTAGACTTATCCAAGTGGGAGACTGTTGGATATAGTGTCTAAGTCCATAACTTTATTTGGTATGAATTTGACCCGACCCGGCATGGTCCATTTGGGTTGCATGGCATTGCAATACTTGGATAGACTAAATGAGAGAATAAGGCACTTATGATTATTAATATATTATAAGTTCTAATATATTAATAATAGTATTATTTAATTAGTATTTGATCAAGTATTAATCTAGTATTAATTTGGTGATCAAAGTGAGACTAATTAAATATATAGGGTTGATTATGACAATCATCAATTCTTTTATGGTGGATTAATGATCCATGGTTTATGGGTATGGTTATAACCATATGGAGCTCCATGGATAGTCCATGGGAGTTACAAACCCATGGGTCATGAGAAATGAAGAGTCTTGACAATTAGGGTTTACATTTGTAACTCCTAATTATGACACACTATAAAGAAACCCTATAGCATGCAAAATCGGTACTAGTGTTACTAGAGAGGGCATAACCAATTTTTTAGTGTAAGAAATATTCTCTCAAGTTATTCCAAGTTTTGTGGTGTTGTGTGAAGCATTTGAGGCACAACATTTGGGGTGCTAGGCTCACAAAGTCTCAAAGGAATCCAAGCAACAACAAGGTATGTTTTTCTACTAGTTTTTTATGTTTCATATATTCCCCATGCCATGCTAGTTAGGAAATAACCTTGTAAAAGAAATTTGCATGTATATAGAGAAAACATAGATTCAAGGTTATTAGGGTTTCATGTACACTTAGGAAGTGTTAGAATGCTCAAAACCCAACATTAAGGACTCTTTATCTAATCTAAACTTTGTTTTTCTTCTTTTTTAGATTTCTTCCAACACTTCTTCTGGCTCAAACCCTACTGGCTCCTTCTCTCTCATGAACCTTTGTGTGAGAGTCATCTTTGAAGGTACTAAGTTCATTGATTGGATTAGGAACATAAGGATGGTCACTCGCTATGAGGACAGGGAATATGTCCTCGATAAGGAGCTATAGGAAATTGATGAATCTTCTGATACTCCTGAGGAGATCGCTGAGTTTAGGGAACATGAGAATGATACCACCAAGTTGTGTTGCATCATGGTAGCCACCATGACAGCTGAAATCCAAAAGTCCTATGAGGACATCTACCCTTTTGAGATGCACCAGGACCTGATGGATAGATACCATTAGAATGCTCATCAAGAGAGGTATGAAATCATATGCTCCATGATTACAACAAATATGAAGGATGATGTACCCAACACGACCCAATTACAGAAAATGCAAAGGTTTGTGGATCATTTTCTGAAATTGAATGTGAACCTTCCTAAGAAGCTGGTCATAGATATCATTCTACACTCCTTACCTCCATGTTATGATTACTTTCACATGACCTATCATATGAACAAAGATGAGGTCGCAGCTAGCAAACTTCATGGGCTTTTGAGGACTGCTGAAAGTGGCAAAAAAGGTTAAAAATGTTCTATCTACTCCTACAACAACTACCCCTTTTCTGGCAATTGGATAAGGGAAAGGGAAGAAGAGGAAGGTTCCCTCAAAGAGCTTCAAGGGAAATCTCTTGATGGATCCTCTTCAAGTGGGACCAAGGCTAGTTATGCTACTCTCTCTTCCATTCCTAAGGAAGCAGAGTGTTTCTATTGTCATGAGAAAGAGAAATAGAAGCGAAGCTAGCCCCAAATACCTGCAGGATTTCAAGGACTAGAAGGTTAAACCCACCCATGTAGGTATTTATACTATTCTATCTAAAAACTCATCACATTCTAATTCTTGAGTTTTTGACACATGTTGTGGATTTCACATTTGTTCTGATGTGCAAGACCTAAAAGGAAGTAAGGATGTAGAGCATGGGAATATAAACTTGATCATGGGTAATAAGAAGGTTCCACCTGTCACCAAGATTGGAGTTTACTCTTTATTTCTTAGTAGTGGGTTAGAAATAGATTTGAATAATTGTTTCTACTCGTCTGATATGGCGAGAAATATTATTTCCTTTCATGGTTTATACAAACAAGGCTATAGTTTTTCATTTGATAATGAAATTGGATCTATAAATACTTTTTATAGTGGTGTTTTTTATTTTAAAGCATTAGTGTATATGAAACTATGAATGTTGTAGAAACCTTAGGAAATAATGTGTTACATATCGATTCTTCCAATGAATTGGATAAAACATGTTGGTGGCATTGTTGTCTTGCACATGTTAGCTAGAAGCGCATAGGCCAACTCAAAAGGCTGGAGTTTTGGAGTCATTTGACTTAAATTCGGATGACACTTGTGAATCTTGTTTATTTGGAAAGATGACTAAATCACCCTTCACTGGTACTTATGAAAGTGGTGAACGTTTGTTGGATCTCATACACACCGATGTGTGTGGGCCCTTCAGAACCGCCACAAGGGATTCTAACCGCTTTTATGTGACTTTTACTAATGAATACAGTTGATATGGCTATGTTTACTTATTTAAGCATAAGTCAGAAACCGTTGAAAGATTTAACGAGTTTAAACAGGAAGTGGAGTATCGATTGGGCACGAAGATAAAGATGCTATGATCCGATTGAGGTGGTGAGTATCTTAGTATCGAGTTCCTTGATTATATTAAGGAATGTGGAATTGTTTCATAGTTGATGCCACCTAAGACACCGCAACTTAATGGTGTGGTTTAGAGGTGCAATCGAACCTTATTGGACATGACTTGTTCCATGATGAGTTGAGCTTTGTTACCAATCTCATTCTGGGGGTATGCCTTAAAGAGTGTCGCCCATATCCTTAATCTAGTCCCTACCAAGAAGGTTTCCACATTAGACCACATCAAGGTTTGGGGTTGCGAGGCTTTCGTGAGATGCGAGACTCACAACAAGCTCGAACCATGGAGTGAGCGGTATATTTTCATCGGTTTCCCATAGAAATCCTTTGTTTATCTCTTCTACAGACCGAGTGACAATGTTGTCTTTGTTGCGAGGAGGAGTCTTTCGTGAGAGAGAGCTCATAAGCCAAGGAGACAGTGGGAGGCAAACTGAATTTGAAGAACTTCAAGAGTGAAGTGGTGAAAGAACCTCAAACACTAGCGATCAATCCGAGAAGGAAACTCTTGTTGATCATATTGACGAGTCTGTATCTCTAAGGTGTTCCAGTAGAGTCAGCGTTCCACCTGAGTTTTATGGATTTCATATTACTATAGAAGATGATACATTAATCAGTGATAGCACACTGGTAAATTTGGATGAACCTAACAACTATAAGGAAGCCGTGGCAGGCCCCGAGTATGCTAAATGGAAAGAGGCTATGGACAACGAGATTCAGTTCATGTATGACAATCAAGTTTGGAACTTGGTTAACAATGTACTTGTAACATCCAAATTTCTAGGTATATTATATTATTCACTTATTCTGAGTTTGGGGAGGAGCTCAGCGAGTTGATTCTTAGACTCGTCGAGTAGGACCACGAGTTATTATCCGGATTGGTGACCGGACTCGATGAGTCGACTACTGGACTCAGTGAGTCCACGCTGTTAAGTGAAACCCTAATTTCTCAGGTTTGGGATCTATTTAAAGGCTCTTATATCCTTCAGTTGCAACTACCAGACCCTAGAGAGAAACCGTAAGAGAACTAGAGTGTTTGTGAGGAAGGAGAGGCCATTGTTGATCCTTGTGTTGGTGTTCTTGCAAGAAGAAGGCGACCAAGGCAAGAGGGAGCTGAAGAGGGTTCTATTATGTGGATTTCAGAGTCCATGGACTTCATATTTGAGGTATAGATTCGATCCTTCTTCAGTTTTGGTGTAAACCTTTGGAGTTAGGGTTTTCTAGACCCTTTAGTGGCTTGATTTGATGAGCATTTGGTCCCTTCTCGTATTGAGGCTTTTGATCTGGATCCAAAGAGGTCCAGAGACCTTAACCCTTTGATCTTTATGATTGATATTGGGAGGCATGAGCGTAGTATGTCATATTTGAGGTTATTTCTTAAAATAGAGTCTTCGGGCCTTTGCATGAGCACCAAGTTTTGAACTTTACGTGATTACCATGCTTGGGAAGGTCAGATCTATGGTTTAAAGGAATAGAACTGACCTCAGGATGTCATTTGAGTTTGATCATGGCATGAAATCGCCATGTGCAAGAATAGACTCGACGAGTAGGATTAATTTTTCCCATGAATCACACAGTTGGTGAAACGCTGAGTTGGGGAAATGACTCAGTGAGTCAGAGGGGATTTAGAGGACCTGAGTTCATGACTGAACTCGCCGAGTCAAGAGCCTGACTCGATAAGTTGGGTCGGGTGGTCCCGTAATTCACAACCGGAGATCATTTATAGAGTGGAGGGTTGACCCAGTGAGTCAAGTGAGGACCAGGGGTGAGGAGGACACGCATGGACTTGCCGAGTCACATTTGTGCACTCAACGAGTCTGGTCAGGGTTTGACCGTTAACTTTTATTGACTTTCAGGATTTGGTCAACAATTGGACTTGCGGACTGTTGAAGGGTAAAATGGTCTTTTAGCCTTCTTAGAGGACATGTGAGAGTCTAGTCTAGCCTGGAGAGTCATTATTGATTGAGATGATTTTTTGTGTGTTTAGGCAGAGGCTAGATTAGTGTATTCATGAGCGAGATATTACTTGAGACATCCGAGGTGAGTCTTCTCACTATATTTTACCTTAAGTGGTAATTAGAGTTATGTGACAGAGTTATTGTATGCTATTTATGTGATGTGTTACACTGCATTATTTCTATATGATTTATGCCGTGTGTATATCAGAGTATATAAGAGTTAGAACCGGAAGGTTCAAAGAGTTAGGACCAGAAGGTCCACAGAGTTAGGGCCCAAGGGCCCACAGAGTTATAGCCTCGAGTGGCTAGTATGTGTTATGTGTGATATTTTGGGGAACTCACTAAGCTTCGTGCTTATAGTTTTTTGTGTTATGTGTTTCAGGTACTAGTGAGGATCGTAGGAAGGCATCGGCATGATCATTACACACACACGCGGAGTTTTATTTATATGTTATGATCTTGGTATTTTTACTTATGTTCGAATATATGAAACAATGAGTTTTATAATATTGTGAAATAAAGTGTTTTTAAAATGTGAAAATTTGTTTGAAATTTTACGGCGTTATAGTACTGGGTCGTAAGACAGTCGGATGCAAATGGATCTTCAAGAAGAAAACCAACATGGATTGGAAAGTAAACACGTAGAAGGCGTGACTGGATGCTAACGGATTTACTCAAACTCCAGGAGTTGACTATGATGAGATCTTCTCACCAGTAGCGAAGATTAATTCTATTAGGTTTATGTTAGCCATAGCGTCATTTTATGATTATGAAATATGGCAAATGGATGTCAAAACTGCTTTCCTTAATGGAATGTTGGTTGAGGATGTTTAGATGAGGCAGCCAGAGGGTTTTGTCGATGCAAAGTACCCTAATAGAGTGTATAAGTGTGACAACCCGAAATTTCTATTTTGAACAGTCAATCAATTCAATCAAAGTCAGACTTGTTTCTGCTATCATTTAGCACTGTTTAGAGGCTATTTAAGGGTTCTAAGCCTAGTATATTCAAGATTCGGGTGTTAGGAAGTATATGCTTGAATCCATCATGCTTAAATCAAATATTAAACCCATTAAATGGAGTTTACGGCCGAATCAAACATTAAACCCATTAAATGGAGTTTACGGCCAAATCAAACATTAAACCCATTAAATGGAGTTTACGGCCAAATCAAACATTAAACCCATTAAATGGAGTTTACAGCCAAATCAAACATTAAACCCATTAGGAAGTATATGCTTGAATCCATCATGCTTAAATCAAACATTAAACCCATTAAATGGAGTTCTAAGCCTAGTATATTCAAGAGTCGGGTGTTAGGAAGTATGTGCTTGAATCCATCGTGCTTAAATCATAGTTATTATATCAATCACATGTGATTAATAACTATCAAACATATGGATTTACTATACTTTCAAACTGTTTTACCAAAAAAATGACTTCAAACTGTGTTTCAAACAATAGATTTCATACACTTCAAACTGTGTTTCAAAAAAACTACTTCTAATTGGTTTTATAAATTGACATCAAGTCATCAATGGTTATTATTTTACTCTTCAAATGTGTTACAAAACTTCTTTTAAACTTATATATGTTGTCAAATGCATGTCTATATATGTATAGTTATATAAGTAATGTTTAAAGGACTTAGGACTGCTAACTTGTTTTATTTCCTTTGCCTTGTTTGGATGTGGCCTGAGAGTATAGGTTATCTGTCTGAATGTTGTTTAAATATTAATTATATATTATGTACACTTATGTAGATATAATAATACTATCAAATAGTTCAATGCCTTTGAGTAGCAAAGCTACACCTTCATTCATTCAAATCACAATGATTACTAGTAAGCTATTATAGGTATAGTTTAGGAAAATACAATCATATACAAGTACATATAGAGAATACTATACAAATATACTATGATGAGAAACTAAGAGAACTTACTATTATGAGAAACTATACAAATATACTATGATGAGAAACTAAGAGAGCTTACTATTATGAGAAACTATACAAACATACGATGATGAGAAACAGATAAAGAATATTATAACAAGAAACAATACATACTAAGATGCTATAGCCTACAAAAACTACATGATCTAATTATACCAATGAATCACTAACTCATTGTTCTAAACAAAAGGTGATACTTTAATTAGGTATACATGATCATATAACTTTAATGTGGATGTACACGATGCAAACACCGGTTTGCCAAGTTATGTTTGGTTCCCAGAATCTTTTGACAGGGAGAACGTTTACTAGGGGAACTAGTCATCACATTATACCTTAACCAATCGATTTAAGGCAATAAGTACAACAGTGGTTACTGTAATACAGTACTACAGTACTTTAATATTTTCCCCCATTACATTTATTTTGTGATTTTCTCACATAATCGATAATGTATAAACTATATTTTGTTAATTAAAGTCACGCTTGGGAAGAATACACACATTTACAACAAACAAACATACAGAACTTTGATGCCTTGGTGGAAGGCTACTTTTAGTAGAAAATCTATGATTTTCTAGGCGATCCAATTACTTATACAAACATTACATTGTACATTTACAAACATTTTCCTCAAACTTATACAAACATTTACATTGTACATTTACAAACATTTTCTTCAAACTTATACAAACATTTATAAACATTTTCTCTAACTTATACTAACATGTACTACAAACATTTACAAACTTATACATCAAACACTTATACAATCATTTTCATACAAACAATGACACTAAATACTTATGAACTCACCAGCTTTTATGCTGATAAACTCTTTCAAAATAACTTGTATTCTCAAGTCATTAGTAGACAGGTACAGTCGACCAGGTTTTGAGAAGACGAAGCGTGTTCAAGACTCGTATTATATTTTGATAACTTGTTTTGATGTTGTATTACTATGAAAGAACACACTTCTATAAATTATTACTATTAATGCAATGGATGATATTGTTGCTTGTTTACTATTTTGCATTGTTATGATACTGTACATGACGTCCTCCACCACGAACGTTTCCACCGTTCCGGTTTTGGGGTGTGACATATTGGTATCAGAGCATTGTTTATAGTGAATTGAGTATATAACACATAAAAGATATACAAACTATAAACACATAGGGATTAAAATACTCTGACCAAGAGTTTATACTTTTAAGTACTAAAATACTTAACCTAAAAGTATACATAATTAAATACCTACCTACTTACTATAAAACAGTGTCATACCAGAACATAAAAAAAGTATTTAATTGCTGGACACAATAGTCAAACCTTGACAATTATGTAAACATATATGGGGTAAATATAGCTTGATCAATTATATTTATTTGAGATATGGTGGACGTGTGTTTGGGAATGATGGTGGTGTTGCAACAAACCTAAAGTTACCAAATTCTAGGTCCAAAGAATTCATTAGAAAAAAACATAAATTAAAATATCAGAAGTATCTTAAATAACTGTAAATAACTATGTGAGAATTAAAATACTTTTACTGATAGGTCTATAATTACAGAGTGTATACATCCTAAGGTTATATATAATAAAGATCTCATAGACTTAGAATGTGTGGGTTTGCTTTACTTACTTTTCCTTCTTTGGATGTGGTTTTAGATAAGTACCACATATTTTAATGTCTACTAGATCCGAGTTATATATAATTTGTATACGCTAGGTGATGATAGAAGGACTCAATAAGGATCCCAATTATAAAATTTAGTACTTGAAATAGTTTAATAATTCTCATAGATTCTTTATACATTTCCATTCTCGCACTAACAACTTAACTAGAGATATCATCTCACTAGGATAGTCGACAGAGGAATACAAACCTAGAGAAATACCAGAATATGCGACGGGAACATAAGAGATCATCAAATTACTTTCATCGGGGGTAGGACAGAGAACAGAGTAAACCACTCATGAGTCATACATAGTGGCATAAAACTTTACGCGTCACCCTAATAGCTAAAAGATCTAGACGACCTAGTGAGTTGGTGAATACACTACTCACGCTATGTGATAGACTCAAAGTCTTTATAATTACAATTTGTAAACATTGAGTCACAGAGTTTCATTAAGAGTCATCATATCTGTCGATTTTTGCATTTAGTTACAAATTTGTGTTCCTTTCATACACCAGAACCATGTCTTCGCATGGAAATAACCATTCAGATTAAGAAACCCCAATTCTAAACATAGATGCCACTACTTTCCAAGCTGCCGTGACGGCTGTACTAGCTCAATTTCACACTAGTAATGCGAACAAAGATGGAAATGGAATCGATAATTCAAATTGTTTTAACAATTTGGGAAATCAACAAATGATAACGGTCACAAACACCAAAACCACAAATCGAAGTTTAAGAAATGAAAGCGTCAAGCCCAAAAGGAACGCAAGTGATTTAAAAGGCTTGCCATGCAATAGCAACAAGTGGCGACCCCTGCCAACTTAGCACCAATCAAACGATATGAAGGAATACTCCCGAAGTGTACCAAGTGTAACTATCATCATAATGGAGCTTGTCGTGTATTGAAATGCAACAATTGTAACAAAATGGGGCACACTGCTCGTGTCTGTAGAATCACCTCCACCACCGGAGCCAGTCAGGCTTGCTATAGTTGTGGTGAAATCGGACACTATTATAGCGATTGTCCAAAAGCAAGGAACAACGAAAGCACTCATGTCCACATCACTCCGACCCGATACATCACTTCCGCCACCGATGCTGGTACAAGCCAGATCTGCCATATATGCGTGGAGATAGGACATCTCAAGAAGGATTGTCCAATAACAAAGAACTATGGCATAGACGGGAAGATCCTAAGGATCACTGTTGCATGAGAGACTACTCCGGAACCACGTTGGAATACTATGGTATTTCATTAAAGTAGGCTTATAAACTGGTAAAAACTAATGCAACTCGAGTCTTATCTTTTGCAAGATCCCGACAGTCAAGCGACTCTCGTGCTGCGTATACTTGCTTTTTGTAGTATACCTTGTTCGCATCAGTAGTCTTGAAGATAAACTAAAGTACTAAAACTCTATCAAAGTTGCACTGTTATGTTTTTGTAACACCTTTCTAAATTAGTCTAACGCCTTTCATTCTGAGTAGTCCTACATTATCATGTAACTGAGTCAATTCGATCCTATCAAATGCTCGTCTCGTGTAAAAATTCTTTTTCCCCGTAATCGCTTTTCTAGCGAATCCGTCATTCCAGAACTCTAAGATACTTAGGCATTGAGTATCTTATGTTTCATATCCTTCCCGAAGAAACCTCCCCAGAATACCACTCGTACAGTACGTCAAGGTTAATATGAAGACCCATAGAGTTAATCTATCTTTGAGGAATGTATACTCAAAGGTGGTATATAATCAGCGTTCTACAGGCTAAGAATTAATGATTCTGCTTTAACTTCCTTTCCTTGTTTACATGTGAGCTTAGAGAAGAATCATTTATTTGACGTCCTTTTCAGCCTTAATTATAAACTACTTGTATATGTGAAGCTGTGATTGATGAACCAAATATGAGTTCTAATACGAACTTCAGGATGGAGACTGCCCAAGACTATGAGTGATCGCGCTGCCATGCAAATAAACTTTGGAGGCAAACAAATGCCTTTCCCGCCGATTGGGACAACATATTTGGATAGAGAAAAATTATCCATCCTATCTTTAATTCATGAGTAAGCGTACTTTCTTTTAGATATCCCCAACATCCATCTAGAAGAACTCCCATGATTACCTCCACAACGTCAAAGACGAGTTCATAATCGACTTAATTTCACGGACTACCCCGGTAGCCGAATCTCCCTACCATTTAGCGCCTGCTAAGATGCAAGAGTTGTTCGGTCAACTTAACGCACTGCTCATCAACGGCCTTGTAAGACCAATCTTTTCACCCTGTGGAGCACTGGTCTTGTTCGTCAAGAAGAGAGACGGATCATTTCATATATGCGTCGACTATAGAGAACTCAACAAGCTTACTATTAAGAATCATTCCACTCTGCCTCGCATAGATAATTTGTTCAACCAACCGCAAGGGGAGAATTACTTTTCGAAGATAGATCTGAAATCCGGGTATCACCAGTTACGAGCATTAGAGTAGGATGTCCCGAAGACAGTCTTCTAAACTAGTTATGGATATTACGAGTTTGTAGTGATGTCATTCGGATTGACCAATGTACCCGCAGTATTCCTGGGCTGGACGAATATGGTATGTCGTCCTTACTTGGATTAGTTCTTCATTGTCTTCATAGATGACATACTTATCTACTCTCATAGAATGGAAGAGCATAGTAAGAATCTACATTAGATCTTGGAAATTTTATGACCAGATAAGCTCTACGCGAAGTTCTCTAAATGCGAGTTGTTGATTCGAGGAGTTGAATTCCTGAGTCACTTTGTTAGTGAAGAGGTAATTCATGTGGACCCTTCCAAAATCAAAGCCATTGAGGATAGGTCAGCACCGAAGACGTCTACAGAAATTCATCAATTTCTAGGTCTCGCTGACTACTATCGTAGGTTCATTCAGAACGTCTTTCGAATTGTGAAACCACTTACGACTTTGACCCAGAAGGGCGTGACCTTTGACTAGGAAGAGAAGCAAGAGAAAGCACTCCAAACGCTGAAACAAGCCTTATGCACCGTACCGATACTATCCCTCCCAGAAGGAATAGAAGACTTCATGTCCTATTGTGATGCATCTAATCAAGGGCTCGGTTGTGTTCTGATGCAACGAGGTGAGGTCATTTCCTATACCTCTTGTTAGCTTAAGACACTCGAAGCCAACTATACAACACACGATCTAGAGATAGTGCAGTGGTAATTGCTCTGAAGGTCCGCAGATCATTCAGGAAACGATAGAGAAGATTGTTCAGATTCGTGAACGATTGAAATCCCGTAGAGACCGACAGAAAATCTACTCAGGAAAACGAAGTAAACCTTTGAAATTCCAGGTGGGAGACCGTGTTCTTTTGAATATCTCGCCATGGAAGGGTTTGTTACGCTTTGGAAAGTGTGGAAAAATAAATCCAAGGTACATAGGGCCTTTCGAGATTCTCGCTAGAATCGGCCCTGTAGCTTACAAACTCAACTTACCCCGCGAACTTAGTAACGTATATTCTACCTTGCACGTCTCGAACTTGAAAAATGTCTTTTCGACGAGACTCTTATAATCCCAATCAACGAGACCAAGATCAATGAGAACCTCAACTTCGTGGAAGAACCAATAAAGATCATGGACCAAGAGGTCAAGCAAACTAAGCAAAGTCATATCCCGATAGTGAAGGTATGCTGGAAAGCCAAGCGAGGACAACAACTCACTTGGGAGCACGAGGATCAAATGAAACTAAAATTTCCTCATCATTTTGCTTAGTTATTTGTAACTATTTATTCCCTAAATTCTAATTTTGGGATGAAATTCTCTCTAACGGGGGGATGATGTGACAACCCGAAATTTCTATTTTGAATAGTCAATCAATTCAATCAAAGTAAAACTTCTTTATGCTATCATTTAGCACTGTTTAGAGTCTGTTTAAGCGTTCCTAACCTAGTATATTCAAGAGTCGAGTGTTAGGAAGTATATGCTTGAATCCATCGTGCTTAAATCAAACATTAAACCCATTAAATGGAGTTTACGGTCAAACCTTCATGTTTGGGCCGTAAAATCATGATTTTGGCTGTGAACTCATGTTAAAAACATGATTTTACACCCTTTTCCCTCATTACTTCCATTTTCAAGCCAAGAACTTCCATTTCTCTCTCAAGTATCATAAGGATATTCATTTCAATCTTCCAAAAAATGTAAGTATTTCATCCTTTGATTTGTTGTTACAACTCTTCATCTATTATTTATACATGATTTCATCCATGAAATCCTTTCATTTCTATAGATATTCAAGTGTTCCTCATTTCACCAAGAACACATACTAGTGTTCTTGAGCCTTAAACACCCAAGCAAGCTTCTATATTGTAAGTACTCTTGCCCTAGCTTGTGTTAATGCTTGAATCACTTAGTTTACCCCTTGAAATCAACAAACACTCAAGAACACATGGTGTTTACGACCAAGGCAATCTCCTAGGGCCGTAAACACTTATAAGTGGTGCATTTGTGCCACCACTCCTTCCTAAGGCTTAGACTTGAACTTATAACACTTCATATTTACTGGTAAGACCTTAAAACACAAAATGGTATTAGTTACCATGAGTTTACGACGGTAAACTCATTGGTCCATAAGCCCATGGGCTGTAAACTCATGTGATAATTACCATGGGCCTTGAACTCAAAGGTTCAGCCCTACAACCCTTAGATGCAACCCTTTTTTACTTATAACACTTGAATACAAGTGTTTTCCATGTTCTTGGGTGTCTATAGTTGATTAAACACTAATTGTAATCATATATGTGTCATTCTATGTTAATTAGGATCCGTGTGTGCTCAAGTCTTCACTTGACACTTAGCATCCTTTACCGATCTTTCATTAACCTCACTCACTATCAGGTGAGTTCATACCCCTTAATCAACCTTTGAAATGCTTTTAAATGTTTTATTTATTTATTTATTTATTTTTTTTTTTTGGGGGGGGGGGGGGGATACAAGTTGAATATCATAGTTATTATATCAATCATATGTGACTAATATCTATCAAACTTATGGGTTTACTATACTTTTAAACTGTTTTACCAAACAAATGACTTCAAACTGTGTTTCAAACAATAGATTTCATATACTGCAAACTGTGTTTCAAACAAACTACTTCTAATAGGTTTTATAAATTGACATCAAGTAATCAATGGTTATTATTTTACTCTTCAAATGTTTTACAAAACCTCTTTTAAACTTATATATATTGTCAAATGCATGTCTGTATATGTATAGTTATATAAGTAATGTGTAAAGGGCTTAGGACTGCTAACTCGCTTTATTTCCTTTTCCTTGTTTGGATGTTGCCTGAGAGAATATGCTATCTATTCGAATGTCATTTAAATATTAATTATAAATTATTTATACATATGTAGATATAAAAATACTATCAGATAGTTCAATTCCTTTGAGTAGCAAAGGTACACCTTCATTCATTCAAATCACAAAGATTACTAGTAAGCTATTATAGGTGTAATTTAGGAAAATACTATCATATACAAGTAAATATAGAGAATACTATACAAATATACTACAATGAGAAACTAAGAGAACTTACTATTATGAGAAACTATACAAATATACTATGATGAGAAACTAAGAGAACTTACTATTATGAGAAACTATACAAACGTACTATGATGAGAAAAAGATAAAGAATACTATAACTAGAAACAATACATACTAAGATGCTAGAGCATACAACAACTACGAGATCTAATTATATCAATGAATCACTAACTCATTGTTCTAAACAAAAGGTGATAGTTAAATTGGGTATACGTGATCATATAACTTTAATGTGGATGTACACGATGCAACCACTGGTTTGCCAAGTCGTGTTTAGTTCCCAGAATCTTTTGACAGGGAGAACATTTAGTGCGGGAACTAGCCATCACATTATACCTTAATTTTGTGATTTTCTCACATAATCGGTAATGTATAAACTATATTTTTTTAATTATTGTCACACTTGGGAAGAAGACACACATTTACAACAAACAAACATACAAAACTTTGATGCCTTGGTAGAAGGATACTTTTAGTAGAAAACATATGATTTTCTAGGAGATCCCATTACTTATACAAACATTTACATTGTACATTTACAAACATTTTCTTCAAACTTATACAAACATTTACTACAAACATTTATAAACATTTTCTTTAACTTATACTAACATGTACTACAAACATTTACAAACTTATACGTCAAAAACTTATACAAACATTTTCACACAAACAATGACACTAAATACTTATGAACTCACTAGCTTTTATGTTGATAAACTCTTTCAAAATAACTTGTATCCTCAGCTCATTAGTAGACAGGTACGATCGACCAGGTTTTGAGATGACGGAGTGTGTTGAAGACTCATATTATATTTTGACAACTTGTTTTAATGTCTTATTACTATGAAAGAACATACTTTTATCAATTATTACTATTAATGTAATGGATGATGTTGTTGCTTGTTTACTATTTTGCATTTGTTATGATAATGTACATGACGTTATTTCAGCATTATAAGCAGATAAAGGAATATTAAAGGATTCAAGAATAGCATGTACCTTAGTGGTCATTGGAGATTTATCAGTGGACATGGATACAAAGCATCATCCAGAAACATTCTCTTTGCAGTTATCTTCATGACTTGCAAACATTGCACCATGAGTTGGGTGTCTCATCTCTTCATCATCAGATCCTGAAGACCATATCTGATAAGTTCCACTTTCTTCTTCGTCAGACTCTCCTTTCGCAACCAAAGACAATCATTTCGCTTTCGCACGCGCCTCCTCAAGCTTCTCTGAGTAGTAGGCTTCATCTTTGTTTTTGCTCTTCTTTTCCTCTTTATTTCTCAACATGCAATCAGCTGCGAAGTGATTCGCACCATTGCAGTAATGACAATTAATTCCAGAATCACCTTTTAATTTCTTCTCAGCTTTCACATCTTTCTGTTTTTCTTGAACCTTCTCAAATTTCTTCTTTTCCTCACCTCCAGCTTTTATGAATTCACTTTTCGCATCAGTTTGCTTCCCTTTTGGATTAAAAGGCTTTTTGAAAAATTTCTTAACTCTGTTATTCGAATAAAATGCAACTGCTTCATCATCAGAAATCATTAAGTAACCTTCATTGTCTGATTCTTCTTTCTCACCAGCATCAATTTCAGTAACCTTCGAAACTAAAGCCAATGGTCCTCCTAGACTCTGTTTCGATTCTTCAAGCATTTTTGTAACTTCGCTTTCATGTGTTTTCAGTTGGTTGTAGAGATCATTCAAGGTGGTTATATCAAAACTTTGTTGGTTCTTTATCATCATACTCACAATACGCCATTCTTTGCGAAGACCCATGATGAATTTTAGATTGAATTCCATGAGAGATATTCAGATTCCATACCTGCTGCAACGATAAACAAGCTCATTCAGATGATCATAGTAGCTTTCAATTGTTTCAGCATCCTTTTATCTGAATTCCTTAAGCTCAACAAGACATTGCTTAACGAAATTGATCTTTGTCTTCTCACTTCCTTGATATTTCTCTTTCAGTGTGATCCAAATATCCTTGGCTGTTTTACAACTACGAATATAATTGTAAACCACAGGAGGCAGAGCACCTTTAGCTCCCTCATACATCTTTTCTCATTCTTCTTCATGCGATTCTGTTGTTCAGCAACTTCATTTGAAGAATCAGATGATCCGATTGATTGAACATTTTCAGGAGGTAGAACTTTTCCACTTATACAATTCCAGAGTTCTTTATCAATTCCATTTAAGTAATCCTCCATCCTATCAGCCCACTGATCATTGCACTCTGGGATTAACATTGGAATTTTGGTTGAAGAACCAAGCAAGTGAGAGAAAGAAGTCATGGTATTCATGTTGAAGTTCACCATTGATGAACACGAGAACTTTTCAAAAAAACTTGAAAAACTTGATGATTTTGTGCATTGATCGAATGAATTGATCACTGATTGCTAATCGATCACTTGACTAAACAATTCAAATGCAGAATCGATTCAAATCTGAAGATCAAGAGAGATTTTCAGAACCAAAATGCGTGGAAAATTTTGAGTAAAATCACTACTCAAAAAGCAAATGATTCTAAAATGAAAATCAAATCAATGCAGTTTGAATCCTGCTCTGACACCAATTGAAGAGAATTGTAATCGAGATTTAGAAAGCAATCATGATTATATGAATGAAAGGTAAGAACACAAGGAGTAAATATTAATCAGATCTTATATTGATGAAGAAACTGATTACAAACTAAGCAGAGAAAAATGTGAATGACTATAGAATCACTCCTTGAGTCGTTCGTTACTCTACTTCTAACCTCAGTCCCTATTTATAGGAAACATGAGTGTACAAAAAATATACTAATTCCAGAACAATACGCTTCACACAAATGAAGACTTAGTAAAATAACTAACATGCGAAACTTAAAAACAAACAGTTCAACTTTTACAATAACTAGACTCTACAATCCTCCACCCCCGAAGGTTTTCGCCATTCTAGTTTTGGGGTGTGATAATAAGCTCAAGAAATCCATTTATGGGTTGAAACAAGCATCTCACATATAGAATATTTGTTTCGATGACAAAGTCAAAGATTTTGGCTTTTCGAGAAGTAAGGATGACTCTTGTGTATATGTCAAGGTTAGTGGGAGGATAGTTAGCTTTCTAGTGTTGTATGTGGATGACATACTACTCATAGAAAATGACATCCCAACCTTGTCGGAGGTTATGTCCTGACTTGGGTAGTGTTTCGCAATGAGGGACCTTAAAGACACTACATATATTCTTGGGATAAGGATACTGAGAAACATGATTAAAAGACTAACTGGACTTAGTCAAAGTACCTACTTGGAAAAGGTGTTTACAAGATTCAGCATGTAGGTTTCCAATAAGGGTGACTTACTGATGCAGAGCAATGCCAAACTGAGTAAAGCTCAGAGTTCGAATTTAGAGGTTGAGATAGCTGAGATGAGTCAAATACCATATGCTTCCGTGCTTGGCCCGATGATGTATTATATGACTTTTACTCGCCCTGATGTGGCCTTTGCTTTGAGCATGGTCAGCAGATATCAAGGGAATCCAGGCAAGGCTCACTGGACTGCAGTAAAGAACATTCTCAAGTACTTGTGGAGGACTAAAGACTAGGTTCTTACCCTCAGTGGGAGTGATGACTTGAGGGTGATGGGGTATAGTGACGTCAGTTTTCAGATCGACAGAGATAATTTCCGCTCTCAGTCAAGTTGGGTCTTTACCTTGAATGGTGGAGCAATAACTTGAAAAAGTTCCAAGTAGGAGATAGTAGTTGATTCAAAGTGTGAATCAGACTACATAGCAGCGAGTAAGGCAGCGAAGGAGGGGATATGGCTGAAGAACATCATCAGAAACCTTGGAGTTATGCCAACTATAAAGGAGCCTACATAGATTTTCAGTGACATTGAAAGTGCGGTTTCCATAGCCAAGGAACCAAGGGATCATGGCAGATCTAGGCACATCGATAGAAAATATCACTTCATAAGACACCGAATAGAAGAAGGACTCCTCATGGCAAAAAGGGTATCGTTTGAGGAGAACCCACAGATCCCCTCACGAAGGGGCTAAGTAT
This sequence comes from Lactuca saligna, assembly GCF_052625555.1. Lineage (NCBI taxonomy): Eukaryota > Viridiplantae > Streptophyta > Magnoliopsida > Asterales > Asteraceae > Lactuca > Lactuca saligna. Next base: position 146,642,047 of record NC_136424.1, on the reverse strand, counting down.
GGTTACGCATTTACAACATGCGAGGCGTGTTGGGATGAAGGATGATATTAGTTTTAATTACCAAATAGCTTTCAAAACTTGTAATAGTTAAAATGTAACTAACATTTTATGCTTAAATAAAATGTGTTTTTTATTTACTAGTATAGTATTGTCTTATGTCAATCATTTGCTAATGTTTCACTTTGCATGTTTTTAGTTCGAGAATAATTATATTCTTCAAACTATCCACAGTTGATCACACGTTGGAAGTAGGTATTGAAGCAAGACTATCATGAATTTGGCTTGTAGATTTGTCTAAACTATATTAGAGATAGCGAAGTTTGCGACAACATTCATTAGTGCTCATAAGGTTTGAGTATTGGATTAAGCCCATGCTCACTTGTATCACGTCATGGAATTTATCTCGAGTGATTGTGAGATGATAGTATCATATATGTCTTCAAACCAAGAAATATGAGTTGTTGACTATGAGTTGGTTTTTCGTTGATAGTATGAAACCGCTTTAGGAACTTGATGCTATAAAACATGTTGTTGTGTACAATTGATGAGTAATTAGTACAAGCATATGAGTCGAAGTTTATTTTTTCGTTTTAGTCCGTTGAGGATTAAAAGCGATATCTTGAGCCCCTCGATGATTTTGTTTCAACCTATGTGTTGGGCCCGATCAGAACTAAATTGATGTGTTCGATTAAGTTCTATGTCAAACAAATCAGAAATTGGGAAACAAACTCCTAGACAATAAGTATGCGATGTTCCATGTATTTTTCTAGCTGATATCTTGAGAATAGAGGAATATATGATCACTTATCTAAAATGGAGCGTCTCGGTTCAACACAGGCTTTTAAGAGCTACGATTGCTTGTCGGTGTTTTAATTCGTACTTGCAGTTATAGTTATTAGACTTATCCAAGTCGGAGACTACTGGATTCAGTGTCTAAGCCCATGTCTCTAATTATTGTGTACTTGACCCGAGCGTAGCATGATATATTTGGGTTGCATGGCACCGTAACAATTTGTAAGGATGGACTTTTGAGAAGAGGATATTCATGATTTATTAATATACTATAAGTTCTAATATATTAATATGAAATCGTATTACTTAATTAGTATTGATCAAGAATTAATTTGGAATTAATTTTGTGATCAAAAGAGACTAATTAAATATAAGGGGTTGATTTGGTAATGCATTCATTCTTATGGTGTGGGCCAATGATCCATGATTCCTTATGTTGGGCTAAACACATGTGACAATCCATGGATGTTTAAACCCATGGATCCTAAGGAATATGGAAGTCCTTGGCCATAATGGTTTACATGGTGTAACCCTAGTTTTGCCAAACTATATAAGAATCCCCTAGGCTACCAAAATAGGCACCTCAGTGTTCTTGGAGAGCTATAGCCCAATTTGGTGCAAGACGATCCTTCTCAAGTCATTCCATTTTTGGTGGTGTTGTGTGAAGCATTTGAGGCATCACATTTAGGGTGCAAGGCTCTTAAAGGCCAAGGAATCATGCTACAAGAAAAGTATGTGTTCTAACTAGATTTTTGTTATACAAGTACCCAGGTTTGTATGCTAGTTAGGGAAATGCTTTGGAAAATCATTTTACATGTATAATTAGAGGAAAGATAGATCCAAAGAATTTAGAGTTTTATGTGCACCTTAAGCATGTTAGGATGCTCAAAACCCTTGAATTACCACTCATGTAAGTATATTGAGATGACTCACCTCATAAGTAAGCAAGTAATCCTCGTAGCCCTCAAACGGTCTAATCCTTTGTTACACGTTATAATACTCTCTAGTTGACACTTATCACCTTAACTTAATTAAGTTAAGCTAACCTCTTTCTCTAACCCTTGGAAAGGGTAAAATACCACTTAACCCCTCCCTGTTCTCCAATCCATGTCTCGACCAAACCCTAAAAGTCAATAGAAGTCAACACTAGAGTCAACAGTCCATGTTGACCCAACTCGTCGAGTGCATCTATGTGCTTCGTTGAGTTCCCTCGTTTCCACATAATTGTCGTGAAAATTCAACATAACTCATCGAGTTGTCTCATCAACTCGCCAAGTTACACATGTCCAGACTCATCGAGGAAAACCCTAACCGACTCGTCGAGTCAGCTCACCAACTCATCGAGTCCCTTCAGACCATTTCCTCATTTAGATGTTTTTAGGTAGAAATGATGTCTCGTACTATGGATATAGCCTTGTATGGATGACTTATCACGTAAAGTTGCAAGCTTTACGTGAATGCATGGCATCTAGGGCTCAAAATGCCAAAATAAGCTCCGTAAAGGGTTTCATGCATGGAGACTTTCCCAAAGCTTGATAAAGCTTGAATCTTTGGGCTTATGGAACCTCATTTTGTCTAGATATGGAGTCTTAACTCCATGAAAAGCTTCAGCAAATGAGGAACCCCAAGATAAGGGGGAAAAACCCTAAAATTCTCTAGAAAGAGATCTTTCAAAGAAATGCTCAAGGTGGTAGCTTTTTACCTCTAGACTGAAGCTGGCATAGAGACACACTTGATCCAAAATTCTCTTCTCGTTCCAAAGCTTGATGTTCTTCACTCTTCTTCCACATGTGCACTAAAACACCCAAACTTAGCTCCTCTCTCTCACAAATGGATACACACAATCAAGGTTTCTCACAGAGGGTTATAATGATAAAGGAGGTGGAAATGAGGGCTTAAGGTCCTTTAAATAGGACATAAACCTTGAAAATTAGGTTTTTTTACCCATCTCCTAATCGTTGAGTTGGGGTCCTCCGACTCGTTGAGTAGACTCTAAAATCTAGCGGCCATTACACTCTTTACTCGGCGAGTTAGTGCTCCCAATTCATCGAGTTTCCCTGCCAAAATTAAAGAATATTAATTAAATAATAAACATGGGGCTTGGGATGTTACAGTTCTCCCCTACTAGGATCAGAATTTTCCCTCGAAGTCATTCTCTGGAAACAGCTCAGGGTACTGCTCTCGCATCTTGGACTCCGGGTCCCAAGTCCACACGGATCCCTTCCGATGTTGCCACTGAACCTGAACCAAGGGCACCTTTTTATTCCTCAAGATCTTCACCTTCCTATGCCAGATCGCTCTTGGCTTCTTAATGTAGTTCAGGCTCGTATCTACTAGAATGTCCTCTAAGGGACCACAGTCGTGTCATTATCTACACACTTCCTCAACTGAGATACATGGAAGGTGTTATGAATCTGACTCAACTCCGTAGGTAGCTCCAACCGATAAGCTACCTTACCCACTCGGGCGATCACTCTGAAAGGACAAATGTATCTGGGACCCAGCTTGCCCTGTTTCCTGTATTGAACCACCCTTTTCCATGTGGATATCTTTAGGAGGTCAAAATCTATGACCTAAAACTCTAGCTCTAAACGGCTTCGGCCGGCGTAACTCTTCTGACGACTCTCGACTGTCAGTAACCTGTGTCTGACCTACTGAGTTTGCTCTGTCGTCTTGAGCACTATCTCAGTGCTGCCCATCGTTCTCTGTCTGATCACACTTCCTACCCGGACTATCTCGAGGCGACTGATGAAAACGAGTTGTTGGCCATAATCAGTTGTTGAATGCTTATGCTAGACAAACCAGCCGATACTGACCCATAACCCAAAAGAAATGGAGGGGTCCTTGCACCGAAAACCAATTATCGGTACCATTATCATAACCCATCTGAAGAATGAACCTCAATACTTAGCCCTCAGGCACTACAAGAATGACTTGTTGATCCACCTAGAACCGATCTCTACACTAGGTTTGACCTCCTGTCGGACATAACTACTCTGCCACCAACCCAGGTCGATTCGGCTCTGGTCCCGAACCAAATGACCGTGCCCAACCGGTATTGTCCACTAATATTTAGGACATAAGCTCCAACTATCTCTAATGTGTAACACCAATACCGAAGAAAAGATTGACTCCCGACTTAGAAATGGAATAGCCACGGGATACTCTTAACACCTTTGACAATATGGCTCCACGGTCGTTCCATCCAATGAAACTATCTCACTTAATCACATTGTACATGCACTCACTAAGTTTTCTTAATCCCAAGAGAATGCTACAAGCGATCTATAGTCACTCATCACTTTCTACCTATATTGTCTACCTCTTACTATTCTCCATGTGTGTTGTGGTCCTCCCCACACCAACAAGCCAACCCACCCACGTCTAAGTCATCAGATGGAACCTATGACCACTCAAATGAAATCCATATGAATCTGAAATCCCAAACTGCCTACCTTTCTCATGGACAGAGTCAAACACAATTGAAGAGTCTTGTTCTACCACAAAATTGGCCTCGATCAAATTCCTTCTGACACTCAACTCATGCCCCGAGATCCAAGGATCTACTTCGTTACACATAATCCTTCTAGCTTGTGAAAACCCCTTCCCTAAAATGGGTTGTAATGGTTCCCGACCCATACTGAGACACCAGTCTCTCACTTGATCTAGCCACCAGATCCTCAAAGTCTCAAATAAAAAGGTTACTCAAGCCTAAGAACACCTATGTGTCACACGTTGTCTAGTGAATGCTACTGCTCCCCATAGTCCCATGAGACTCTCTCCCTGGCTAGTGTATACTACGGCTCACCTCAGTGCCACAATACTCTCTCGCTGACAATTGAATGCTACGGCTTCTTACAGTCCCACAACACTCTCTTGCTGACTAGTGAATACTACGGCTTCCCGCAGTACCACGACACTCTCTCGCTAACTAGTGAATACTACAGCTCCCCACAGTATTACAGTACACTCTCTCTCACTCAACCTGGGCTCACCCCATGGTTTACCCTGAATTTCCTAAGTGGTTACTCCCACCCGGATCCATTCGCTCTCTTGTCACCCCACAATCTCATCTTTAAGTCATCACTATAGTGAGTTCACTAACTCATACTCCACGTCTCAACATAGATAGGTGAACACACCTACCCAGATTATGCACCACTAATCTAGATGCAAATTCTTGTGGATAAGACACTTTCCTCCTCCCAGTTACACCCAATATAGTTGCTTGACGTTCCACTTGCCATCTGACAAACCCAGATCTCATAGTAATCCAACAATTCATGGCATCATACTCAGATACCTCGATACACCATCACAAAATTTCATGATGTTACGCCACGACTACTAATCTCTTATTTTCACAGCTCGAAACATTGAAGTACTCAAATCTTGACCTCGGCAACCCAAACGCCTCAAAACTCAAACATTGGCACACCCGAAGAAGCAAGGACTATATCCGGATTCCTGACCAACAGCCACCTGCCGTGAAGTCACCCATTCTTTCTTGAGCATATGCAACATGCATCATCTCACTTTGTACATTGCCTTGACTACCACATTACCCCAGTCTCATATACTCGGACCACAGATCCCATAACCCAAACTTATGTACCATATCAGGTTAAGCATCCCCTTCATAAAATAGCCTATCCTTCCGCACTTTGAGTTTGAACCATCATCCATTGACATACCAACAGACCACCCTGCAGACTGGCTCAATAGATGTGCCATTCTTGACGCATGGAATGTACATGCAACACCCGATGACCTTCCAGATAATGACCCAATAACTCCAGGTAACCCACATCTTAGATGAAAACCTCAGAATCCTCACAATGTGACTGCCATAGTCACCCCGAAATCACATACCGACACACCGCCGGACATCTTAACTATCCCCAATTAGTTACGACTCTCAATCTGGAAATTATGCACTATCACAAACCTCGTCTCCGATTCCTCAACCATCATTCCATCATGGGAATTATCATAGAAGCAAGAGGCCTCACTCTCACATTCGATACACAGCGTAAGCAATGAGGGCCGCCACCCTGGTATGCTGCTCTTGATCACCTGGAACTACTATTAAAAATATGCCTTACTCAACTAAGGCATATCCTTGTCCTCATCCATCTCAGCCCCCACCGTTACCTGGAACTGCTACTAAAAATATGCCTTACTTAACTACGGTATAAGAAATACCTCGCAGCAGATATATTACAAAATACTCCGATGAAAATATGACAATTATATGCTACCTCAAGGGGTTTACATCCAAACTCTAGAACCATAAGCTTCTTATCTCTTTCACTCCACACAGGAAGCGGAAATAGTGAAATTCTCATCACAGAAGGTGACATCTCAATCATCGGTCAATTACTCAACCCAGACCATAATCATCTACAAAACATCATCTCCACTTTCCCTTGAACCCTGCGACTCCAATGGACACCTCACCAATCAAATCCATCAAGATCTAAACTCATTTTTCCTTGCAAGGTACACTCGATTGAAGCCCAACCGACATGGCCCTCTGGCCCCACAATCTACCATATCCACCATCAGTCTAAACAACCACAACAGGATAACGGGTAAGGGCGAAAACATAGTCTACTACGAATCATGGTACCCAAACCATGTTTTCTCCCCTCAATCTGGTATTTAGAACCTCTAGAATTCTCCCTATTTCGACTGTGGTTCATCTTCTTTCAGTAGTATGGGCCCATACTACCTGCCACATCTACCAATACTTTCCACACGGATTTTCCCTATTTCCTAAGTAGTTTCTTAACCTTCTCAATCATAAATCCCGTTACACATGTTCACTCTCCAGTGAATACTCTCCTCTATCAGTGTATTCATCTAACTAAAGTCACTCCCTAGGCTCTTTCTAGGTTCTCACACTTCTCTTCCATCATCTGCTGAAGAAATCCTTATATGATGCCAACCATCTACATCCTGAATATCATCATATTCACTTAGTAACTGTCTCCCATTATCAAGATTTCCACAAAGCACAAAGAAATCAACATTCAAACATCGAATCACTTCCACCAACACCTTAACCCACTCTAGCAGACAAGTCCACTCGCTCTATCCACAACTCAAAAGGCATCACCGAACTCAAGAAACCCTACCTCTCGTGGTTATCTAACTACTCTATCAGTATATTCCTCAAATTCACATCTATGTGTCTCTCCTAGATTACTCCTCTACTCAAAGCTCTCTCTAAAATATTCCTACTAGGTACTCTTACTCAGCACATACACAAAGCAACTAGAAGATAATATTAGTCAAATGCATTCCCTAGGCTAAGGCATTGTGAATCAGGCAACCCTAGCCCTAGTTTATGAAATACCTAGGCTATCCTCTAGCATGCAGCTCTAATATCTCATAATGTAACAAGTAATGGTATTTTGGGAAATCACCGTCCGTGCTCTGGCTAATTGTACACAATGCTCCATCTCGTTTTCTCTTAAAAGCTCTTACTCATTTTAGAAAATCATTTCCTTTTAGAAAAAAATTCTCAAATCCTCAGTTTGATTCAATACATACCCGAGAGTACATCTGAATCCCTCAAACCAAGGATCTGATACCAACTTGTAACACTGTAAATTTTCAAACAACTTTTTTTTTTTCATTTTAAATCACATAAAACTCAATATCATATTTTCTCAAAAACCACAATATATCAATTTTCAAAACACAACTTAATAAAATAACTGATAATATCCCAGAACCATCATTCATAATCTTCAACATGTGGGTACAATCATGTCGGTGCCTTCCCGGGATCCTGAGAAGTACCTAAAACACATATGACACAACACGGTAATCACGAAGCTTAGTGAGTTCCCCAAAATACCACACACATCTCATTAGCCTCTTATGGCTATATCTCGGTAAGACCCTTGGTCAATGTGTCTCATTGTAAACCCTCCGGTCCCACAACTCGGGTTGGACCCTCCGGACCTAACTCAATAAAACTCAGAATAATACACAACATAAATCATAAAGACATAATGCATGATATCACATAACTCAGAATAAGCATACAAGATGCTTCTTTCACACAATATTACCACTCAGGTAAGTATAGTGAGAAGACTCACCTCGTAAGTAAGCAAGTAATCTCCGTAGCCCTCAAACGGTCTAATTCTCACGTACACGTCATAATCATCTCTAATTAACACTTATCACCTTAAATTAAGTAAGTTAAGCTAACCAATTTTTGTAACCCTTGGAAAGCGTAAAAGACCACTTTACCCCTCCTTGGTCTCCAATCCATGTCTCGACCAAACCCTAAAAGTCAATACTTGAATCAACAGTCCATGTTGACCCAACTCGTCGAGTGCATCTATGTGACTAGTCGAGTTCCCTCGTTTCCTCAAAATTTTCATGAAAATCCAACTTAACTCGTCAAGTTGTCTCATTAACTCGCTGAGTTACACACATCCAGACTCGTCGGGGAAAACCTTAACCGACTCGTGGAGTCAGCTCACCGACTCATCGATTCCCTTCAAACCATTACCTCATTCTGATGTTTTCATGTAGAAATGATGTATCGTACTCTGGATCTAGCCTTCTAAGCCTCATTTATCATGTAATGTTGCAAGCTTTACGTTCATGCATGGCATCTAGGGCTCAAAATGCCAAAAAAGCTCTATAAAGGGTTTCATGCTTGGAGACATGGCCAAAGCTTGATAAAGCTTGGATCTTTGGGCTCATGGGACCTCCTTTTGTCCAGATCTGGAGTCTCAAATCCATGACAAGCTCCAGCAACTCAGGAACCACAAGATAAGGAAGAAAAAGCCCTAAAACTCTCAAGAAAGAGATCTATCAAAGAAACGCTCAAGTTGGTAGCTTTTTACCTCCAAACTGAAGCTAGCGTAGAGACACACTTGATCCACAAGCCCCTTCGCGTTCCAAATTTTGATGCTCTTCACTCTTCTTCCAAATGTGCACTAAAACACCCAATGTTAGCTCCTCTCTCTCTCTCTCTCTCTCACACACACACACAAATGGATACACACGATCATGGTTTCTCACAGAGGGTTAGAATGATAATCGAGGCGGAAATGAGGGCTCAAGGTCATTTAAATAGGACACCAACCTTGAAAATGAGGGTATTCTCACCCAGCTCCTACTTGTCGAGTCGAGGTCCTTCGACGCATCGAGTATACTCTAAAATCCAGTGGCCATTACACTATCTATTCGGTGAGTTAGTTCTCCCAACTCGTCGAGTTTCCTTGCTAAAATGAAAGAATATTAATTAACTAATATATATGGGGCTTGGGATATTAGATGTTGAAGTAAGTGGGGGCACATGAAGACTTTACAAGATAAATGTCCCTTATGCCCCTTTAAGAATAGACTTACTGTTTTTTGTGATGAATCACAAAAATATTAGTTGTTTATAGCTTGGTTTATACACATATGTTTTTAACATGCTTTTGATGTTTTATATTTATGTTGTTATTGTTATGTTATGGTTGATAAATTAGTTTGTTAAATGGAAAATAATATTTGAACATAAATAAACGTCACAAAGGAGTTTGATATTAATAGAATTTACCTTTTAACATAAGATGGTAATAATAGTTTAAAGTAAAACAAGTTTTGTCGTTAAAACTAGTAACCGTTTAACAGGTATAATTTCGGGATTAAAATTATGTATGTTTAAAATAGAGATTTGTAACTTATCAAACTCCAAACCTTATTTTATAAAAGGTTGTTTTATTAAATATGATTACAAATGTTCTAAAGCGATCAAACGTTGACTTAGTTACTAGCTATTAAAATTTGACCGCATCAATTTTATAAAATTGGGTTTTATAGAAGGACATTATTAAGATATGATTTTTACATAAAATAATATTTTTAAAATATACCATGGTTTATTTGATGCATGTAATAACAATGATATAATGTGTTTTTTAAACTAGAATTACAAAAACATCAAAATCCCCTTACAAACCTCAAATCTGTGCAATCTTTTTTTTTTTAAAAAGTCGCACATCTCATCTATCTACTAGTTAGATAAAAAAAAATACCTAGCTGTTTTGTGTTATCTTTTGAAAACATGGGTGTTATCTCTATTTCTATAACCGAGTTATAGGGCGATTAAGCCTTTTTTTTAATTGCATGATTAGATCGGAAATCTTTTGTGATAAATGATATTTAAGCAATAGAGTTTCGAGGCATAAATGAATAAAATATGTCTAATTTAATTTGTTATTAGCGATCTTCTAAATCTAGGAATTATATAATAAGATATAATCGGAATTATATAACAAATCGATGAGATAAATGATACCTAACCATTTATTTATTTTGGAACATAGATTCTAGACTTTGATAACTAATGTGTTTGGAAACTAAAACAATATTAATTATTAAAAATTATATATTGAAAATACAAAATGAATTTTGTTAAGATTTTGTATTCATTTAATCCACTCTCATTACCATGAATTATTTTCTTTAATGAATTAATGAAGCAATAACATTCAATAGATACAACTTGAATGAATGGGTTCATGTTTCTAGAGACAATCTCGTGAAAGATATGAAATTATATACACTTAAAAATCTTTATCCTAAAAACATTTCTTTGAGCAATTGTAACAACCATCAAATATGGGTCAGAATCTATAGATTGATGTCCATGTACAACACTAGCCTTAGACCTAATCTACGGGATCAATGTGATTATTAAGTAAATTTTAATAATAAAGATACTTGTATGTATATTGTTCGTGTTCAACCTTATATATGATCGGAACCTTAATATGTATATATGTATGCTTATGTGTTAAGAAATATTATCAAGCGAGTAATGTCAAATTTCTAGTAAGATTATCTCCTTCTAGCATAACAAAAACTCGATTCATATGTGCTAGACACTTATAAGTAGCAAAATATTATATATATATATATATATATATATATATATATATATATATATATATATATATATAATATTTTGCTACTTATAAGTGTCTAGCACATATATATATATATATATATATATATATATATATATATATATATATATATAATATTTTGCTACTTATAAGTGTCTAGCACATAGGAATCGAGTTTTTGTTATGCTAGAAGGAGATAATCTTACTAGAAATTTGATATATATATATATATATATATATATATATATATATATATATATATATATATATATATATATATATATATATATATATATATATATTGATATAAAATAATTGGTCCATAAAAGATGTAAACCAATGCGCATGTTATATGCATATAAATAACAAAACTCGATTTTTTTGCTATACGCATACACCAAATGTGAATAATTGATCGACAAACCAACCAACCAACATTATTGTTGACGTATTTTTAAAATGTATATATCCTTAGGTATTCAAGGTGACCGAAAGAACACTCAACCGGTGTGAGAATGATGAATTTGATTTTTTTTGAAAAATAGTTGGCTCTGTAGTAGCCTTTTACCTATTTTATGTCTTGCAGGAATATGTATTCCGCTTGTAATGCTTATGGATTTATTAACCAATGTATTTCTTCATATTCAAATTCTAAAAGAATGCAATGTTATATAAATCTTGGTATTATTTCAGTATATGTTGTTTAAGTGTGATCCAATATGCTTAGTCTCAATCGTGACGTTATCATCGTTGGTCGAGGTCTGATAGATTGGTATCAGAGCTAACAAATATAGTGAATTAGTACTTTCTTTAGGAGAGCATAACTATAGTCTAAGGGCTTTCTATAATAAGTCTATGTATTCCTAAACATATACCATCTTGCTAATGGACTTACCCCTATAAATCTACGATGCATTACCCTTAGTTTCTTTCCTTAGATCTTGGATTCTATAATCAAGATTATCCTTATAACCCTACAAGTAATAGGTATTATTAACTACACTACAAAAGTAGAAATATAAATTAATAATATACAAAAATAATAATAATAATAATAATAATAAGATAAATGTAAAAAAACAAAATTTTAAAAATCAAATAATCAATTAGGTTCTCTAGTATGTAGGTCGTACCACAACTGAACCTAGTTGCACACCTAAGTTTTATTATGATCAGATTCTATGCAATATATATATATATATATATATATATATATATATATATATATATATATATATATATATATATATATATATTAAAGTTCTGAAAAATGGTTCCTCAACTATATTTTGGTGATTTTAATGTTGCTTCCTTTTTATCTTTTTTGGTCCATGTGGTTTACCAGATTTAACACATTGAGGACAACGATGGAAACCGAAATTACTCTTTTACTCCTAATCCGACTTTTTTTTTATTAATTTATATTTCTCTTTTTCGTTTTAAATTAATGTTTTGTTTATTTGAAAATACTTGCCCAATACCATAAAGTCACTCAGTATCTACCATCACCACCACCACCACCAACGTCAATATTACATAAATGGTCCAATTGGTTTACCCGTGGTCACAATTTCAATCTTCACTACCTGAAAAGAACAAATTACCCTCATATTAACGGACAAAAAACAACGGTCTATATTTTTCCGGATTGGTTTTCCGGATGCTGCCATATATTGCAATAAAGTTCAATTTGTGATAACATTTCTTTCTTTTTCCTCATTTATTGTAAGAAATAATTATTTAGATTTATTTACTTATGTAATGAGCTGACATTGTTTATCTTCCTTTACTAGATTGTCTCAATTCAATTCAACATGCTAATTTACTTTACAAAGCAATATCTTCCGACCTTGACAACGCTGAGGATTCCTTTTTAGTTCAAACTAAGTGAATTAATTGATTTGTTAAACGATTGGAAAAATGTTGATAGAATGAAAAAATACTTCATAAATGCTTAAAAACTGTGAAACATGTGTGTGATATATCCAAACCAAAAATATTAACGAAAATTAAATTTATTTCTAGGATGAATCGTCAAGAGTAGGATGAGAATTAGCTAGAGGTGGACTCGCTTTACCATCTGCCAGGGGATCCCTATTTCCCTAGTCCACATACCGAATGGATGTTGATACTGACCGAGGATAGTGAACCTGAAGAGGACCATAGTGAGGATCCAGAGCTGATGGAATAAGAAGCTAAAAAGGACCAAGTGTAATTTTTGATTTTTTAATAACTTTATTCATTCTAGAATGTAAAAAAGTGATATTACGTAATTAATCTTGTTTTTGTAATTGGATACATTTCTTTATTTCTTTATTGCTTGTTGTTGTATTTAAATGTTTGAGGAATCTTGTAAAGAATTACTATATTACTCTCGTGACAATTTTCAAGTTTGACTTTATCAAATGAAGATCACAAATCTTTTGACATTATAATACAAATATTATATAATTATTATTCATAATTCTTTAATATATGCATGATTCTTTAATATATTTATGATATTTTACCGGTGTTATGTTTTTTTCTTAATTAATATTAGTGAATAATCCAAAAGAAAAGTTTTGCACACCTTTTATGGTACTTTCAACTAGAAGTGATGACGTGGAGCTGCACAAACTATATACATAGTGCCTGATGCAATTACTTAAAAACAAATACATTTTTAATTTAGAGCATCTTTTCTTATAATCATACTCTAATGATTCTTACAAGGGAGGTCCCAAATTTTAATTATGATGACTTCAATGAGTAATAGTGACCAAGATGGAATATATAATCAAAATCGAATAATACAACATCCTTTGCGAAAGCAAGACAAACATCTACGTGTTTTCATAAAATTTGAAACGTCCCCGTTTTTGCAAATCAAAAATTTCATTTTAAAAGATAATAATTCATAAAACATTTATCCATATTAAGAAAACTCACTCTTCGATAAACATGAAAACCCAAGTATCCATAATCAATGTAAACAACATTGTCATGCGGAAGCCTCAAAACATAATGTTGACGTGCATGTGTACATCAATCAATGTCCTTCCCAGTCTAAAAAAATACCATCAAAACATTTAATCTACAAATATGACCATAAAATTTAGTGAGTTCCTCAATATATCATATATCACAATACACATACGATGCATACAAACAAAGGCTCTCAGCTTTGGTGCCGATCCGCATACAAACAAATATCTCGGCTCCCATTCCAATTCGACGAACTACAAATAACAACTCTCATGCACGTCTAGTCACGACTAACAGACCTAGTGCATGTCTATTCATTTCAGTAGTTAATGGCTCTCATGAACATCTAACCTTGAACACGAGTAATCTAGGCTATCGGCTCTCATGTCGATACACCGTCAACTTCCCAAACATAACATCTCAACATATCATACTATCTAAAAATCAAACAATCAACATGCAAATGATTAAGCTAGCCTGCTTACCTAATCAACACACCACAATACATCTACATCTTAGCATACAAGGAACATATACTGTAACATGTAGTATAGTGAGAAACCTCACCTAAAGCAGCAACACATAATAAAACTATTGATGTGGCTAACATGAACTCCCTCTCTGAACACGTTACATCCATACCACTAACTCTACTTATATCAATTCCTGATAATACACATTGTGTACTTTATTTATACATTTACTTTTAGAATCATTCTTGTACAATCATGTTGTACACACATCTTTTATTCATCTTTTGTACAAATATTACGATATGTATGATTCCAAACATATTCTTAGGTTTAGACACACCAAACACACACATTACCCTAAACCGGGACTCACTTTTTGTTTTAGACACTCACTTCCCACTAAACTTGTAATACATGATGTGGGTTATGCTTTAATAGTAAAACTTAGCTAGGAAATTAGATTTCATGGACCAAAAGCATTCATAAAGTGTAGCTCTTCGGCTTGAGGATTTTTAGGACAAAACCAAGTAAAATGTTGTTTCTTGGTTCTAGATATCAACACAAGTATAAAAAAAAAAAAGTTAAAGGAGCCAAGTACCAGGTTTAGCAACCTTAAAAAAAGTAATAAAAAAAAAAAAAAAAAAAAAAAAAAAAGATCCATATGCTTGAAAGAAGAACCAAACTCATCCATTACAAAAATCTCGAAATATAAGTGTATGAGAAGTTTTAAAGACATTTGAAATGCTTTATTTGGTTTTTATTGTCCAAACTCGATATCAAATGCTAAAGGAACAATCTAGCATCTTTATAAGTGATTAATAGGATCTAGAGCTCACTAAAGCCAACTGAATTGAATCAAAATAGAAAATCCTCTTATTAATGGTTTTTCGGTGATTTAGAGTTTGTTAGAGGTAGCTCCGACCTCCACAATGGCGGGGAAGGTTAGGAGGATACTAAGGATAGAATGGGACCTTACCTTCATTGGAGATGGCCTGAAATAATCCCCACCACAACTTCCCTTCCGAAAAACCCTAAAAGAAAAACCCCTTTCTCTCATAACTTTCACTCAGGAATAGGGCTAAAAGAGATGGAGAGAGGTTGACTTTTACAAACAAGGATACGCATGTAAGGGGTTGGGATTGTTTTGCTTTCAAAGAAAGTGATTTTTGTATGTCCAAAACAATAAAAATAAGCTTGTGTTTTCGTGTCGATGTTGAGCACTATTTACGGAAAGAGACAAGGAAGGAACTGATTTTTGGCAGTTTTGGTCCCTTAGGTCTGGCATGTTGACAGAAACCACCCAAATTCGAATTCGCTTAACACAGCAAGTTCTAAAAATTATAAATTAGTCTCTCTACTTATAAATTTCAAATACTTTTATTATTATCATTTTATGATTATTATTATTATTATTATTATTATTATTATTATTATTATCAAACATCTAAAAAGAATTACATATCGAGAATCGAGAGACAGGTGTTACAATTCTCCTTACATGACTTAGACTTCTTCCTCGAAATATTTCTTTGAAAGTCCAATCGGGTACCTCACCCATACACTTAATATCGGTTATCCAAGCCCATATGTTATACCTGAGGTAATCATCTGCTCTCACTGAACCAACCAATAGTTCATCAAGTCAATGCTACTTATCTTAATGCATATTAGTGCAGACAAAGTCCTAGAGAGAGAACTTACCAATACCTAAAACTCACCAATCTGAGATTTAATTAGTACTTCTATTTATGTATATATAATCTTCTTGGCATACCTACTAACTAGCTTCCAAAGAGAACAATACGAATCCAATGATGCTTAGAGATCATTGGGCTTACCCCAATCCCTCAAACCCAAATGACTTTTGATCTCAACCCGATCCCTCAACCAGTAATGACTTTCGGGCTCAACCCGATCCATCAACTTCTAATGACGATCAGGATCAACCTGATCCATCAGCCACTAATGACTCTCGAGCTTAAACCGATCTTTTAGCCTCTAATGACTCTCAAGCTCAACCCAATCCATAAACTACTAATGACTCTCTGGCTCAGCCTGATTCGTCAACCCTTCCATAAAATCAGGTCAAATTGGCATAAAATATATGCCAAACTCACGAAGCCCTATCAGGCTTTTAGACTGTGGCTTGAACCCCCAAGCCCTATCAGATAAGAACAAACAAGGATATTTTTCACCATAACCCTCAACGTAAGTCCCTTCATATCCTTGAATTCTATATATCCAAAAACACCTTAAAATCATAGGAAGTTCCTCTACAATCTAGAACTATGGTTATCCGAAATATGTATATATATATATATATATATATATATATATATATATATATATATATATATATATATATATATATATAAACATTGCTAGCATCACCAACATAGGGCACTGTAGTTCGTACAACCACTGCAGATACCCTCCAACTCAAGCAATTAAGTCAGAAGGTCGAGCGGCTCCTTACTTTTCCATCACGAAGTGTCGACTCTCCTCTACTTGGAATTATTGACCCTCAAAAGTTGTCAAAATACCATCATAATGTTCCTAACTAACCAATATGAAATAATACCAAGCTTGTTCCTAAGAAACAAAACAAAAATAGAATTAAATATTCATTCGAACACGTACCCCAAGACCTTAGGATCTCTAAACCAAAGATTTGCCCACAATCTAACAGTCATCACAGAAAAGTAAACACCATACATATGCTTAAAATGATGAGGAGAAAAAATAAAATATAAATAATATAATTGGTACTCGCAATCACCACTCGTACCACTCCTAAATCCTCTTAAATAAGTTGGTAGGATCTTCCCCTGATCTAAAAGCCTCAGATCTCCCATATCATCCATATGTGATCCTTAGTGTTGTAGGTGTTGGAGTCTGCATTGCATTAGAAACAAGAAGGGGCAATTGGCCTTGATATGGACCAACTGGTTTCCATGGAAACTGATGAATATATTGCGCTATTAGATCGATGGATTCTAAACAAATTAACAAGAATAAAAAAGTAAAGAAGAAGAGAATATATCAAAAGATGTCGAATGATTGATGCCGCACACCTCAAAAGAGCTTGATAAAGAACTTCGACTATAGAGGTGTAGTTTTAGGGTTACAATGAAATCGTAATTAATGAAAATGTTAACCTAAAACTATAACAATAAGCCCATATGATGCAACTCCCTAATCCCAACAATCTCCCCTTTTGTGTCAATAGAGGCGAGACCTTAGTTCGACTGGGAGGGAGCAGACTTCTTTACCGTCTTAAACACCTTCGGAATTATTGCCAGAAGAGTTTGGAGAAAGTGTATGTACCACCAAAGCATGTCAGAAAAACTCTTCTTGTCTGAATCACTATTGTATTTGCATCGATGAGTGATATCGAGAACATGCTCCAAGCAACACGTAGAGAATAGATTCTTGTGAGCAAGAGACAAAATGAACTTTTCACCTTCGCCTCTTATGAACATGACGGTGGGATGTTTTGGGTCAATCTTTCACATCTTCATCTTGTTGAGATCACTTGATTTTCGAATAGGTTTCATTGTTGGCTTCTTTCTCAGAACAGCCACCACTTCCTGATCCATCTTTGCAACTTCATGGATATAGGAAGCCAACATTCTCTTCATAATGATTAAGGATCGGATCATAATGTTCTTGACTAGTGAGAAGAATGTTAAACAGCAAAATCCAGTCATGTGGATTTAGATTTGTAAGATCAGCCAAAGTGATCACATGCACTGAGTCATCAGATCCCCGTGTTACCGTGAACTTCACATTTATGAATTTCCCAGCAACAGTTGGTTTAAAAACCTTGACAAATGTTATCTTTGTGAGCACTCCATGTCAGATACCGAGGCTGAGCAAATTCCAGATAGTAATCAACCAAATCTTTATCAACCTTCGGGTGTGGAGAAGGGATTTCAGCTGTAGGATCAAAGCAGTGAAACACATATGCCCGACAAGTCATTGTCATATCAAACTACAAGTCCCTAATATTATCACAACCAAAAGAGGCAACCGGCTCCAACCAATGAACATTAGGACACTCAATCACTTATTTTATCAGTCTCTCCCTGGTCCATGTAGGAAAAAGAGCCTGTTTGCAAATCATAGCATCATGAGCTTCTTTTAGTTTTCGCTCTTTCTCTTCTTCTTCTCTAGCTATCTTCAAATTTTCATCAATTTCACTATCTCTTTTCTTCCTCTTTAGAGCATCAGCTATTGTCTCTTCTTCATCATCATTGTCATCATCAACAATACCTTTCAACTTTTCATGCCCAGGACCCGAAGCTACATTAACCTTCGGTTCGGTTTGAGTAATAATTTTAGATAGAGTTGAAGTATGTTGAGTTTCTCCCCCTTTTTCAGATCAAACATCGATTTTGGAACACCTTGAATTTGACTTAACATTTGAATTGCAGGAATTAGTTTGACAGTTAAGTGATTCCTAATTGTAAGGGTGAGTGCAGGATCATGAGTATACACAAAATTACTCAAAATAGATAGAACATCCCCAGCACAGCTTTTGAGAACCGCTCGCTCAGTTTTCAATGATGCAATTTCCTTTTGAGCATGAGCAAGATTTTCAGTTTTGGGCAAGGTCATCCTTAATCTTGTTGTCGATGGCTAGATCAGCCTTAAATTTTTTAATGAGAGTTAACTGGAGAGAGAAGAGAATTGTGATCGTCTTTGAGCTCAGAATGAACAACATCAAACTTGAGTTTCTCTTCTTGGAGTGATTTGGAGAGATTATCGATAGAAGCATTAATTTTTGCTGCATTAGAATCGGCATGACCTTTGAATGAATCTAGAAAGGTTTTCAATTCTTGAACAACTTCAGTCACTTCGGATGTGGTTTTCTTGCAAGACAATGTCGAGGCTTTGACTGCATCAGTGGATTTGTGAATTGAGGAAGTATATTGCTGCAAAGCAGTATCAAGAAAAGCCTTTAGCACCACAACAAAGTAAGAAGATGGAGAAGTGATCAACATGTCAAGTTTTTCATGAACACTCTGTAGCTATTGCTTCGTCACTGGAGCTTCATCTTCATCTTCGCTGGGAAGGCGATAGAAACTGTAATAGGTTAAGTCAAACTCAAAGTTGGCTCCTCCTAAAATAGGTTCAGACTCCATTGAATAAGATGGTGACAATGGTTTGGTGGTGATAAGGGTTGAAACATCAGCTGTATGTGCCCTCGTATCATATACGCTGACATCTACCGAAGGTCCAATGATAGTGGTTGTTGTTGTTGCTTGAGAGAGAACTGGAGGTGGTAATGGAGCAGTCGAAATTGATTGAGAAGAAACATGTGGTGGAATGGGAGCAATGAAGATTGGTACAGTGGTTTCTTTTGGAAAAGGAGGATGAGTAGGTATATCATCTTGTACCTGAGGAGTTGGAGACCGAGGAGGAGTATTTCCCTTTGGTGAGTCTTCGTGACGAACATGCTCTTCTCCCTCAGCAGATTGTTCGTCGTCATTGGAATCTACAAGCGAAGGTAACTTCGGTCTTTTGGCCATTTTATTCACCTTTTTTCCGTTTAGGAGCCGAAGGGGCAGCTTTATCTGCCTTTTGCTTTTTCGCTGAGGAGGGACCTTTCGTTTCAGGTTGCTTGGTTTCTGGCTTCATCCCCCTTTTTGAAGGTTTATCAGTTACAGCCAGAGCACTTTGCATCTCTGGAGTTAGTTGGCGAGGTCCCGAAGGAGTCAACTTTTTTTAGTCAGCCATAACTTTGCTTTCGCTGGAGACACAATGGCTCATCGATTCTGGAATAGAACCGAAAAATAGAAACTTTGTGCGACCATAAAAAAATAATCTTTGTTATGTGGAAGGTAGCAATTGAAGACAAAAAAGCATCATTCATAATGGGAATCTGAAACTTTTCAATGGCCCGACGGGTGATTATCGTCTAGAAACAACCACAAGATATCTCTGAATGCTTGGAAGAAGAGTTGAGGCTTTGCACCAGCTGCGACCAAATCAATGATCCATAATCCAGATGGATGTCGTTGTAGAGACCATAGAGGATGGTCATGAAACCCTTACTTTCCCCGTATGATCCAGCAACCCGCTCTGCTAACCCCTTGTAGAGCAAAGTAAGCAAACCATTCCACTGTGGAGGTAAACATGACTTCTTAAATTTTTTCATAGTGGTAAGGACGTCGGTGTACCCCATCTCATAAAACATCGAAAAGAGTTGAGATGTGGTTATAAAGTCTGGAGAAATTACAGAGGCATCAGTAGCAAGCCCTAGAAGGGTACAAAATCGTGTCTTTGATACAAAGGTTTTATGATTGAAGATATCAAATAAGATCCTTTCTTTCTGTTTTTCGTAGGAAGACGTTGAATATACTTGAGAAAGAAGGGACATTGGCACCAATTCGAACTATCTAAGTGCAATCACCAATGGAGAATATTTGAGACATTCTACCACGTGAAGCATATATGAATCATAGAAAAACGGATTCAGTTGAATGATGAGGTTTTAATTGGGTTTGATTGAAATTAAAGTAGATGAAGCGGTTTGTTCTTGAACAGATGAGGATTTCGCCGTTGTTGCTGTGAAGAAGAAGATGAATAGTTGTAATTAGGAGAGAGGTGGAAGAAGGTGAGAATGTACAGTATGTGTGAGACCCCCTTTTATACCATTGCCTGGGGAGAGAAAGAATCATCGGTGGTGATGATACGATCTCTGAAACAGCGCCTGGAAAAGTGTGATTTGACAGCTTGGAATTCCTAGATTTATGTCAGCAAGCATGGGTATAAGAAATGCTTCAAATTCACGCGCCCAAATCCTATCCCATGTGAAATTCTTATCTGATTACCATCTCCTAAATTCCTCAAATAGCACTAGTGGTGAACAAGACGTGGTCATTTGCGTTATATAACAACCTTCGCTCCTCCATGAGAAAGATAAGTTCTTTAGTCTTTAGAACCGAAAACACCAAACTGAAAATTGCCATTAGTACCACCAACAAGATTTTGGAAAATCATAAAGATCCTCGTGCAAGAGTGTGCCATAGAAAAAAAATAAAGCAAGATGTGTTTGGGATAAATGTGATGTCTTGAAGATATAAACTGAACAATCCCAGGCACAAATCTCTTCCTTCAAAGTCAAGAGAGACTGAGAAGTGTTTGTGTGGTTTCCAGTAAAATACAATCAAATGTTTGTTAATAAACTGTGAAAGACATCTTTTCAAGTATAGGCTTTAATGGGTGGTTTATCTTCAACCGAACTTCGATACGTAAAATAAGACCGAATGTAGGATTAAGTACTTGTGAGACCGATGTGGCCTGTTGAACAAGTAGGTGGGATAATTTTAAAGTGACTAGGTGATTATGAGGAATGACAAAAACAAAAATGAAACTGGATCTTATGCGAAGAAACGTTGTAGTGTTAGACAATTTCACAAAGATCACTCAGAAATAAAAGGAGATTCCATTAAGGTAACAAGTAATGGCTTGAACATGGTAGTGTTCACCGTCAATTCATTCAAGGAATTGGATTTTGGGTTTCACTCAGTACATGGTGAATGTATCTAAGATCATGAACATAGATGTTGTGTAACCATAAACCTCAATGGAAATAGCTTAGAGTCTTGAGGGTTACAATTGTGAAACGAGACGTGATGGAAAAAAAAGGAGGGTGTTAAAGAACCGAAAGTACCTCTGCTAATTAAAAATGAAAAAACAGAAAACTCTTAACTCTATGTGAGAAGAGTAAGGTAGCTCATGACTTGAGTAAATTTAGCAGCCTATTTGGGAAGATGCGATGGGTATTAGATCGAATCATTAAGGCTTTACTCTCTATGAGGGTTCGGTGTACATATAACAACATGCTTCAAGGGACCCTTAACTAGTACATAGATGAAAAGAGATTTACCTGCCCTAGCTCCACAAGATGTAACAGTTGTGATCATCAAGCATGAGAAAGAAAAGAACAAACATGAAACAAAACACAACAAGAAAATGTTTTTGAAGTTTTAAATTTTTCTGAAAAATAATAAAAACAGAAAATAAAATATTTTTGGAGCTTTTGTAAATTCTGAAAAATAATAAAAACAGAAAATAAAATATTTTTTGGAGTTTTTGTAAATTCTAAAAAAATAATAAAAACAGAAAATAAAATATTTTTGGAGTTTTTGTAAATTCTAAAAAATAATAAAAATAAAAAATAAAATATTTTTGGAATTTTTGTAAAGAAAACGAAAAGGAAATAATTAGTAAATGAAATGATGGACATGATACACAAAAGATACAACCGAAACCGAACCTCATAAAGATGAAGCGAAATGGGCTAAGCATTCGGTTCATTTCGGTCCCCAAAAATTTTGGGACCAAAATAGACCGAGCGTTTGCTCTATTTCGCTTTTCCAATTTTCAGTGAAACGGAAGAGGTTTCGGTACTGACTCAGCTTCCATCATTCCCAAGCCTTGTAGAATTTTATTAAAGCTTGCTTCTGGTAGATCCTTGGTGAAGATGTCAGCCAATTAATCTAAGGACCGAACGAAGTGAATTTCAACAGTTCCATCTTCAACGTGGTCCTTAATGAAGTGATACCTTAGTGAAATATGTTTAGTCTTTGAGTGTTGCACTGGATTGTGACATATACGAATCACACTTTTTGAGTCACAGTAGAGGGGAATCTTCTTCATGCTCAAGCCATAATCTCTAAGTTGGCTTTGTATCTAAATGACTTGTGAGGTACATGATGCTGCAGCTATGTACTCAGCTTCGGCTGTGGAAAGAGACACACAAGTTTGGTTCTTCGATTGCCAGATGACGAGTTTGCCATCAAGGATCTGACATCCACTTAGATCAATGTCAAAAAAGCCTTGAACAAAGAAACCGGATTTAGCAGGATACCAAAGACCGAGAGATGAGGTTCGCTTCAAATATTGGAAGATGTTTTTCACTGCGACCATATGAGGTTCTCTTGGATTTTCTTGAAACCTAGCACAATAGCATAAAAAAACATTATGTCCGATCTACTGGCCGTTAGATACATTAATGACCCTATCATTTGTCGATAGAGAGTCATATCCACAATCAGTTTCTCAAGAGATGGAGTCAGATTTGTGACAAATGCCATTGGAACTTTTATTTTGGAATCTCCCATCATGCCGAACTTTGCTTACAAAGTCTTCGTGTAAGTTTCCTGATTAATGAAGATGCCTTCTAGACCCTGTTTTATATTCAATCCAACGAAAAAGTTAATTGAACCCATTGCGCTCATTTCAAATTTAGTCTCCATCAACTTCCTGAATTCTACATTTAAGCAAGGATTCGTGGAGCCGAAGATGATTTCATCGATATAAATTTGAACTATCATTAAATGTTCGCCCTCTTTCTTGCGAAAGAAGGTTGGGTCAACCGAACCTTGTTTGAATTTTGACATTTTAAGTAATCGTATAAGAGTTTCATACTAGGCCCTTTGAGCTTGCTTTAAGTCGTAGACTACTTTATCCAGAATGTAGCAATGTTCAGGATACTTCTTGTTCACGAATACGGGTGGTTGTTCAACATAGACCATTTTTCTTCTAGTTCTCCATTCAAGAAAGCACACTTAACGTCCAATTGGAAAACTTCAAAGTTTTTGTGTGCTACATATGCTAGAAAGATTCTTACCGATTCGAACCTTGCTACAAGAGCGAAGGTTTCCTCATAATCTATTCCTTCTTCCTGACAATATCCTTTTACTACAAGCCTTTCTTTGTTACGAATCACATTTCCCTCTTTGTCTAACTTGTTCCTGAAAACCCATTTTAAACCAACCATCGATGTATCCTTTGGTGTGGGAATCAGCCTCCAAACTCGATTTCGTTTAAATTTATGAAGTTCGTCTTGCATTGCTTGCACCCAATCAGAATGATCAAGAGCAGCATTCACCATTTTCGGTTCAATTTTGGAGACAAACAAATTAAACATGTAGAATTCTACTTGAGAGAATAAAGCAGCTTGTTTTGCCTTCTGTTGAGATCCTGTGAGAACACCCTCAGATGATTCACCAAGGATTTAAGTTTTAGGATGATCCTTTGTCCATTTTAAGAGAGGGTGGTAATTTGGATCATAGGTTGGATCCAATTCAGCGTTGATTTCTTCTTCAGGTTCTGATTGATCTCTATCATCATTTGTATGTTCATTCTCCCCTTCAAATGGTGAAGTGTCTCTCACATTTCGATCACAATCCCCCCCCCCCTCAGTTGGACAATCATAGGCTGAAGTGTGTGATATTAGTTTCTCCCCCTGGAAAGGCGATTCGGTTGGTTTTGGTGCAGAGGACCCCTCCCCCTGGAATGTAGAGCTTTCTGTTGGGAAATCGGTTGAAGCTGAACTTTCACCTAATTCGTTAGGTTTGCCTGATGCCTTCATGTTGACTTGAGGTTCTCTTTCCAAATCCTTTGCAGCAGCGTCAATGACCTTATTTAAGTGATCAATTTTGTTATCTGCTGCTTTCTCTTCTGATTAAACTGCCATCTCTGGTTCATCAAAAAGTAGCATGTACTCCTCAAACAAGTTGGAAATGGGAACCGAGACTTGACCTAATTCCTGAAAGATGTCCTTCGTTGGACTTTCGCTTGATTGAATCTTATTCATGTAGTTATCATCTAAAGTTACATAGTAGGTTTCTTCAATCTTCTTTGAGCATTTATTAAGAACCCTATATGCCTTTGAGGTAAATGAATAACCAATAAAGATCCTTTCGTTAGCTTTTACGTCAAACTTGTTTTGGTTCTCTTTTGAGTTAAAAATAAAGCATCGTGAACCAAACATGTGGAAAAACTTCACATTAGGCTTGCGATTATTTAGGATCTCGTATGGTGTGATGGAAAACCTCTTGTTAAGAAAGGATCAGTTTTCAGTGTAGCATGCAGCAACTATTGCATCTGTCCAGAAATAGAGTGGAAGAGAAGCGAAGGTCAGCATGGTTCTGGCTTCTTCACATATAGAACGGTTCGCCTTTAAATGATTCCATTATGTTGTGGAGTGTAGGGAGCAGAAAAATTGTGACTTACTCCCTTTTCAGCCAGGAATTCTTCAAAGTCTTTATTTTTGAACTTCAGACCGTCATCGCTCCTTATGTTCCTCAACACCTTTCACAACTGTACTTCAATTTGCTTGATGAACGCCTTCATCTTAGGAGTCGCCTCTGATTTCTGTTTTAGAAAGAAAACCCAGGTGAAGCATGAAAAATCATCTACAATTACAAGAATAAACTTACTACCATCGATGCTTTCGATAGCCAAAGGTCTACATAGATCGATGTGTGATAGTTCAAGAGGTTCGATGATTTTTGTGTTGATACGAGAAGGGTGACTCTTTCGGATTTGCTTGCCCATCTCACATGCTGCGCACAAATGTTCCTTGTCAAATTTAAGAACAGGAAGTCCACGCACGTGATCCCCAAGCACCAATTTATTAATGTCTTTGAAGTTCAGGTGAGACAGTCTTCGGTACCACAACCAACTTTCATCTGAGTTCGCCTTTGGTAGTAGGCAAACATTTGGATTTCCTCTTATTGGGTTAAGATTCAGAGGAAACATCTCGCCTTTTCGCATGGAGTTCAACACGTTTTTCTTTGCTTTCTTCTCAATGATTTCTGAACCCTCATCGTCGAATGAAACCTTTAATCCCGTTCCCACAACTAGTTGAGAAACACTTATAAGATTATGTTGCATTCCTTCAACGTAAGCTACTTTACGAATCGAGAATTAGCCGTTTGTAACCATCCCATATCCTTTAATCATGCCAAATGAATTGTTTCCATATTTTACACAACCACCATCCTTAAGGGACCGAAACTCCCTTAGTTCTTCCCTCCTTCATGTCATGTGACGAGAGCAGCCACTTTCAATATACCATTCATCATCGAACTGCTCGTCACTAATAACCTGTAGAAAATTAAGCAGATTTAGGAACCCAAAGTCTCTTGGGTCCTGGTGAGTCTTTTACAGAATAGGGAATTGCAACAGAGAGATCAACCAAATATGCTCTTTTTATCAATGTGGTTTCATCTTTTTATTTGATGGTGAAGACTTTTATTTTATTTTTATCTTGTTTCCATTTGGGTGCATTATTGTTAGTTTGTTTTTTCAGTTGAGGCTTTCTCTTGATTCCTAAGGTTAGCTGCCTTTTTCTCAACTTTAGCTTTATGATTAGAGACGATCTTTCCCTTTCCCTTGATGTATTTTACAGGGTTTAAATTTCGGTTGTGAATGAGGATAATGAGGTTCAGGACCAAACCTCGACTTTTGGTTCTTGGTGTAGTAAGAGTTGGCACCGAAATTTCCCTTTCGGTTTTGTCTGACTACAAGGGTGGAAATTCTTGCATGAAGTAGATTTGTCCTTTGATTTCTTGTTTGCATTGTTATTGGACTCCTTTTTCGAGTGATCATAATTAGAGTTTTGGGACTACCAACTAATTCAAGATATATATTTTGAACCTAATCAAAAAATCATGCACTCGGTTACATAAACATAAAAAAAATAATATCAATATGCATGAATATTTAATTGAGCATTAACATAATAAATTAAATAACCCTTAATAACTAAATATTAATCAATCACTAAAACCAGGGTTTCATAAATATCAAATAATCATAAAAGGTTAATCTCAAATCTTTGAGAGAACATATAGGAGATCAAAAAGTTGACTAATTATAGAGAGAAAAGTAAACGTACTGGGAACCTAATGATTTCTGCTCTTGATCTATATATTTTTGGCATCTATATTATCCTGTCGGCATATATAACCTTCTAAACCCTCAAAACGGTCTACTTTGGTTGTTTCTTTCTGTATTCTTTGTATATTCTGATGTGATACATTGGCGTGGATGAATTTAGGGTTATATTTATAGTTTCTCATAACTGAACCAAATCATGGAAAGATTTGAAATGTCAGAGATAAATAATAAATCCAGAAAATATCTTAAAGAATCTTCAAAATCTTAAAAAAATTTCCCACGCTTAACTCCAGCTTTATTGGTCCGACTTCAAGGCTGATTTTGGACAAGATAAAAGCCAAATTAGCAAAAAGATACCCATATGTAGGTCATAAGAAATTTTCTCTAGTTTCTAGAGAAACATTTAAGCTCGTTAATTGGGAATCATATGATACGACTAAAACTTTGTAAAGGGGTCCATTACCCAATTTATAGTTTTGCAAGCCTTTTGCTATTTTCTCCAACTCATTAATTTAGCTCCATTTTATCGCATTTTCGCATCTATTTCATCAACATCGACTTTTTACCTACAAAATATAAATAAGAAGGGATTAGTCACCTTTTGTCCTATTTTAATTATAAAAATGCTCATAAAATGTCCCTTAAAATATGTATAATTTAGGACATATCAGGTTAGGACCAAGGAAATTGTACAACACCAAAACCCTAGAAGAGTCTTAGCCTCCTTCCTTTGTTTCTATTGTTGTCTCATGTTTCTTCAGTAAACCTGCATTGGTCGATTTTGACAAGGGTTTCTTAAGAGAAGATCTTGCTTGCTTGCTAAGGGGTACAATACTATCAAAGGGTTCTGGTTTGGATGGTAGTCTCCATTTACCTTCATAATAAGGTAATCCTTAAACCTTACTTGTAGGTTAAGTAATTTTTTAAATGTATGAACAATGATACCACTGTCTAGATCATAGTGTTTAATTTATTCGCTTCTATTATCCGTTCTTGTATATGTTAATAGTAAAATAGCACTGTGATCCAACACTAATTCATAGCCATATGTTCATAACTATTATCACATGAAATTGATTTTGACTCATGATGTGTATTTTAATGCAATAGTTTTAAATTTATAATTCCTAGTCTATCGCATCTAAACTACATCTTAAATGCAGTAAACATAATCAAGTATTGTATAGTTTTGATAAGTAAGGGTGTCGAACTCAAGGGGAACGGTAGTGAATTAATATTAAAATTTATGATTATAGGTTACATTAAATAAATGAAAGCAATAAAAAAGGGGGGATTTGATTATGAAAGACCAATTAAATCAACAACTAAGCTAAGAATACTAACTGATTGGAAATGGATCACTTCATGTACTTTGGATTAGATTGGATACATCTCAAAATCATGGTTAAATTCGTTAATAGTGAAATGGATTTATTAGTTAGATAGTTACCTAATTCTAATATGACTGGTTATCTTGATTGGATTTCCGAGTATTAATAATTAATGACCAACTAACACAATGATCATGTAATTAGTGAACACATAATTAATTTAATATATATTTGGAATATGAAAGATATGATCTAGTGACTTCTCATAAATGGGCATGACAATCAATCAAAGCATAACATAGATAACTAATGCCCTCTCACAAAGTTAAAGTCAACAATTAATATCACCTAACCCTAGGATTTGTTTTATCTCTAGTCCTAACAGTTTATAACCATAAAACAGTTCAGATTCAACTCAATGTAATTAGATTGGTCATCTAGACTACACATCACTGCGCAATAGGTAATTAAAATCATAACTTTAACATGATAGGTGATGCGGTCAGTCAAACACAATTAAAAACCAAAATAATAAAATTCGAATTAATGAATTCAACGTATAATATCTAGGTTCATCTACTATAAATGAAAGTAAAAGTTTTTAACACCCTAATTCAGAAAAGTGAAACACATATATAATTAATTGGAATGCTACTCATGGTCAGAACAGCAGATTAAACGATTCTTTTAATGAATCAGCTCTCTAATCCTTCAAATTTTCGCTCCATATCAGCTTAACGACCCTCCGACTGCCTTTTAGACCCTCAAAACAACAACTCTGGGGTTTATCATCGCAGGAAACAAAGTGGAATGTAAGATATCCATTTAGAATTAATTTTCAACTAAATTTATAGGTTTCAACGTCGCCACAACATGGAGAAAGACTTGCGACATCGTGCTATTTGGAATCTATAATGTATTCAACCTCTACACCAACACATACATTTTTTTCACGATTTTTGATCCAGCACGTCGTGTTAATTCCTTTTCACGATGTGGGAAATAGAAATTCGTATTTGGTATGAACACGAAAGTCGTCCGAAATTTTTTCTAGTTTTCAGAACATTTTGAATCTCCTTAATCAGAGTTACAAGTCATTAAATATGGCTAAAGTAATGAAGAGAGGTTAATTCGTCTAGCAACATCATTTTCGCATCTTTTCATCTCTCTTTTCCTCCTTTTGTATCTCAACTCCCAATCTAACTGTAATTGAACATTTCAAAGAATATAAGTATCATATATCTTAAAATATAACATTTTTACTCAAATATGTTAAGATAATGGCCTAAAATACATAGTTATATAAGGCTATATCAAAATACCCCACACTATTTTCTTTTCTTGTCACCAAGCAAAATTAGATTCATTATGATGTCATTTCTATATAGTACATCAAAACTTTTCTCACCAACATCACACAAAACAATCCAATTTGAACTCACCAAACATGTTTCTCCTCAATACATATATTTGTGTCTAAAATCCTAAATATTTTCCATGTCCTAATTACTCGCAATCCTGATAAACATTGCCTACTCATTTTGAACAACATTCATATATGTTATTTTCTTTTTAAGTAGTGTCACTTGGAGCTTGGAAATAACTTTTGAAACAAAAGTGAGTTTAACACTAGCAAACTAGTCCTAACGCAATACTATTAGAACAAAATTTAAAAATTAAATAGATTTTCTTATTTAGACCATTTTTTTAATTTTAATTAGTCTAGCATATATCTAAATATAACATTCTTGTTTTCCTTATCTAATCCCCATACCCACACTTAGTTCATACAATGCCCTCATTGTATGTATAAAACAAATAAAGCACATAAAAGCTGAAAGGGAAAAAGGAATATACTGCCCTAGCATAGTAGTGACGAGATCAAATCTGAGTGTAGTGGGTAGCTTCAAAATGTGTGTTGAAAAGATGTTGCTTTTGATTTTTCTTGAAACTGAAAAATGGAATGTTGCACTTTTCTACTCATGTCGAGACTTGGTACACGAAACAATTGGTGAAAACATCGTATAACAACGAATATGAAAATTCTAGGAATAACGTGAACCTGGTGCGCTTTATGGTGACACGACGCTTTTGAAACTTTAGGAAATGTCATCTCGGAAAAACATATTGTCACGTCGTGGATGTGCATGGACCACAACGTGGTAACTAAACAATAAAAAAAATCAACTCGAGCTGTGTCAGCCAAACATTCATTTCATCTCTTGTATAAGTTCTTTCCTCTAGTCATGGTTTTAATAAAGCCTCGATTCCTCTCTCGTATGGGTGAGTAACCCCACAATTAGGTGATGCAATGCCTCTCATGAAGTATCTCTCGTGACAAAACCTGAATCGATCCTAATTGTTGAAATTACTGAAAGCATCAGAAGGACAATATAATTGTACAAAGATCTAAAACATCAAAGAGCATCAACATGGAAAATAAAATTAAAAAATAAAAAATAAAAAAATAAAACCACATTAAAATAACTATAACTTAGGAAATCAAAATTAACTAAAAAGGGATATCACTATCACTCGTCGTTGCCGGAATCATGCTACAATTGTTGATTAAATCTTTTGCTTGTAAGAAGTGGTTTGTGAAAACAAATTTTTTTGAGACTCATCAGGCTATTTTCTTTGCTTTTTTTTTGTAACATTAAGTAGTATGTAGAACAAGAGTGACCCAACTAGTCAAGGGTTGTAAGAGTTTCATCTTCCGCATAACCACCACATCGTGTCTTTCTATACTACACCTCGTGGATTGAGTTGGACAAATTACCAAAGTAGTAGATTAAACAACTCAAGAATTCGCTAATAGCTTGCAATCTCAAAACCCTTGCAAAAACATAAACCAACCAATGTGTATGATCATGAATCCATGCATATAACAACAATCTTCCCGACAAGTGACATGTTATCAAATAAAATAAAAATAAAATAAATTAACTAAAAATAATAACGAATAATCAAACAAAATAAATTAATTGAGAACCGTACACTGACAACGCGCCAAAAACTTGTTATGTATTTTAATGCACTAGTTTTAAATTTATAATTTCTAGTCTATCACATCTAAATCACACCTTACAGGAAGTAAATCTGATAGAATATATTATAGTTTTGATAAGCAATGGTGTCAAACTCAAGGGGAACGGTACTGAATTGATATTAGAATCCATGATTATAGGTTACATTAAAGAAATGCAAACAATAAAAAGAGGGGATTTTGATTATGAAAGCTCAGTTAAATCAACAACTAAGCTAATTAGATAAACTAATTGGAAACGAATCACATAAGTTACATTGGTTTTTATTGGATTACATCTCAAAATCATGGTTAAATTCATTAATAGTATAATGGATTTATTAATTGTTTACCAAATTCTAATGTGACTAGTTATCTTGATTGGATTTCCTCATACTAATAGTTAATGAACAACTAATACAATGATCATGTAATTAGTGAACCCATAATTAGTTTAATATATATTCGGAATATGAAAGATATGATATAGTGGTTTCTCATCAATGGTCATGAAAATCAATCGAAGTATAGCATGTATAACTAATACTCTATAACACAGTCAAAGTCAACATTTTAATATTTAACTCAAGGATCTGTTAAATTTCTAGTCCTAACAGATTATAATCATAAAATAGTTACGATTCAAGTCAATGTAATTAGATTGGTTATCTAAACTACACATAACTCAACAATTGGTAATACAAATTCTAACTTTAACATGATAGGTGATGCGATCAACCAAACGCAATTAAAAACCAATCTAATAAAATCAGAGTTATTGAATTCAATGAATAATAGCGAGGTTCATCTACTCCAAACAAAAACAAAAAAGTTTTATCATCCTAATTCAGAAAGTAAAACACAGATAGAAACAAGTGGAATGCTAATCATCGCCAGAACAACAAATCGAATGATTCTTGTCTTGAAGCAGCTCTCGAATCTTTCAGATCTTCGCTCCATATAAGTGTAATGACCCTTCGTCTGCCTTCTAAACCCTCAAAACAACAGCTCTAGGGTTTATTATCACAGATAACAAAGTGGAATGTAAAATATCCGTTTAGAGTTAATTTTCAGCTTAGTTTATATGTTTTAGCATTGCCACGACATGGTGAAAGACTTGCTACGTCATGGTAACGGAAATCCGTAACATATTCAACTTCGTAAACTGATCTGGACATTTTTTGCGATTTTTGATTCACCATGTTGTGGTAATGCCTTTGCCATGACGTGGGGGCTGGAAATTCATATTTGCGACGAACAAGAAAGTCGTCCAAAATTTTATCTATTTTTCCGACATTTTGAATCTCCTTAATCGAAGTTATCAGTCATTGGATATGAACAAAATACTAAAATGGGTCAATTTGTCAGAAAAATCCTTTTTATATCTTTTTCAACTCCGTTCTCCTTTTGCATCTCAACTTTCATTTTAACTATAATTGGACATTTCAAAACATATTAAATATCGTATATCTTATAATATAACATTTCTACTCAAATATATTATACCTAGTTAAATAAGGTTATATCAACCTGTCTTGATGGTATATGGTTTTGTAATATGGAAATTTAATGTGTAAAAAATAATAAAAAATATGCAAATTGATTTATATGATGGTATATTCACTGTTTTTGAATTTGTTAACTCCCATTTATTTTGATTTTATAATGATTTGTATAATGTTTATATGTATTCAATGTTTTTGTATTTGTTAACTCCCATTTATTTTGATTCTATAAAGATTTGTATAGTGTTTATACGTTTATATCTTTAAAATTGTTTTATTGATATTATATCATATAAAAATGATTTATTTTTCTCTATTATTTTGTCATAATCCTTATCAAAAGATTATTTTATGTAATGTTACGAGATGTTTTACCCATTGTATTATATTGCAATTTGTAAATAAATGAAGACCGGAGTCAACCAAGCAATATCAAGCAATGTCTGTGGAGAGTGGAGTATTGATGGCATTGCATTTCAGCATCATGTGTGGATAATGAAGCAAGTGAGAGTAGTGCATAATTATGGTTGTTTCTCACTAAAATGATTTAGTTTTTTTTATGTGATGATTCACCAAAAAATGCAAAGGATTGAAGCAATGATTACGGTTACTTGCATGTAGTTGTGTTTCATTGTTTGAATGTTTTCTCAAACTGGATTTTAAAATGTTAAAGACAATAAATTTGTTAAAGTGTTAACGAATTAACATGCAAATGATATTTGACAAAATTGACATTTATTAAAATATTTAACAAAATGAATTTTAAAAGAGTTTTACAAATAATTTAAAGTGCTTTAAAGAATTTTGTTAACAGAAAACTAAAATGATATTTGTTAACAGAAAATTTTATAAAGACTTTTACAAATAATTTAAAGTGTTTTAAATAACTTTGTCTAAAAAGAAAATTAAAATCATATTTGACAAAATGAGTTTTATAAATAATTTAAGGTGTTTTAAATAGTTTTAAAAAAAACATATAATAATAATATTTGAAAAAATAATTTTATAGAAGTGTTTAATAAATAGTTTTTCCAAGAAAGATTTAACGAATGAAAAGTTAAAGCCTTTCAGACCTGATGATTTTTCATTACCATAGTCCCAAAAAAGTTTTTATATTTCCAAAAATAAGGAAGGGAGCTTCTTAGAAATTAGTTTGATATGATTTGAGATATTTAAAAGTGTTGCTTTGTTGAGTGGATCGATTGAGAATGAGGCGTTGATAAAGGGCAAAGTGAGCAGCCGTACAATATCTAATTTTTTAATCTATATTTTTATTTAAAGATATAAAATTACACGGCTATTTTTTTCAAGTTCGTTTTAAACCTTTAAGAATATTTGATTCCTCAGGAAGAGTCATGTCCTCACTAAAAAAAATCCTCACTGACACCTGTTATATTATATTTGTAGTGCAATCTCATATGAGCGTTACTCCCTAAAATTATAACTTCTGTTTTTTTTTTCTCTATTCAACGTGCATAGAAAATTTTGTATTATCATGGCCTTTCCACATATTATTCATTTTAGGGATAGATCCATGGTTTCCAAAATTTAGATATGTCGCAACTCTTTAAGGAAATTAATGTGCAAATCAATTTCAACTGGAGCAGCCAAACCATCATCTTGTGAATCAGTGTCAAGTATTAGACAAGATATTATTCCCTTATATATAGGAATGTTTGTTTGTCATAGAAAGATATTATATATTCAATGTATCCGTAAATAGTGTGGGCCCGGTCTTTCATATATATATATATATATATATATATATATATATATATATATATATATATATATAGAGAGAGAGAGAGAGAGAGAGACTGATTATCATAATAAAACGTTGGAGAGATTACATACCACTAACATTAAGCATTGAGAAATGACTCTAATCACAGGGAATATACGAACATTGTCTGTCTAGATGTTTGAAAGGTTCGAGTTCAAGCTTAGTAATAGAATTATGTTTAGTTTAGTGAATTGGTGTTGCTCTTTCGAAAATGTCTAGAAACATTATTTCATTCCATGCATTGTATAAACAAAGTTTTCACAATGAAAAATGTGATACTCTAGTTTATAAAGATAGTTGTTTTTTGTTTAAAGTTTTTCCTTGCAATTATATGTTTGAACCTGTTATTTGTGTTTCTAATAGTAATAGCAATGTTAACTTAAATATTGATTCCTCTAACAGTATAGATAAATCATGTTTATGGCATTGTCGTCTTGGCTATATAAATAAGAAACGTATCGCCAAGCTCCAATCTGAAGGAGTCTTGGAATCATTCGACCTCGAATTAGATGATGTATGTGAATCATGTTTGTTAGACAAGATGACTAAGTCACCATTCACAAGAACTTGTGAAAGAGGTGAATGATTATTGGATCTCATACACATATATATGTGTGGACCCTTCAAATATGTCATAACGGACGGTAAACACTACTATGTTAGGTTTACTAATGATTTTAGTAGATATGGTTATGTTTATTTGATTAAACATAAGTCAAATATTTTTGGAAAGTTTAAAGAGTATCAAAAAGTAGAAGAGAATCAATTGGGCAAGAAGATAAAGGTTCTCCGATCCGACATGGGAGGGGAATACTTTAGTATAGAGTTCTACAATCATTTCAGAAATTGTGGAATAGTTTCGCAATTGACTCCTCTAAGGACACCACAATTGAATGTTGTTTCTGAAAAGAGAAATCAAACATTGTTAGATATGGTTCGATCCATGATGGGTTGGGCTTCATTACCAATTATGTTTTGGGGTTATGTAATTGAAATAGCAGCCCATATCTTAAACCTTGTCCTAACTAAGAAAGTTTCTAAGACACCTCATGAGACGTCAACTGGAAAAGTTCCATCGCTTAATCACATCAAGGTATGTGGTTGTGAGGTTTTCGTTCGACGTGAAACCCAAGACAAACTCAAATCCAAATATGAGAAGTGTCATTTTTTTGGCTATCCACAAAAGTCCTTTGGATAATTGTTTTATAGACCCAATGAAAACGTGGTGTTTGTATCTCGCAATGAGTGTTCCTTGAGAGAGAACTTATTTCTCAAGTAGTTAGTGGGAGTCAAATTGACCTTGAGGAATTACAAGAGTTAACCGATAGTGAAACTATAGTTTGCATTATCTCTCAACTAGAGGTAGAAAAACCTATTGAACCAAATGAAATTTCATTATGTCTTCGTAGATCGAGTAGGGTTAGATAACCTCCTGAGTTTTATGGTTTCTATATAACTATGGAAGGAGAAACGTTGATCAGTGATAGGACATTTGTAACACCCAAAATCTTGAGGATCAATTGTTGGGAATAAATCCCATTTAGATGAGTCGACATAGCGTGTTGGAGGGGCCAACACGGCGTGTCTAGATTCGAAGAAATGCGACTTTCATTAAGGCCAACATGGCATTTTTATGGCATTACGCGGTGTGTTGGTGGCTGGTGGAGGAAACTCTAATTTTTAGGGTGTTGCACCCTATATAAATGCCTTAAGTCCTCATGGTTGGTTTCCTTACCTGCCTCCATTTCCACCAAAACCATAAAATCGATCTTTAAGTCTCTTGGTGGTGTTCTTGAGCAACTAAGAAGTTCTTTGTGCTCATTTTTGGTCTTTGTGAAGTAAGAGGAGAGCTTGAAGTTGTCTTGCTTGGTGGAAAGGTTTTGGATCCAGAATCAACTTCTTTTGTGCACGCTTTCTAAGGTATGAAGTTCAAACCTTGACTTATAGACGTTTAGATCTCTCCATATTGTGCTTTGTTGTACTTTTGGTTCCTTTTTGGGTTAATGAGAAAGTAAAGTCGTTTAAGGGCTTGTTATTCCAGATATGAGTTTGTATTTGACTCCTTGAGCATAAAGGTGTAAGCTTTATGAGATAATTAGTTACATACATGCATTAAGTCATTTATTAAGTCCTTTTAAGGATAAGAGCTTCATTTGGACATGTATGAACGTGAAGCTAGCAACTTTATGTGGTTTTCTAGCTTAAGGAAGTCAAATATATGTTTTAGGGCTATGTCTTTATGCATTAAGTGCTTATTGGTTAAGCCCTTGAATTATTAAGCTTTATGGATTGAGTTTTGAACCTTTTTGGGTAGTCCCAATGGATAAAGTTGGAAACTTTATCCTTCCGGACCACATTATGGACTAGACATAAGCTTTGGAGCTCTTGGTATCGGAGAAAACAACTTAATGTATTAAGTTGTTGGATCTCGGGCGAACATATTTAAGGGGCAATGCTGTGTGTGGCCAGGATTTTTTCCGACTGGTTGGATGTTGGCAGGACACGGCGTGTTTGGTCAACATGGGTTGTTGACTTTGACTTTGACCAGAAGTTTGATCAGCGTTGACCATGGGATATTTTGGGCCATGTTGGGCCTTTTGGTTGTAGGTTTGGGCCTTAGTCTTGGGCCAAGCTAGATATGGGGTAAAATGGTCTTTTACCCAAAGTATGGATTGAGGGTAGATTCGATTCCAATTGTTAATTTGGTATTATTTGGTTATTAATAGTTCGGGGGATTGTCAGACCAACTGTAAGGGATTATAAGTGTCATTCAGCAGTGCGAGGTGAGTCTACTCACTATTCTACGGGTCGAAGGAACCAATATCGGCCCTATTGTTTTATGTATTGTAGAAAGACTATTGGGTGGCCCTTGGCATTAGTATGAATGACCTAGGGTTTTGTTCCACGGTCTAGTAAGGAAAGGACATGATACGAGTTATGTCATAATGGCAAGACTATGGTTGGCACATAGCATCTTGTATTACATGTTTTATATGTATGAATGTATAGCTCGTGAGTTATGTATGGTATGTGGTATTTTAGGGAACTTGTTAAGATTTATGCTTACAATTGTTGTTTATGGTTTCAGGTACTTCTAGTTCGAAAGGGAAGGGCTCGAATTGATCGCGTCATATACACCAATATTTTCTACGACATTAAGATTTTGGGATTGTACTCTGATAACTGTTTTTAATATGAAATGCCTTTAACTATGTTAGTAATGATAAATGGATGTTTTGGTTGTTTTAAAAATGAAATTTTTACCTCACATTTTTGGGATGCTACAAGTTGGTATTAGAGCCTTGGTTTGAGGGATTCGAGCATACTCTCGGGTATGCTTGGACTCAAACTGAGGGTTTGGTGAAAGTTTTCATACAATAATTTTTTTTATTAAAAAGGACTTTTAATCAGAGAAAGGGGTGTGATGCGTGCAACCAGCCGAGCTCAAGTAAGTGATACCCATAATTGCATGCTAGATTTGGGCTAATTATCTGCTCAAGATTTTTGATAGGAGAGATGCCTTTGTATGTCTGATTGTATGAGCTTTTAGAATTGCATGTTAGTATGGTTATCAAATAAGTGGATAGAATGGTTTGATTAGTGTATGCTGGTTAGATTTTCCGTTATGAATGTTGCTTGTTGTGTGCTTTGTGGGACTCTTGGCGATGAGAATCAACTACCAAGTGAATATGCTAAGTCACATGTGGAGCAAGTTAATTAATATCAGAGTGATGGATCCGAACCTATTGTGCAACTCTTTTATGAGTCCAACCATTCTAGGGTTAATTCTTTTACTCGAAGGATTATCTGATCTCTATTACATGTGCCTGTATTCATGAGGTAGTTAGTTGATATTAGTGGGAGCCTTTTAATAGCTAAGGGCATGGTGAGTTCAAGAACCTAGGATATGCTTCAGTGGGTTTGGTTGCGTTGTTTAATGAGCATTTGGTGTATCAGTTTGAGAAGGTGACTTATAGGATTCAGTATGATTCTTGAGGAAAGTATTAATAGGTGTGGAAGATAGTATTGG
The DNA here is from genome assembly GCF_052625555.1 of Lactuca saligna. Classification (NCBI taxonomy): domain Eukaryota; kingdom Viridiplantae; phylum Streptophyta; class Magnoliopsida; order Asterales; family Asteraceae; genus Lactuca; species Lactuca saligna. Next base: position 146,603,510 of record NC_136424.1, on the reverse strand, counting down.
ACCCATACTAAAGAAAGCACAAGACCCATATTTGAATCGGGGAGAGTCTTGAAGAATCTAGGAAGCTTGTGGAATGAAGATTTTTGGGTATGTTCTGATTATTTGCATATTGTATTTCAGTTTGGTGATGAGCACTCCAAAAGGAGGTTCTGGTTCTGGTTCTGGATCTGGTGTAGCTACTGAGCCAATTAGCGAGCAGATGCGGGAGTTCATCTCATCAAAGATTACCCTCGGTATTTTGGAGAAGACTCATGTGATCTTTGGTTTGGTCAAGGAGTGGATTCTGGATGTTTTAGATGAGCACTTGGGTATGTTCTGTGGTAAGGTAATGGCTATCGTTGGAGCTCGCATTGTTTCCTTCCATGAGTTTCACGCTTGTGGAGCTCCCACGTTCTGTGGGGATAAGGAACCCATTTCCAGTAGGAGATGGTTAGAAAATATTGCTAACGCGTTGAAGACGAGTTTCTGTCCAGAGGGGTCCAAGGTCAGATTTGCTTCCTGCCTTTTGAAGGATAGGGGACGGGATTGGTGGGAGGAGGTATGAAGTGAGGTGGGTGATGATGTTGTTGTTTCTATGTCGTGGGATGATTTTTCAACCAAGTTCCAAGCTAAGTTGGCGTGAGAGAGGGCTTATTGGTTCCGCAATATGTAGCGGATGAGGAAATAAAGAAGGTGATATATCATGATATGTTGAGGGATGACATTAGGGAGTTTGTGAGTATATCAGGGTGCAAGACCTTGAGTGATATGATTTCTAGAGCCCGTGAGTGGGAGATCGATTGGAGCACCTTGGGAAGAGGGGGCTAGATCAGGTGCAGGTAATAAAGGGTCCCAGGAAGAGACCCAAGACTTCAGATCAAAAATTGAGGGGCCAACATGGTTGGGATCAGTGTAGCATGTGTGGGAAACTACACCATAAGGTGTGTTATTCTACGGATTTGGGCTGCTATAAGTATGGCAGGGTTGGTCATGTCAGCAAGGATTTTCCTAGGGGCAAGCCCGTTAAGTTTTCATTGCAACCAAGTGGGCCACAAGAAGATCTATTGTCCGATGGTGAAGGGAGGAGTAGTGAGTGCACCTACTTAGGCTGCTTTGAGGATCACCGATGGTCGTGAGTGCAGGGAAGGAGCCCCAACAGAGAGGAGCCGGTCATTTCAGTGTCAGACAGGGGAGGTCAGGACTCAAGCAGGTGATATTGCGGGTATGTTATCTTTTGTCTTTTTTTTGTTATCAGTATTTATGTTGTTTGGAATTTTGTATTGGTTTGGGTAAGCATGATCTTTTGTTATATGCTTTGTTATTGTTTGAATTGTATCATCAAGAATTTTTGTATGCCTTTTACATGCCATGTATCATTATTGGATTAGTAAGGGGTTGTATATTATTAAGCGGGTTTTAAGGTGCTCAGTTTTTATTTTGGTTTGTTAGTCAAGATCGGTATGGGGGTATTGTGTGGAAGTTCCATGCTTCAGCATGTTCGTTCTCCCATATCGTCGGGGTTTGGTGGTTTAGTATTTGAGCTTGGTTGGCCACTAGTAGGGCCAAGGGAAGTTGTCTATTGCTAAGGTTCGGTAATGTCACTAGTATAACGGACCTCAAGGTTTGGGTGTTGTGTCATTAAAAGCGTGTAGAGTTATCAGATTTTTTGGGATTTTGGGGAGTGTTTATCTGGTCTTCAAGGTTTGTATGGTCGTTGGGTTTGGCTAGTAATGGACCATTAGCATTGGTAAGTGTAGGTTGTCAGCGGTTCAATCATAAGGGGTAAGATAGATTGGAAATCCTTTAAACCTTTTGTGCCATGAGAGCTTCATCAAATCAAAATGGAGGGGAATCTTTCAGATTCTAAGAGCGGAATTAGGTATGAAACTCGGATGAGTTTCACATCCTAGTTGGGGAGGAAGGCAACTCAGGTGGCCATCTAGATTGAGGATTGTGTGAGTTGGGAGTTCATGAAACTCCCCAATAGTTGGTTAGCGCCTGCTTGGTGATGGCTAGTAGGATTTTGGTGGACCCAGGTTGGGGTTCCATGCATGACTCAAGCCCAGATTAGGCACTTGGTCGGGTGTGTGTTCGACTCCATATCTGTATGGATGGATTGATAGATGAGCAGTAAGACAATGGGCGATGGTTCTGGCAAAGTAGGAGTTTTGTAAGGCTGTGGGGTGGAGAATTCTACTAAGGTTTGGTTCGGTAGCCATGGGAAGGCCTTTGTATGCTTGGGTTTGTGGTTGCATTCTTCAGGTTGTCTGGCATGCCTGGGTTAGTAAGAAATGATTTCGAGGATAAAATCTAATTTAAGTGGGGAAGAGTTGTAACACCTAAAATCTTGAGGATCAATTGTTGCGAATAAATCCCATTTATATGAGTGGACATAGCGTGTTGGAGGGACCAACACGGCGTGCCTAGATTTAAAGAAACGCGACTTTCATTAACGCCAACATGGAGTTTTTATTCCATTATGCGGCGTGTTGGTGGTTGGGGAAGAAAACTCTAATTTTTAGGGTGTTGCACCCTATATAAAGGCCTTAAGTCCTCATGGTTGGCATCCTTACATGCCTCCACTTCCACTAAAACCCTAAAATCGATCTTTAAGTCTCTTGGTGGTGTTCTTGAGCCAGTAAAAAGTTCTAGGTGTTCATTTTTGGTCTATCTGAAGGAATAGGAGAGCTTGAAATTGTCTTGCTTGATGGAAAGGTTTTGGTTCTAGAATCATCTTCTTTTATGGAAGCTTTCTAAGGTATCAAGTATAAACCTTGACTTATAGATGTTTAGATCTCTCCATATTGTGCTTTGTTGTGCTTTTGGTCCCTTTTTGTGTTGGAGAGAGAGTAAAGTCGTTTAAGGGCTTGTTATTCCAGATCTGAGTGTGTATTGGACTCCTTGAGCATAAAGGTGTAAGGTTTATGAGATAATTAGTTACATGCATGCATTAAGCCATTTATTAAGCCCTTTTTAAGCATAAGAGCTTCATTTAGACATGCATGAACGTGAAGTTGGCAAATTTACATGGTTTTCTAGCTTAAGGAAGTTAGATCTATGTTTTGGGGCTATGTCTATATAGATTAAGTGCTTATTGGTTAAGCCCTTGAACTACTAAGCTTTATCGATTTAGTTTTGAGCCTTTTTGGATAGCCCCAATGGATAAAGTTGGAAAGTTTATCCTTATGGGCCGCATTATGGACTAGATCTAACTTTTGGAGCTCTTGGTATCAGAGAAAACAACTCAATGTATTAAGTTGTTGGATTTTGGGCGTGTTGGATTTGGTGTCTAAGCCCATAACTATAACTGGTATGTACTTGACTTGATAGTAGCATGGTCCTTTTGGGTTGCCTTTACCAGTGCAATTTGATAGGATGGTTTTATGAGAATAAGGTTATTTACGATTTATTAATATATTATAAGTATAATATATTAATATGGTTATTTAATTAATATTGTCCAAGAATTAATTTGGAATTAATTTTGTGGTCAAAAGAGGCTAATTAAATATGGAGGCATTGATCATGTAAATCATTGATATTTATAGTATGGGCTAAGAGATCCATGATTATGTATGTGGGCTAAACCAATAATATAACCTAGGGATAGTCCATGGAGGTTAAACCCATGGATCATAGGAATGTGGAAAGTCATGGATCATTAGGGATTGTAGAGTGTAACCCTAGCACTTACCACAACTATAAATAGCCACCTCCATGTACCAAAATCGGTTGCACGAACCATTGAGACATGTAGCTTATTCTCTTAGAACCTCCTCTTGCATATTGGTGTTTGTAAACGATTAAAGTCATCACACTTGAGGTGCTCAAGTATCCAAAGGTCAAGAACTCTACCATACTCAAGAGGTATGTATCCTAACTATGTTTTGATTATATATAGCTGCAATTGTATGCTAGCTAGGGTGAATGCTTTGGAAAAAGAAAATACATGTATAATTAGAGAAAACATAGATCCAAAGCATTTAGGGTTGCATTTTCACTTAGGAAGTGTTATGTCACACCCCCAAACCGGAACGGCGGAAACGTTCAGGGGCGGATGACTTCATGTGGTAACATAACAAATGAATACATAGTAAAGAAAGCAATACAACCATCATATATATAATTGAAAGTTTACATTGTTTAAAAGAGTACATGTTCAAAACCAATTACAATATGATGTCAAAATATGAAATTAAACTGGCGCCGCAACGTCCCTTCTCCAAAACCTGTTTGTTACCTGTAATTACTGAATCCCTGGGACATACAAGTAGTTTTGAAAGAGTATATCAGCATTTAAGCTGGTGAGTTTCATAAATATTTAATGACAATGTTTGTATGAAATGAAATGTTTTTGTTCTTGTTTGTTTGTTCCTAGAAAATCCTATATTTTCTACTAGTATAAATGTAGCCTTCTTTCAAGACCAATGTTTGTTTCTAGTAAATGTATGTACGTATAAAATTTCCAATACATCTGAAAAACCCTGTAAATCATTGTGTTTTTAATACTCTATGTGAGTTTTATAACCATACTATTGACAAGGAATGCCTATACACAACGTTCTTCAGCCGTTGGAATGTTCTGACGTTTGTCACCCCAAATGGTGGACTGTAGCTAACAGTCAGGGCGTGGGTTGTCAAGCCCGTATAGATCTATACACAAACACCATGCTCCCCCTCCAAGGGATTCTGGTATATACTCATGACTTGAAATGTGTACTCGAATGTACGTGAAGTTAATGTCTCACAAAACTTAGTATAAAACAGATTTACGTGTAAAAATGTTCGTTCGTTATTGTATATGAAAGTAGCTTCTTGAAATAGTATTTCCATGTATGTAAAAGTTCGTAGTATTCTCGTAAAACTATACCTATTATAGTTTCCTAAAAGTGTGTTTCGTTTGTATAATAAACCCTTAGTGAAAATGTTCACTTGTTATGAAAAGTGTAGTTTTTGTAGTGCCAAAACCGACACACATAAATGTAGTATAAGCAAAGTCTCTGATTTATATAAATACATAAATCGTTTCTCATTTCAAAAGATAAAATGTTGTCGTGGTATAATTTGCATATGAAAGTTTCCTTATAATAGTTTTAAATCACATATGATTCCTTTGATAAAACGCGTATAGTGAAAGTTTATATAATACACGATAATAATCGAGTGTTTTACTTGTATTCCCCCCCCCCCCCCTTAAAGGAAAGTAAGAGTACTCATAAAACATTTAAAAGTGTGAATTATAGGGGTATGAACTCACTTGTAAGATCGGAGGTTGTGGGATGAAAACCGGACAGAATTTTGGCTCGAGAAAGTGGATTTCCTCGAGATTCTCGGGAATCTTGGGAACACAAACGACCTTCGGGACTTGAGCAAAGTGATCGGGGCTTCTGGGTAGCAAGGTCACGGAAAACGAGGCAAGAACGTAAGAGAAATGAGAGAAATGGTGTGTTTTTCCCGGAACCCTCGCATCCCTTTTATAGGGGCAGGGAACCGACCTCGTACGCTGGGTGTACGCGTGTACGCGGGGCGTACGCGTGCGTCATGCGTGACCGAGTCCTCGACTGCCTCGGAGCTCGGATGGGACGGGGCATAGCCTCGCACAGGCGTGACGTGGACGATCCGAGGCCAAGGCCTCGCGTACGCTGGGTGTACGGGGGTTATGCTGGGCGTAACTCGACCCTATCTGGTGACTCCCCTTCAGATAATACCAAGGGTTTTTAATTAAATTTATATATTAATTATTTAATAAACTTCAAAATTTCATATCTTCTTCATACGAACTCCGTTTTCAACGTTCCGTATATCCACGTGAAGGTGAGACCATACTCTACAACTTTCGTTTAGATCCCGTTGGCAAATTGCGAAATTATTTTTATTATTTATTTTTAAAAGGTCGCGGTAAGAAAATTTCTTTAAAAAATCAAAACTTCTTTATCCGACGTCGGTTTTTGCCAGACTTTTTACCGCTGAAATACCATTGTTGAGACCTTCGATTCTCGTTTAGGTCATTCCGGTCAAAAGTCGCTCGATCTCCGATTCGATTTTTTAGCCATCTGCCGTTACGCCGAACTTGAAAAATTCCTAACTTTCTTATACGAAGTCAGATTTGGGTGTTCTTTTTACGTACGATCACAACTTAATGACCTCTAACATAATAGGTAATTTAATTAGTGACTTTTGAATATTTTATTTTCGAAGTTAATTTTATTACAACTAACGTGGTTACAATACTTGACTTTTTAGGTCGTTTACATGTAGTTGAAATATCGGGTTGTCACATGTTATAGTGCTTAAAACCCAATAGTGGCATCAGATCCTAGGGTTGATTTCAATTATAAATGATGGTACTTGTTAAATGCTTTAAGAATCGATTTTTTGGCTGTATGGTCAGTGGACTCGCCGAGTCCAAGCACAAATTCAAATAACTCGCCGATTTTGTTGTTGCACTCGACAAGTTGGTGCTCCAGAGTGCAGTTTTTCAACTTTTAAGGTTGAAATTGGATTAGGATCATTACCCTAAACTGTTTTTGGACCTATAAACCTGTTTTTGATGTGGTAACGATCATGCTTATCCAATTTAGAAGATAATTGTCAAAGTTCATATTTTGTATTTGTTTATATGATTATGCTAATTACATGAAATTTGTTTGATATGAATTATCTTGTTCATCTAAGTTTAATCTAGATTGTGGACATTATTTAACATGTTTGTTAGTTTATTTGATGATCTTTATGGTCTTTAATGTACTCCTTAACTTGTTCTCAAGTTATGGAATAAGAAAAGTTTTTATTTTAAAAATATCATTAAAGTCATAGGTTATGTATTTGAAGAGTCTTTTTCCCATAAATAATTTTATGTACTCCATAACATGTCCCTAAGTTATGGATTTTCAATAGTCTTTTCATTAAAGCCTATATTAAACTACTATGTTATGGATTCCAAAAGTTTTTTGAATAGTTCAAAACTTGCCCTCAAATTTTGGAATTTTTTAAGTTTCACCTTTAAATACTTTAATTCCAAATAAAACCTTAGAGTTTTAAAAGTTAAAACTCTACTCTTATACTATTATAATATTAAAGTTTAATACTTATATATATATATATATATATATATATATATATATATATATATATATATATATATATATATATATATATATATATATATATATATATAAGACAAGTCAGTCTTACCATTATTAGGCCTCATTCACGAAACCGGTCTATAAGGGGGTATAAGGTTATTGCCTATAAAATGGCAGTTTAATGAGTGTCTAGTCTCACTCACCACTTCCTTGACTGGTGGAGGGTTGTTAGCCGAATGGGTAGGATAGAAAATTAATTTCCCTTATTAGAATTATAATGATAAAAAATAAAGTAAATAAACTTTTACTAAATTCCCAATCTTAGTTACTTTTGGAAAATGTGAAAATGATGCTAATCCATGAAATTGAACTTTGCACCTTGTTAAGTCGTTAGTGGAGCGTGTGTGGTTAACCGGCACACTAATTTGGGACTGACAGTGTGTGGAAAAGGGTAGCTTGATGTTAATCATAGATCAATGGAGCGTGTATGGTTAAACGGAACATTGATTAGGTGATCTATAACATTGGGTGTACCCAGCTAATTTGCATTGTTATCCATACCTTGTTTGTGATCCTCGGCATACCAGTCACAAACTTGAAGGGCAAACTTGAGATTTAAACATGCTATTGAAAAGTTCAATGAATCTTAAAGATCTAGGAATCTCAAACCGATTAAAACTTAATAATCTATTTCGTTTTTTATGGTGGAAATTGGTAAATTGTCATTTACCTATCTTCAAATATTTTACAAGTGGATTACGGCATCCCTCTTCGCAATTGTAAAATATTGTGTTGGTTCCTAACCTTAATATTTCGGTTTGGGTGTGATATTAAGGAATTAAATCAACTAACTTGAAGATGATATTCAATAATATCATGCTTCACTTCCTCCACCTCCTCCAATCATTCTACCTAACCCACAAGTTCAAAGACTTGAAAAGTTCAAGGTCACTCAAGCCCTACTTGCAATTAAACATCCAGATGAAAGGTTTGTGTGTACTCACATCTTGGAGATGAAGTCACATATTCACAGGCTGAGAGTATTGGGTGTCATTGTCTTGAGGAAGATAGTTGTTGACTGGATTCTTCAGTCACTTCCTTAGTCATATAGTGAGGTCATTAAAGATTACTATATAACAGATCACGACATAACCCTTATCAATCTCACCTATTTGCGAATTGTGGCTAAATCAGCAATGATTTGGTGCAATGGTAAAGCAAACTTGATTGGAAGATCTACTCCCCAAACTTCCATGGACAGTAACAATGGAAACATTGAAAGTCCAGAAAAGTCTTCTCTACCCAATGGAAAAGGATCGGCCATTATCAACCCGATTGACCAAATGGTAAAGAGAAATCCTAAGTCTGAGATTGTTCCATGCACCAGTCCAAAAAAAATTGTTTGCTTTTATTGCTAAGAGAAGGGACATTGGTTGCAAAGCTGCCTAGACTACCTAAAAGATCTAAGAGAACGTAAAATAAAAAAATTTGACTTTGCTTCAGATAAGTCCACTTTCTAACTCTATTAAGTTCTTATTTGGAGATTCTTGATACATGATATGACAGGGTCGCATTTTGATGTTTTGTAGGATTGAAGAAAAGAAAGGAAGCTTAATGGAAGAGCGTGCTAAATCTGAACGCAATGATGGATTACAATCTCCTGGTTCGATGATAAGATTTTTGAGCTGCTACTTACGAGTTATGATAGATTTCTTAGAAATTTGTAATAGCATAGTTTTCATTTGCGATTGCACTGTAAGGAAAAAGTTTTTCTGAATTGTATAAATAAATATTTTTTATCTTATTCTTTATCTCCTTGCAATGGCATTTATGAAAATTGATGTTTGTATATTTCTATCGTTAGCAATATGGATGTGATTCTTTCGTATGTGGTAGTGTCAAAATATACCAAATAAGGAAAGTTTCTCATCACTTAAGTTTCAGTTAGATAGAAACTTGGAATTATGGAACTTGGATTGTGTGATGTATGAGAACCTTCATCTTTGGAAATTAGGACTAATTCCTTGTTCATATGTAAATGTGAGTCAAGTGAAGGACTAAGGGATCAAGTACACATTTTTGTGCACTGGTCAGGTCCACCACAAAGAACGATAAGACTATTCATCCTAATTTACTAAAGTTTAGTAAATATGGATATGCTTACAAGATTAAGTATAATTCTGAATCATTAGAAAGGTTTCAATGAATAGCAGTACGATTCATAAAAATCAAATTAGGCAAAAAGATAAAAGTTTCTCCAATCTGAAAGGATAAGAGAGTACTTGAGTATCGTGTTTTGTGATCATCTTAATGATTATGAAAACCATATCACAATTGATCCTCTATGGACATCTTAGTGCACTCGTATGACTAAGAAGAGGAATTGGGAAATTGTTGAAATGGCCAAATCAATTAAGGTGAATTATACTTCGTTCCGAAACAAGTCTTAAAGTAATACTCCAAGATTCTAACTTGAGTGACATATCTTAAGTGGGTTTATAACACTCATCAAATGAAGAGAAAAATGTTTCTTACTCGTGTACATTTGAAATTGGTAAGTTGTGATGTCTCGGTAAGGACAAAGACCAACTAATACTAATTGAGTGAAGTGTTATTCTCTATAAGAACTACACTAACCCCTGAATATTTGGTTGTCAAGGAATGTTTCTTGATAAAGAGAATTCGATATGTCAAGAGGTCAGTGGGATTCTTAAAGATCTTGACAAGTTTCAATAACTAATCAAGAATAAACGTATTGTTAATCATTAGCACACGACTTGAGGTTTGTAGCCTATCATGTTGACATATTCTTGTTTTTGTGCCCATTCCAGTTAGAGTTGACTGTGCATGTAAGTTCTGTGAGTTCTCAATTGTTTGCCTAGGGCAAAGCACCCTAGTCAGTGAAAGTTCATTTATCAGTAAGAGTGATCTGCTAAATAACTAGGAAGACATGGTAGACCCTTGTGTTGCCAAGAGTCAAGAAATTAAGATTGAGGAAATTCAGTCCATATGAGGTAGATTTTGTCACTAACCTTGTCTTATGATTCTGGGTATGAAAAATTCACATTGATAGGAACACATACACCATAAGATCTAAGTGTCATAAGGTTTCTCTCCAATTCATGAAAATGATTGTAAGGAAATACTTTCACTAAGTAGATTTTAAGAGTTAGCAATTCTAATATTTTTATTCTCAAATTCGTTCATGATTACGGCATCCCTCTTCATAGTTCGAATTGTGAGAAATGGCAAATAAAGTTTGGACATTCAGAACTTATTCCTATAAGTTCTAAAATAGTTTAGACACACATATGAGATTTCTAATGAAAGGTGTGTGAGCTAAGATAAAGGCTTATCGACGCATCTCGTATCAGAAATCTAAACTTTAGTAAGAAAGGCAGTAAGTATTGATTTCTAGAAGTCCAGCTCATTTCTGAGTACATGTCGATGCAAGTAGGAGCATACATGTTATAATTGTTATGCTAGTGGGAGCATAATTATTATGTTAAATGTTGCAAGTTATCAATGTTAATTATAGAAAAACAAATTTTTCATTTTGAAAAGTTGCAGGGTTGAAAAGTTGTTTTGCTATAATTAAGGGAGAGGAACTTATACTTTATTTCAAAACTAAAAGCTTAGATTGATAGTTTTAATCAAATTTAGTCAAAGACATATATGAACGTTATGTTGAAAAGATTCGACATAAGGAAATTCTATATATGGAAATGTTAATTGCATTCTCAAAATTCGATTAAGATTACGACATCCCTCTTCATAGTTCGAATTGCGAGAATATGGAAAATAGAAATATTATAGCAGATGACTGGTCAAGTACCATGTCATTATGTAAGACATTATGAATCGTATCCCCAATGCTTCAGATATAGGATCGATTGCATATGATATAATATTCACATGTTGGAAGTGGTTAAACAACTGTTAAGGAAAATCTAAAGTTCGCTAAGGATTGGTTGCTTATGGATAGTTGGAAGTATAGTAATGAATGAGCGATGTTGATATAATTCTGAATAGATAGGATTGTGTTAAGAATAGATAGTCATATGGCAGTTATGGAAAAGTCTCCATAACGGGAGTTGGATATTAAGAAAATTAGAAACTTTTTTGCAAGAAGGATGTTCAAAGAAATGTACTTTGAATTTGAGACTTCACTTCCTTGGAATTTTCTTGCAACAATTTCCAGTGGAAAGTTTTATAATATCGATGGTCAAGTATCTATGACTTTTTGTACGTAGACATTACAAAAGGAATCTTTACATAATAGTTTAGAACTAACACGTTCTAATAGTGGCAAGAATTTGGCATTCTTATGCTTAAAGAGTTGGAATTGTGAAATGAGTTTAATTGGAAATGTTATCAAATTGATTTATTTCACAAAGTAAGGATCATTGGTAAACATAGTGTGCATGTTTGGAGCATGGGATAACTATCGTTTTAATTCAAGTATCAAGTTGATCATTCGAAACATTAAACAATGAATAATGAGTAATCAATATGGTGATTAAATAAAAGGTGTTTTATTTACGCCCACAAGTTTTGGGGCCATATAGGATTAGTATTATTCTTGTGTTTCACTTTGCATGTTTTGACTTCCAGAATAATAGGATTTATTCAAACTATCCACAGTCAATCATACTTTGGAAGTAGGTATGTAAGAAGAGTGTTATGATTTGGCTTGTATGATCATCTAAGGTGTTACGCATAGCAATAGGTTTGCTACACCATTCATTAGTACTTCTGAAATAAATTTGAGTATTGGATTCAACCCGCGTTCACTTGACTCACTTCATGGAATTTATGATGATTGATCGTGAGACAATAATATCATATAAATCTTCAAACCTAGATATATGAGTTGTTGACTATGAATTGGTTGTACATTGATAGTACGAAAACACATCGGTAACTCGATGTTATAAAACGTGTTGTTATGTATAACTCAATGAATAGTTAGTACAAGAATATGAGTCGAAGTTTTTATGTTCCCTTTTATCCTAAGAGGATTAAAAGCCATATCTTTGGCACCTTGATAATTTTGTTTTGACTTATGTGTCGGGCCCGGTCAGAACTAAATTGATGTGTTTAGTTGTGTTCTATGTTAGACAAATCAGAAATCTAGAAACAAAACTGCTGGACAATAAGTATGAAACTGTTCTGTGTATTTGTCTAACTGATATCTTGAGAACAGAGGAGTATATGATCCCTTATCTAAAGGATGTGTCACTGATAGAGTCAGAGTTGACAGCAGCTTTTGGAAGCTTACGATTGCTAAGTCGAATCTTGAAGTGCATAGATAGCTATAGTTGTTAGACTTATCCAAGTGGAAGGCTATTGGATTTGGTGTCTAAGCCCCTAACTATAACTGGTATGTACTTGACCCGATAGTAGCATGGTCCTTTTGGGTTGCGTTCGCCAGTGCAATTTGATAGGATCTTTTTATGAGAATAAGGTTATTTACGATTTATTAATATATTACAAATATAATATATTAATATTGTTATTTAATTAGTATTGTACAAGAATTAATTTGGAATTAATTTTGTAATCAAAAGAGACTAATTAAATATGTAGGGATTGATTATGTAAATCAATGATATTTATAGTATGGGCTAAGAGATCCATGATTATGTAAGTGGGCTAAACCAATAATATAACCCATGGATAGTCCATGGAGGTTTAACCCGTGGATCATAGGAATGTCGAAAGTCATGGATCATTGGGTTTGCAAAGTGTAACCCTAGCACTTGCCACAACTATAAATATCCCGTTGCGTGTACTAAAATCGGTTGGACCAACCATAGAGACAAGTAGCTTATTCTCTTAGAACCTCCTCTTGCATATTGGTGTTGGTGAACCATTAGAGGCATCACACTAAGGTGCTCAGGTATCCAAAGGTCAAGAAGTCTACCCTACTCAAGAGGTATGTATCCTAACTATGTTTTGATTATATATAGCTGTAATTGTATGCTAGCTATGGTGAATGCTTTGGAAAAAGAAAATGCATTTATAATTAGAGAAAACATAGATCCAAAGAATTTTGAGCTGCATGTACACTTAGGAAGTGTTATAGTGCTCAAAACCCAACAGGGCGAACATGGCGTGTTCAAGGGCAATGCCGTGTGTGACCGGGATTTTTTCCGACTGGCTGGATGCTGGCGGAACACAACATGTCAAAGGGGAAACATGTTGTGTTTCGTCAACATGGGCTGTTGACTTTGACTTTGAGCAGAAATTTGATCTAGGTTGACCATGGAATATTTTGGGCCATAACAGGCCTTTTGGATTGTAGGTTTGGGCCTTAGTCTTGGGCTAAGCTAGATAATGGATAAAATGGTCTATTACACTAAGTATGGATTAAGGATATAGTTTCGATTCCAATTATTAATTGGGTATTATTTGGTTATTGATAGTTCGGGGGATTATCAGACCAGCTGTCAGGGATTATCAGTTTGATTCAGCAGTGCGACATGAGTTCCTCATTATTCTTTGGGTCGAAGGCACCAATATCGGCCCTAGGGGGCAGCCCTTAACATTTGTATGATAGACGAATGGGTAGTACCTGGCAATCCTGTATGCAAGACGAAAATTTGGACTCTAGCAGTTAAGTAGATGGTTATTTGTAGATTGTAAGCTAGTTTTCTTTTTGATACTCGCACAGAAGACCATGAGGTGGCTCCTGACACTTGTCTATAAGACCAAGGGTTTTGGTCCCCGGCCTGACAAGGACAGACCATGATACGACTCGTGGCATAATGGCAAGACTATTGTCGGCACATAACATCTTCTATCGCGTGTTTGATATGTATGAATGTATGGCTCATATGTTATGTATGGTATGTGGTATTTTGGAGAAATCGCTAAGCTTTGTGCTTATAGTTGTTTATCGTTTCAGGTAGTTCCATTCAAAAGGGAAGGGTCCAGCTTGATCGCAGCGCATAAACCCATATTTTCCTCGACCTTGAGATTTTGGGATTGTACTTTGATAACTATTATAATGTGAAATACCTTTAAGTGTGTTTGTTATGATAAATGGGTATTTTGGTTGCTTTAAAAATGTAATTTTTACCTCATATTTTTGTAGGTGTTACAACATCAGTCAATCTGGAAGAACCAGCTAACTACATGGAAACGATGGCAAACCCCTAAGGATGCCAAAGGGAAAGAGGCTATGGAAAACGGAATCCAGTCCATGATGGACAAGCAAGTTTGGAATTTGGTTGTCCGAGTACCTAGTAAATTTACATATGTGGATAAAATATTGAAAAGATTTAATATGGAAAATTCCAAGAAAGGAATTATTCCTATGCATCAGTGTACAATTGAGTAAGACTCAATGTCCTTATTCTAGTGATGAACAGGAAAGAATGAGTCGAGTTCCATATGCTTTGACTATAGGATCTATCATGTACACTATGCCATGTACTCGTCCCGATGTATCATATGCTCTAAGTGTATCAGCACAAAATCCAAATAAAAATATTCATATTCAAAAAAGGAAATTACATCCATAAAATGTTCAAAAACCCATTACACCTTAAACATGTTCCACTATCAGAGTAACAATATCAGTAACTGCGAAAAATAGTGCAGAGTAAATGTTGTGCCATCAAGTCAGGCCCTTCCCCTTAGTACTGGAAGTACCTGAAATCACAATTCAAACTGTAAGAAGAAGCTTAGTGAGTTCCCAGAATACCACATAACATATAATCACAAAATACCACGCAACATACATATGATTGACAAGGGCTACCCCCATGGTCTTTCCCCTATAGAATGGCATGGGCTACCTCATGGTCTGACATCCAAATTCCATGGGCTACCCATTGGTCTTCCATGCCATGCGCTACCCCTATGGTATTTCATACAAGTGCCACAGACTACCCTCTGGCTCTTCAGACAAGTATAAACATAGACAACTATCACTTCCACATGTCAAGTAATGGGCCGACGTTGGTGCCTTCGACCCATTGGTATCGTGGATGACTCACCTCAAACTGTGAATCATACAAAAAGTTATCTAGCTGATGGTCACACAAATTTTCAAGCTATCAATACCGAATAACATCACATAAATATTTGGATTTCAAATCCATATCCAACAGTCCATAAAATAAGGTAAAATGACCATTTTACCCCTTACCTAGTGTGTACCAAGACTAAGACCCAAACCTACAATCCAAATCCCCTTTTACCAAAATAATCATCCAAGGCCCATTCATGGTCTAATTTTTTAAAATGGGCCCAAACCCTTACATGGTCCTTACCCCAAGGCCCAAAAGTATTCCTAGTCCAAAACAATTGCACTCAGATGGCCCAACAAAACCCTAGGCTTCTAATCCTAAAAGAAGGGGCCAAACCAAATCCCAAAATGTCTGAAGCCTACTGACTGAGTACGCTGGGCGTACTCAGTTGTACGCTAAGAGTACATGCTTTAGGGCTTGTACGCAGCGTGTAATAGCTTGTACCCCCAACATACTTCCCGATTCAGCCATATTCCATTTTTAACCCATAATCCATTAAGACATTGTTCTAATACGAGGATCTGACTTCCTTAAGCTGGATTATCACGTAAAGTTGCTAACTTTATCTTCATGTATGGCTAAATGAAGCTCTTAAAGCTCAAAAGGACTTAATAGATGACTTATTGCATGCATGAGCCTAAAAATCCCCCATAAAGTTTGCACCTTTATGCTTAAGAAACTCCTAATAAGCTCAGATCTAGAAGAATAATCCCTTCAAACGTCCTAACTCATCAAACCAACCCAAAAGGGACCAAAAGCATAAAAACTAAGACACGAAGAGATCTAAGCATAAAGAAGACAAGGTTTGGACTTGATACCTCTAGAAGCTTGCAAAATGGGTGATGATTTTGGATCTCTAAACTTCCCACCAAGCAAATCACCTTCACATTTCTTCAAATCCTTCAAGATGAGCAAAATAAGCTCCAATTCCTTCTTAGAAGCTCAAAGACACAACAATCGAGACTTAAGGTCAATTTTAGGGTTTAAAAAATATGTGGGTTGTTAAAGAGGCGAGCCCTAGGGAGTTAAGGTCTTTAAATAGGGTACAACACCCTAAAATTAGGGTTTCTTAATCTTCAATTAAGCTAAGCATAACCCTCATGCGCCCAGCGTACGAGGCCTCGCACCCGCGACTAGCGTCACCATAGTATGCTAAGTGTACCATGTGGTACACCCCGCATACTACTCCAAGGACCATTATTGCAACAAATCAAACATAAAGGATAATTAAGGAACATACCAACATATAGGAGTTACAATTTTCCCCCACTTGAATTAGACTTTGTCCTCGAAGCCCATTGCCCGGAATAACTCTAGATAGTCCACCCTCATCCCATCTGTAGGCTTCCAAGTGCACTTTGAACCTTTGCGATGTTTCCAGTGAACCTTTACCAACTCAACAACCTTATTCCTCAATGTTTTCGTCTTCCGATCCTGAATCGACACCGGTCTCTAAATATAATTTAGGCGGTCATCCACATGAATATCTGTGACATTGCTAAATGTGCGATCATTTTAAAAATTTTATTTATGCTTATAGGAAAATCAGAGTATTCATTTTAAAGAATAATATTACGGAATTTTTTCCCCGAAAAAAACATGATAAATACATTATCAAATCACTTCCAAAGAAATGTATTTTATTCATTTTAAAACATTGGGATGTCATCGTCAATACATAAAATAAGCATAAACAAACCTTACATTTTTTAACACTAGTAATTTACATCTCCTTTAATCCCTTAGTGTAATGCATCTTCGCATCGATACCTGTGAATCAAATAAACTGGGTGGGTCAGGTTGGGAAACCTAGTGAGTACATAGGGTTTTCAACCCACAATAATAAAGTTATTATGTTTCAGCATCGAATAATTAACCAAATTACCCATCCGCATTATCTTCTTTATTCTTAAGGATCTACCCTAAGAATCATCTATTCTTCATTTATTCATTCCTAAGGATTGTCCTAAGGAACATGCACGAAGTTCCTTAAATGTTATCCATTAGGCACAACTGCCAATATTATCATTTAGGCGCAACTGCCAATATTATTTAGGCGCAGCTGCCAATATTATCATTTAGGCGCAGCTGCCAGAATTACAATGTTCTCTATTAGGCACAGCTGCTAATATTATCCTTTAGGCGTAGCTTCCAAGATATTTAGAGTACATATGGTGAACACTTAATCAAAAACACCTACGGGTTATGGCGCAGCTGCCAATATTCATCTATATTATCTTTCATTCCTCATTATTTATCTACCCATGTTCTACCCAACATATTCGTAGATATAAAATGCATATACAGTTTAAATCATTTAAAACGTGTATAAAACTTTCATCCAACATAGATGTCAGGAACACAAATAAGATGCACACATAGCACGTAATTTATATTAAATACTTCATATCTATGTATAAGATGAAAGTTACTATGCACTCACTTGATTTGACAAGTGTATATCTCACTTCCAAGTAGTTCCCAATGTGATTCCTTAATCTCCTAAAATATTATCTTAAATTGCATTGTTATGCACAAATCTTCTATTTAAAAATGTTGTTTTATTAATTTTCAATAAGTTTATAACAAGATTTATACAAATATTACATACCCATAATATTTGTCCACATAACACGTATATAATAAATAAGTATTTATATAACTTGTAACTCATACGTAGAAAATTTATATTATTTGAGGATTTAACTATTTGATAAACAAATATTTATTATTGTTATCCCCTTAATGTCTAGCCTAACTGTTGGGTATTACAATTCTCGCCCACTTATGATGAATTCTTCACCGAAATCACAAACTCAATGAATACATATGATCTCTATTACTTGGTTTTCTTTATTATTATTATTATATTATTATTATTATTATTATTATTATTATTATTATTATTATTATTATTATTATTATTATTATTATTTTCAAGTAAGAGTTATCTTTCGCAGTTTTCCTTAATGGTTGGTTCTCCCTCACTTAGATTCAAACTCTTTTCTGGTGCTACTTACAACCAATCAAAGCCCAAGTCGGATCTGTCTATGTGATTGTTAGTCCTCTTTCTATTTGAAAGAAGCTTATGATAGGCATATTAATGACTTTATCATCACCAACGTAGCATCACTGTCTGTGCTTGCAACAAGTGTTCTTCTCTTTTCTCAAAATCATGGCCTGATCAAGATCACGACAATCATAAAGTCGTCTACCAATGTACAAGTGTACACAATGGTATAAGAAGGTAATCCTGGCAACAACAATGGTTGCTAAACTCATTAATTTCTTTTCCTCTTTGATGGGACGATTAACTTGGAGTTCTTTAATTGATCATCTTGACCACATTTAAATTACTTGAACACAGATGCACAATATACATCCTTATGCATATTTTTATCAACTGTTACTTTTATAGCTTGCCTAACTATTGTCAAAAACTTCTGACTTCTTAGTTGATGGTGGTGCTTAAACATGCACCCGTTCTTCATTCTCTATTGGACCGTTACTCATAATCTCCGAGCTAAAAACTCAATTCTCATTGCGGACTCCTACTTCTTAAGAATTGGGTCATAGACTCAACCCAAGATAAGGTCTTCACTTTTGCTACAAAAAAAACTCGAATGGTCATATTCTAATGACCTTCGTTTGCATAACACCAAAAGACACACAACGACCCAGACTCTTGTCTCTGATAGTCACATATTATCATGGAAGAAACCTTCCTTGATTTTCTAATGTGATATAATACCTTGATAGCAAGTAACATTTCTAGCTAAGAGATCTTACCTTAACAACGATCACGATACTTCTATTGCTCGCTTCGAGTACCTTTCACTTCAATCTTCTGGCTTAAGTCCAATGCTACATCGAACTTGGTTCTCTGAACCACGTAACATATGTATCTAAGTCGGAATCAATTTGATATTACCACTAGGTTCGGAATAACAATCATCTTCTCAGTCATTACCGAAATCATCGTAACCACATACTTTAATAAAACGAACTAATTTACTAGCTTCTTTGTAACCTTGTGACTTTCCCTGATCCAAGTGCGATTCTTGTGCTTTTGGTAGTATAGGCTTATACTACCTTTAACACGTACTCATACTTGTCCCAAGTATTGTCTCGTTGTCCCCAAGTTCTTATTTCCTAAAATCATAAAACAATTTAATACATATGAATGTGTTCAAATAATCATAAAAATTTACCTATACTCTACTAGGACTTCTTCTGTGTGTATCTTAAACAATTTTGTTTCAACTCCGTTGGTGGTGGAAACACCAGACGATAGAATAACTTCAAGATTTACACTAATCGTTCCATCATCCTACCAATCAAAGGTGTCCTTCAGATATACCGTACTCCTCTGAACATATTATTATTTTAGAAGAGATATTCTAAAGGTAAGATACAACTCTTATGATATCTTCTGATAGGCTTCATTCACCATCATAAGCCTTTTCATTTCCTCCGTTTAGTCAATTCTCTACGAGTCTTCACCATGACGCTATGTTCACGGAAGCATGCGTGCAATGCATCGAGACGAAAAGATAGATAGAGAAGGTTTAGATGTGTACTCTGAAAAGTTATATGTCAGTACTAATTCCGTAATTATACGTTTAGAACTCTGAACACATAAATTTTCTAGATCTAGTCGGCAACAGACCATAGATCTGATCAAACGATAGCATCATAAAGCATCATAAATCATTTAGCACATAAGAGCATTATAGGCATCTTCCCTAAATAAAATAATGCTTGTATCTAGTTTGGTATACTACTTAAAATATATTAGAAACACTCATCACCATCATTGCTTGGTATTCTAAGTTTAAGTCTAGAAATAAATCCTTATTCCTAGGTCGCTTAAACTAATGCTCTAATACAAACTGTGAGATCCCTAAATTTGCGGCCATTTTAAAATTTTATTTACGGTTAATTGAAAATCAGAGTATTTGTTTTAAAGAATAGTATTGCGGAATTTGCTCCCAAAAAAAAAAACATGATAAATACATTATCAAAGTACTTCCGAAGAAATCTATTTTATTCATTTTAAAACATTGGGATGTCATCGTTAATACAGAAACATAAGCATAAACATACCTTACATTTGTTTAAACTAGTGATTTACATCTCCTTTAGTCTCTTAGTGAAATGCATATTCGCATCGATAACGATGATTCAAATAAATTGGACGGGTTAAGTTAGGAAACCTGATGAGTACATAAGGTTTTCAACCTGCAATAATAAAGTAATTATGTTTCATCATCGAGCAATTAACCCAATTATGCATCCCCATTATCTTCTTTATTCCTAAGGATCTACCCTAAGAATCATCTATTCTTCATTTATTCATTCCTAAGGGTTTTCCTAAGGAATAGGCACGAAGTTCCCTCGCTGCCAATGGAACAACTACCAATTTTATCTATTAGGCACAACTGCCAATATTATCATTTAGGTACATCTGCCAATATCATTTAGGCACAACTGTCAATATTATCATGCATGCAAAGCTGCCAGAATTATGATTTTCTCTATTTTGGCACAGATGCCAATATTATACTTTAGGCACAGCTGAGAGGATATTTAGATTACATCTGGTGAACAAATAATCAGAAACACCTACGGTTTATGGTACAGCTGCCAATATTCATCTATATCATATTTCATTCCTTATTATTTATTTACCCATATTCTACCCAACATATTTGTAGGTATAAAATACATATATAGTCGAATTTATTTAAAACATGTATAAAACGTTCATCCAACATAGATATCAGCAACACAAAGAATATGCAGATATAATACGTAATTTATATTAAATACTTCATATCTATGTGTAAGATGAAAGTAACTATGCACTCACTTCATTTGACGAGTGTATATCTCACTTCCAAGTAGTTCTCAATGTGATTCCTCAATTTCTTAAAATATTATCTTAAATTACGTTGTTATGCGCAATCATTCTATTCCCTTGATATTGATGTGTGATTTAAACTTCATAAAAGGTGGTGGCTATTTATACTAAATTTATTCATGCATGTCGTACATATTAATATACGTATTAATATACATCGTCATTCTCCAAAATTATGCGCATAATTCTAGTTAATAACACGTGTACCTGAAATTGTAAGATGACATATTTAAGGCATGTTATATTTAATTAATACAATATGTACATATTTCTTACACGTATAGGTTTGAAATATAAATTGTAGTTACACTTATGATCCCTCATTTATTCTTGTATTAACAGAATATATCCTTCAAATTATACTATGAATCATTAACTATTTATTAATAAAATCATTATACCCTTTATAATTGAAATAGAAATTTATCGAAATCATTTACAAACAATAACTAACGTCGTAAAAAGTACCCCATCAATTATTATTGAAAAAATAGAAAAATTATCATTTTCACTACTTGGTTTCACCCTTAAATGTAATTTGACCAAATACGTCTTATACAGTTTGAGATTTTACCACTGTTACGATTTTCGTTAAGATTATTGATCCTAAATAATCTTGTATTTAAAAATGTTGTTTTTCTTACTTTTTAAATAACTTTATAACAAGATTTATACAAATATTACATACCCATAAGATTTTCCCACATAACATGTATATAATAAATAAATATTTATATAACTTGTAACTCATACAAAGAAAATTTATCCTATTTGAGGATTTAATTATTTGATAAACAAATATTTGTTATTATTATCCCCTTAACGTCTAGCCAAACTCTCGGGCATTATAATTCTCCTCCACTTAGGACGATTTCGTCCTCGAAATCACAAACTCAACGAATACATATGATCTCTGCTGCTGACATTCTTTATTTTTATTTATTTATTTATTTATTTATTTATTTATTTATTTATTTATTATTATTATTATTATTATTATTATTATTATTATTATTATTCAAGTAAGTGTTGTGTTTCACACTTTTGCCATAATGGTAGGTTCTCCCTCACTTGGGTTCAAACTCTTTTTTGCTGCTACTTACAACCAATCAAAGCCGAAGTTGGATATGCATATTTGATTGTTAATCCTCTTTCTCTTTGAAAGAAGCTTATGATCGTCATATTAATGACTTTATCATCAACAACATAGCATCACTAAGTGTGCTCGCAATGAGTGATGTTCTCGTTTTTCGAAATCATGGTCTGATCAAGATCATGACTATCATATAGTCATCTACCAAGATACAAGTGTACACATTTATATAAGAGGGTAATACTGGAAACCAATCAAAGCCCAAGTCGGATATGCCTATGTGATTGTTAATCCTCTTTCTTTTTGAAAGGAACTTATGATCGTCATATTAATGACTTTATCATCACCAACATAACATCACTGTGTGTGCTCGCAATGAGAGATCTTCTCGTTTTTCAAAATCATGGTCTGATCAAGATCATGATTATCATAAAGTCATCTACCAACATACAAGTGTACACATTTATATTAGAGGTTAATACTGGAAACAACAATGGTTGCTAAACTCAATAATTTCTTTTCCTCTTTGGTGGGACGATTAACTTCTTGTTCTTCAATTGGTCATCTTGGCCACATCTAAATTACTTGAACACAGACGCACAATCGACATCTTTATGTGTATTTTAATCAACTATTACTTTTATGTGTAACACTCCAAACTAGGTATTACCGTTGAATCCCTTGAAATTTTAATTATTCCATAGCAAGTCCCTTAAGTATGTTAGGCGTACTTCATGAGTACGCTTAGTGTATGATGCATAGATGATCGCCGAGGGCCAACACGTACATTGGGTATACCAATAGTACGCGGGGCATATGTGATAGATGTAAAACCGTAATTTCCGGATTAGAGACCTATATAAGCATCATTATCTCATTTGATCTCCACCCTAATCAACATCTCTCACCTTCAAACATCCTGTGAAACCCTAAAATCATTAGAGTTTTTTTATTGAGCTTAAGGAGTGCATTTGTGGCCATTTTAGTGTCTATTGAAGAACATGGAGTTTCTAAGCAAGCTTGGATTTTCATTAGGCTTCAAGAATCTGCATCTGGTTCACTTTGGAGAGCTTCTGGAAGTGTAAATCTTTGATCTTGTCATCTTATTCATTAGATCTAGCTGGGGCTTTTGTTTGGTCCCTTTTTGTGTTCTTGAACCACCTCTTGAGAGTTGAGCAACTCCAGAGGTTGAAATCGTTAGATATGAGCTTTATAAGCACACTACATACATAAAGGTGCTAGCTTGGGGAATATCTAGACTCCATGCACGAGTTTGAAGCCTTATATGAAGTCCTAATGTGAAGAATGAAGTTTTTATGTCCCGTGTAGCATGGCAGGGCATAAGCTTTCCAAGTTTATGCCCTAGGACGTCTTAATGAGCTCAGATCTGATATTGGACGTTACCTAGAGTATGCAGCGTGTGCAACTCAGGGATTAAGTACATTATGCGTACCAGGGTACTAAGCAAGGTATACGCACAACAGATGGACTTAGACTTATTTGTAGGCTTGCAAGCTATTGGGACCCTAATTAGACATTGGGCCTGATCATGTTTTGGAGTTAGTAGGCCAACTGATATGTTTTGGGCCATAGATATCTTGATTGGGCCATATTGGGCCATAAAGCCCATTAATGATTTTAGACATGGACCTTGGGCCCATTAGAAAAAGAAGACTCTTAGGTATAATATGAAAGAACTTGGGTTTGGGGTTTGCAATTGAATAAGTGTTTAGTCCTAACCTTGAGTAATAATATGATTGTTCAGCATCGGTGGTTACGGACTGTTAGGAGAGCAACTTTTAGATTCAGCAGACAGAGTTGAGTCTTCTCACCATACCAATGGATCAAAGACACCAAGGCCGGCCCATTTAATGTTATATGGATCAATAATTGGTTATGTGATATGTCGCTAGGACATCTGTATGCAAGTCCCTGGGGGGTTCTCAGGGCAGTATATTAAGACCATGAGTAGGTTCCCATGGCATTTAGTATAAGTCCTTGGAGGGTTTCCACGGCTATCTAGTATGTATATTTGTTTAGCTCGTATGATATTTCCATGATTAGTGAAGACCGTGTGGAGGTTCCTACCGAAATTAGCCAATACCACATGGGGGTTCCAGTGGCGGCTAGTATAGACTATGTGGGGGTTTCCCATTGAACTAGGTGTAAGGACTTGGAAGGTTTCCACGGCATCCTTTTATGCTTATATGCATGACTTATGTGATGTATATGTAGCTTTATAGCTAATATGATATGTGTTATGTGGATAATGTTTAGGGTAGGCTCTGGGGAACTCACTAAGCGTTAGCTTACAGTTTCTTGATTTGTTTTAGGTATATCTGAGCCTAAGGGCAAGGGCAAAGCTTGACGGCGTGGCATGCACTCTCCGATATTTGTTTTGATGGAACAATCTGATGTTTTGAATAAAATGTTAATGTCATGAATTTTAAAAACAGTGGTTAATATTATTTCATACTTTATGGAAATGTTTGGTTAATTCAAAATGAAAATTTTATCTTGAAAATTTGGGTTGTTACAAGTTGGTATCAGAGCCTTGGTTTGAGGGATTCAGGCACACCCTCGGGTGTGTCAGGACTCAAACTGAGGAAGAGGTTAAAATTGCTTTAAGAAGAATAAAATAAAAGTTAAAACTTTTAAAGAATGGAAAGGAGCGAGTCCAACGTGCGTGATCGGCCGAGCCAAGTAAGTAGTTCCTCAATATGCTAGCAATGTTATACTGATATTTGAGCTATGACTATATAGATCTTGCTATGTGTATGTTTCAAAAATTATATATGTTTAGGAGCTTATAGCCTTAGAATAATTGATTTGGCCTTATTTTCCTATTCCTTGTATGGTTGTGGTTCTATGGTAGAGTCTATTATTTGAAATTCTATTTGATCCTTTTATGTGTATAATTTGCTTACATAAAGGCAACCTGTTATGATTGGTATGGTCGGTGTGGGTAGAGCAAATCTTAGGGTCGCCTAGGATTTTAGATATGCAGTAGTCTGTGGGATATGATATATTTTGGGACGAATTGGAGTTATCAAGTAGAGCCTTGGGGAAGGTACAAGTAGGTGTTGAACGTAGTATTGGGCCCGTACTACTGAAAGCACTGGACCTGTTCCCGAACTAATGTTAAACCTGGAAGCTCTAAGGAGGACCAGTTTGGGAGGATCCCCTTTATTAACATCTTGATCATTATGTTTTGTGGTATTGCATTGCAGTACAATATGGTGGTGACACGGTTCGGAGCAGGGGGGTCGGGATCAAGATCGGGTTCTAGAGCAGGGTCGGCTGACACTACCGAGCTCATTGACGAGAGGCTATGAGAGCTCATCACAACTGAGGTTACTTGGGGCATCCTTGACGCCACCCTAGTTATCTTTGGGATGGTCAAAGAGGGTATGATGGAGATTGTGGAGGAGAGGATCAGGGCATTCAGAGCCGAGATTGCAGTGGGCCAGGTCGAGGCCTGAACTCCCTCATTCCGGGAGTCCAAGGTGTGTGGGGATAGGTAAACGCCCATCACACGAGTTCTTGCCTGGATGCGATAAAGGTGGGTTTCTCTTTATGTATGCTGAGAGACAGAACCTGAGACTGGTGGGGATAGGTAACTAGTCAGGTGGGAGCATCCAATATGGTTGAGATGACATTGACCGAGTTTGTTCAACGATTTGATCTGGAGTTTGCACCACTTATCAAGGTGTAACGAATAGTAAGGGAGTTTCATGATGTACAGCAGACCGCCAAAACTGTGGCGGAGATCATTACCAAGTTTTAGGAACAAGCATTGTTGATCCCACAGTATGCCACCGATTAGGACATGAGCAGAATGAGGTATCATTCCATGTTGAGGGATGATATTCGGGATTTTGTGACCTTCACAAGGTGCAAAACCCTGAATGAGATGGTAGAGAAGGCACGTGAACGGGAGATGGAGTTGAAATTCCACACCAAGCGGAAGCCGGAGCAATTTCAGATGGCTGGGGGTCAAGCTAAAAGTCTTAAGACATCCGATTCTTCGAGTTAGAGCCAGCAGGGTCATGCCTGGTGTGACATGTGTGGGAAACCGCACAATACAAGTTGTTGGGGGTCGGGCCCGATATGCTATACTTGTGGTTAGCCGGGCCACACGAGTAGGGATTACCCCAAGAAGGGCTTGATAAGTTTCCACTGCAACCAGGCTATCCATAAAAAAGTAAGATTGTCTGAGGTTGCAGGGAGGCCGAGGAGTATGGTGGAGCCTGTGCCTACCACCATGAGGATCACTGATGGCCGCCCGGTTAAGGAGGAGACTCCAGCAGTGAAGAGCCGCACATTCCATTTGACTACTGAGGAGTCTCGGGCCGACCCATACGTTGTGGTTGGTATGTATTTTATCTCCCTGCTCTAGATTTGTATTGTATTGCTTATATGTCTATTTTGCTTATGTATAGGGACCTTTTTGGTCAATGGTACCTTTGCTCACATTTTGTGATTCAGGAGCTACCTGATCATTTGTATCTCTTGTGCTTAGCAAGAAGTTTGGAATAATATTGTGGAATTTGTTCCCAGGAAAAAAGCATGAAAAATACATTATCAAAGCATTTCCGAAGAAATGTATTTTATTCATTTTAAAACATTGTGATGTCATCTTCAATACATAAACATAAGCATAAACAAACCTTACATTCGTTTACACTAGTGATTTACATCTCCTTTAATCTCTTAGTGTAATGCATCTTTTCAACGATACATGTGGTTCAAATATACTAGGTGGGTTAGGGTGGGAAACCTGGTAAGTACATAGGGTTTTCAGATGGAATGTTGTGTTGAAATGGAGACGAGTGCCCAACTCGTCTGTAACATCCCAAAAATACCACCGAAAAATTTTTGTTTGAAAATTTTAATAAACCATGATATTAAATATCAAAAGATAAAAACCATGAATCGTGTATCTCAAAATGTCATAATAAATTTATCAAATCGAAACTAGTGTCAAGATCATATCAAAATATCATAGTCTAACTCCCAAGCTAAACATTGGTGAGTGCCATGCCGTCATCCCGAGCCCTTCCATTTGCTAATTGAAGTACCTGAAACCAAGAACTTAAGCTGTAAGCATGAAGCTTAGTGAGCTCTCGAAAACTACCACATACCATACAATAACATATAAGCACATACTAGGCCTTGCCCATTGCATTGGACCGAAGTCCGGAACTGAATAGGGCCTCACCCAATGCATCAGATTGAAATCTAGAATTGCATCAGACTAAAGTCCGGAACTAACTAGGGCCTTGCCCACTGCATCGGACTGAAGTGCGGAACTGCATCAGACCGAAGTCTAGAACTAATTAGGGCCTTGCCCACAGCATCAGACTGAAGTCTGGAACTGCATCAGACCGAAGTATGGAACTAACTTGGGCCTTGCCCACTGCATCAGATCGAAGTCCGGAACTGAATGATCATATCATAACATAATCAAAGCATTTAAAAAAAACATATATACTTCATATTGCATTGGGCCACAGTCCAGAGCACATGACACATAACATGCCTGCATCACAAAGATATCAAGCATATTGAGCAACTGCATCGGACTGTAGTCCGGAAATACTGCTAACTAAACGGGCCAACATTGTGGTCATAGACCCGTTCGTACTGAAAGGAAAACTCACCACGTAAGGCTCTCTGCTGAAAAGATGATTAGGAACTGTCTGACTGTTGCTCTGGTAACTCCCGAGCTACAATTCCAAAAATACACTTAATCAAACATTGATAGCTAATCTTAGGGTAAAATGACTATTTTACCCCCTGGTCAAAGCCAACAACCTGTTGACCTGACTCGCCGAGTTGGGCCGCGAACTCGTCGAGTCCCTACCTGCCCTTCTATTTCCTTACCCGACTCTACTGGCCGATTTGTATGATCAACTCGTTGAGTTCACTTTCAACATAAGAACACGTCCATCCCGTGACTCGTCGAGTTGTATGAACAACTCTTTGAGTCTGTTCTTACAGGTAAGGAGATTGCCTTGGACTCGCCGAGTCAGGGCATAGACTTGCTGATTCCCTCTACATGCAGATCCATGACTTAACTCACCGAGTCCTTACTCTACTCTGTAACAAGACTTGCTATTACTGAACCAGGAATCTAGGACTCGCGACCTGACTCGCAGATTCAGAAGAAAGACTCGTCGAGTCCTTCGCATGAAGTTTTTATTCAGTTGATTCTACTCAGCTTCAGTGCATCCAATTCAAAGATCTAGGTTTCTGGGCTATCTGAGCACGTAAAGTTGCTAACTTTATGTATATCTAAGAGGCAATGAAGCAATAACACTCAAACTAGGCTATTATGGGAGGTTACTTGACTAGAACAAAGCAATGGTTGCCAAAAGGTGGCCTTCTTGAGCTCATGGAACTCAAGAGAGGCTAGATCCGAGATATGGCTCGGTTACAAAACTTCATCACTTGGGATTTGGGGTTTTTGATCTCAAAATAATCAATTTGGGGACAAACTAGATCTACTAGTACAATAATCATGATAAAAGCTTTATTACCAGAATGGATGGCCAAAGAGGAGTATAATCTGGATCTACTTTTTCTTCCTTGAGTTCTTCTACCTTCTCCTTCTTCTTCTTGCTCAACAATGCACCAAAAATTCCTTCACAAGAGCAAAGATCACTCACACACAAGGAGGCTTGGGTTTCAGGAATAAATCTCTGATAGGTGAAGGAGGCTGGTTTGGGGCTATAATGATGTTTAAATAGGGTACACACCCTAAAAATTAGGGCTTCATCCAGATTGGCGGACTTGCTGGGTCCGGAATATGGACTCATTGAGTCGCCATGCCAACTTCCCGCGTTGACATGTTTCTATTCAACGAGTTAGGGCCACTGACTCGTCGAGTAGCTTCTAAAATAAGAATAAAAATTATGTTTTAAATGCATTACCAGGAACGGGGCATTACAAATCTCCCCACTTATCTTAGACTTCGTCCTCGAAGTCTACTGCTACTGAATCTGAAAATAACTCTGGATAATGCTCCTTCATCTCCTCCTCGGTCTCCCATGTCCACTCCAAACCCTTCCGGTGTTGCCACTGTACCTTCACTAGTTGAACCACCATTTTCCTCAAGGTCTTCGTCTTCTGATCCAAGATCACAACTCGTCTCTCGATGTGATTTAGGCTGGTATCAACCTGAATATCCTCCAACGGTACAACTGCTGACTCATCCACCAAACACTTCTGTAACTGGGACACGTGGAAATTGTTGTTGATTTGGCTAAGCTCTGCTAGAAGATCTAATTGATAAGCAACCCGATCCACCTGGGTCAAAACCCTAAAGGGACCAATGAACCTGGGGCCCAACTTACCCTTCTTTTGGAACCTGATGACACCCTTCCAGGGTGACGCTTTCAGGAGGACCATATCCCCTACCTGAAACTCCAAATCAGAACACCTCCTATCGGCGTAACTCTTATGTCGACTATGAGCTGTCCAGAGCCAGCTACAAACCTACTCTATCAACTATGTCATCTTAAGCACCACCTTGGTACTCCCCACGACTCCCTGACCGACCTCTCTCCAACAGATTGGGGTCCTACACTTCCTCCTGTAGGGCATCTCAAAGGGAGGGGGGTCTATATTAGAGTGATTATTTTTTGTTATACAAGAATTTCGCCAATGGGAGGTACGTATCCCAACTGCCACCAAAATCTAGGACACATGCCCGAAGCATGTCCTCGATAGTCTAAATCATCCTCTCGCTCTGCCCGTCCGTATGAGGGTGGAAAGCGGTGCTGAAAAGGAGACGAGTCCCCATCTCGACATGGAACCGCTTCCAAAACCTGGAAGTGAACCAGATGTCTCGATCTGATACTACCGAAACAGAAACTCCATGAAGTGCCACAACCTCTCGCACATGGGGTCTCTGGTGCTCCGCCTTGATCTTCCGGTAGGTTAGGCATCTCTCCACGTACCAAGCTACGTCTAGCTTCATGTAGGGCCACCAATAATCGGGTCGAAGATCTTTGTACATCTTCATCGCCCCTTGGTGGATGGAGAACCGAGACTTGTGGGCCTCATCCCTCAACACCTGCCATACTCCTCCCCAGTACGGCACCCAAACTCTCCCATGAAGGGTCAACAATCGTCGACTGTCATAATCGAAAGAAGCTACTCGGCCCACGATCCTCTCGCACTTCTGTCTTTCCTCCTTTAGGCCCTCAACCTAAGCCTCTCTAATAAGCTCCAATAATGGCGTAATCAGTATCATCCTCAAACATATATCCCTAACTGGAGCCGTGTTCACCTTGCAGCTCAGGATGTTGGCCACTACGTTGGCCTTGCCCAGATGATAAAGGATATCACAATCTTAGTCCTTGACCACATCTAACCACCGACGCTGCCTCATGTTTAGATTCGGCTGATCCATGAGGTACCTCAAACTCTTGTGATCCGTGGTAATGGTACAACGGACCCCATAGAGGTAATGTGGTCAAATCTTGAGGGCCAACACCACTGCCCCCAACTCTAAATCGTGCGTTAGATAGTTAGCATCGTGAGGCTTCAACTGTTTAGAGGCATAAGCTATCACATGCCCTCGCTGCGTCAACACTGCTCCCATATCTGTGATCAAAGCATCACAGTAGACTACGAAGTCATCCACTCCCTCTGGTAGGGTAAAATTTGGTGCCTCACACAATCTCTGTCTGAGGGTCTCAAATGCTGCCTACTGCTCAGGCCCGCAATGAAATGCCACCGACTTCCTGGTCAGTCGAGTGAGCGAAACTGCTATCTTGGAGAAATCCTGGATGAATCTCCTGTAGTACCCTACCAACCCTAGGAAGCTCTGAATCTCAGATGGAGACCTCGGGACCTCCCATTGCATCATGGCCTTTATTTTAGCCGAGTCTACTAGTATACCCTTCTGGTTGATGAGGTGTCCAAGGAACTGCACCTCGCACAACCAAAACTCACACTTGGAGAACTTCACGAAAAGTTTCTCCCTCCTCAGCGTCTCTAACACCTCTCTTAGGTGCTCCTCGTTCTGCTCCTAAGTCTTGGAATAGACCAAGATGTCGTCGATGAACACTATCAAGGACCGATCTAACATTAGTCTGCATACGTGGTTCATGAGAACCATAAACACGACTGGTGCGTTGGTGAGCCCAAATGGCATCACCACGAACTCATAATGACCATAGCGGGTCCTAAAAGTGGTCTTTTATACATCCTCACATCTGACACGCATCTGATGATAACCAGAGCGCAAATCAATCTTGAAGAACCAAGATGCTCCCTAAAGTTGATCAAACAAGTCATCTATCCTCGGGAGTAGGTAACAGTTCTACACCGTCACCTTATGCAACTCTCGCTAATCTATATACATACGGTGAGACCCATCCTTCTTCTTCACAAATAGGATCGGGGCTGCACATGTGACAACCCAAAAAAATTTCCGTCACGATAACCTGTTCCCGTCAGCGAAACCCATCTATCTTTCAGTTTTTCCGCTAACATTTTGGGTTAGGTCATTTAATTTAAGACTTTTATAATGATCTTGTAAGTATCCAATCCCGTTAGAAACACATGAAAACGCCCCAAATTATTATTTGGAAAAATTTTAGTTTTACTTCGTCAGGTTATAAACAATTAAATCGGGTACGACCAAAAGCCCCGTTTAATGTCAGTATCGGGTAGAATTCCACCGAGCCCCAAACCCGAACCATATATAAGGTTGAGTGGGCTTCATTTGAAGCTTTTCCACTCTCTCTCTCTCTACTCTCTCACTAGAAACTCAAGTTTGCTCAAAAAACCATCCAATTCAAACTCCAAATCAGTAAGATAACTATCCTAGCTCATAGATTAACATCTTTAGCCTTCAAATTCGTGTTTAGATTATGAAATAGGAACATAATCATGTGTTTACGGCCCTGGAATATCCTTAGGCCGCAAACACATACAAATGGGGTTTTTGAGCCTTAAAACCCTTCCAAACCACATTTGGAGCTTAGATATGACTTAGGGGCTTACAATACTTGACTTGGAACACCAAAAACTCATAATTTAAGGGGTAAACAAGAGTTTACAGCCCAAGCACATGCTTGGACCGTAAACACTCTTTCTTAGGTCGTAAACACCTTTAAAGGTGTTAAGATGCCCCTTAAACACCTCCTAAGCCTTGGAATAAAGTCTAGAAGCAACCACCATTGTGTTAGGCGCCTTAATCATCAAGAAAACCACTCCCTAAGGAGTTCACGGCTGTAAACCCCCCCAAGGATGGGTTCCTGGGCCGTAAACTCCTATAAATGGGTCAAATGGTGCCTTAACTTCATCCTATGACTTGTATATTGAGCTAGAAACACTTGTAATTGAGCTAGGACCACCAAAACACACTTTGAATGGGTACATAAGAGTTTACCACCGTAAACTCCTAGTTTACTGCCGTAAACTCCTCAAATGGTCCCTATGATGTTCAAGTTCCACTCTAATGCCTTAAAACCAAGCCTAGCATTACCCCACATGAGTTGTAAGACCATTATGAACCCAAGAAACCCCCCCCCCCCCCCCCCCCGCCCAATGAGTTTACGACCATAAACTCATGGGAAGTTGGTCTTTGGGCCGAAAACTCTATTAGGAGCTTACTCTTGAAGAGCAAACTCCATATCCAAGCCATACATACCCTTAGATGCTACCCGGATCACTCCTAACACTTGAAATATAGCGTTTTCGCACCTCGGAGTGTATATTCTATTCTAAATAGTAGTTTGAAGTCTAATTAGATACAATTATGTATCTCTTCATATTACATAGGAACCTCGCGCGTTTTCAAGCCCCAGACTGATGTTTAGCATCCAAACCGACACATTCCTCGTTTGGTGAGTTCATACCCCTACTCTTTTTCCGTGTTTTTCAAATGTTTTCATGGGCAATACAAGCAAAACTACAAGGAAATATTGTACTCAAACTTATTATTTCAGTTCAAATGTTCATATTATGTATTGTTTTAATATCGAAAACCGTATTAACCAACAATTTGACTCGTAGGGTTAGCTTTCAAACTAATTGTAGATTTCTTTATAAAATGTTATAATCTATGTTTCATTTTAAAATTTTACAAAAGATTGATGTTAATCATAAACTAAGGTTACTACTAATAAAATACACCTCCGGATAGTAACAGAACGACGAAAGTACAGTTAGTGCACGCCTTTGGATGACACCAAGACTTTGGAAATACAGCTAGTGTACGCCTTGAGTGTCACCAGAGTTTCGGAAATAATTCGAAAGTACGCCTTTGGATATCGATAGAGTTTCGAAAACATACGCCTTTGGATGTCAATAGAGCTTCGGAAATACATCTAAAGTACACCTTTGGAAGTCACCAGAACATCGAATATACAACTAATGTACGTCTCTGAGTGACTCCAAACATTCGAAAATACGGATAAGTAAAGTAGATATTCGACATTCGAGTGTAGGATAACCATGATATTAGGATACCTAACTAATACTACAAGTATAATAGATACTAGTACATAGCATTCTGAACCAAGAACTAACCACAACTTTTAGGAAAATAAGGGTTTTTCCTATGATAATGAACGGTTCCTAACCAAACTGTAGAATAAACGAATAACTAAACTTACAAATAAGAAAATATGGGATTTTCTTGGATTACGAACTGTTCCTAATTTGATTGTGTAATAAACGGATAACCAAACTTAACTTGACTGTGTAACAAATGGATAACTAAACTTCATTTATAAGAAAATATGGGATTTTCTTGGATAACGACTTTTTCAGAAAAACCAAAGGAAATTTGTTCATTTTCATAAAATAAACCACTTATGAACTCACCAGCTTTATGCTGATTTTCAAATTGCTTGTATTCTTAGGTCCACATTAGACAAGTACACAATGATCTTTTGGAGAAGACGGATCGTATCGAAGACTCGTCTTAAGTTTTGTTCATATGATATATGTGTATAACTTTTGTAACACTTTGTTTTCAAAACAATGTAAATATTTCTATGTAATGTAATAGTTGTGTTTACTACGCTTACTATGTACATTTGTTGCGATACGACATGACGTCCTCCGCTCTGGAACATTTCCGCCATCGGTTTCGGTGTGTGACAGATTGGTATCAGAGCCCTCGTTTATAGTGAACTAGTATACCAAACCTTACATGGTATAAGACTATAAACACTAAGGGACCGAAATTCTCTGAACTAAAAGTATACTTTAAAATATAAGTATTTTCAAAAGTATACAAGTATACCTAATCGCCGGAATCCGTAACCTCGAGTAGAACAAAACATAAGTAATTGGGTGTTGTGTGTTGCGGTTAAACCTAGGCAGTAATGTAGTCGTGTCCAGGGTCAATATAGCTTGATAAATTATATTCATTCAACACATGGCCAACATGTGCTTGGGAGTGACTGTGGTGTGCAGCATGCCTAAAACTTACCTGATATCCAAACAACGAATTATTGTCGTAGTGAAACATCCAATACTATGGGAGTATTTTAGCCAAAGTCGAATACGTTGTAGAAATTATTCCGAGTGTTGCTACTTATTCCTTTTAGCGATAGTTTATCTGCTTTGATAAATCTTTCCTGTTTTATCGCTTACTAGAACTTATTATATGTCGTAAAGAGATATATCTTGTTCCATATCTCTTGATTCAATTCATAGGACTTATGATCCTCTCTTTCCTGGCTATTTTAGATCAAGATGCCTCCGAGGAAAAGACCCAGCCTAAAGAACCACAATCTTCCTCCACCACCACCTCCTCCTCAATTTGATCCCGTCATGTTTCAAGTAGCTGTTAATGCTACTGTGGCTACTACCATATCACAAATGAACCTCGTTGGTTCAGGCGGGCCAGGTGGTGGTGCTCAGCCTCAAAACCAGGAAGGTAACTAGGGACACCAGAAGGAGTGTTCCTACAATGACTTTATGAGCGCGAAACCCACATCCTTTGATGGCATAGGAGTTTTCATTTCCCTAACTCAGTGGTTAGAGAAAATTGAATCTATCTTCGAAATTTGTGCCTGTTTAGAATCCAACAAGGTAAAATTCGTCGCCTACACGTTCAACGATAAAGCTCTGACTTGGTGGAATGGCCGAGTCAAATCCTTAACCCTACCTGTAGCCAATGCTATTGGTTGGGAAGTCATGAAGGAACTTCTGCTCGTAGAGTACTACCCTCGGGGCGAAATGCAGAAGTTGGAGCAAGAACTCTGGAACCTGAAGATGAAAGGCTCCGATATCATCGTTTACACTTCAAGGTTTGACAACTTGGCGCTTCTTTGTCCAAGAACGGTTACCTCGGAAAGCAAAAAGATTGAGTGGTTCATATGGGGGTTGACCCAGCCAACCAAGGGAAATGTCTTGGCTGCAGATCCAGAGACATACGACAGCGCCAAATGCCTAGCGCAAATCCTGATCGACCATAGTGATGACCTTGAGGAAGCAGCCACCACTCCTGAGCCGACAGAGAGAAGTGGTGAGAAAAGAAAGCTTTGGAAGAAGAAGAAGAAGAGTCAGCCTTCACAGGAGTCCTCGAAGAAACAGCAGATAGTGGCAGTCCATGCTGCCAATACCCCTGCTGTTGTTTCTGTCATCGGTTCCTCAGCCAAGCACCTATCAATGGATATGCTGGTATTCTTCCGTGGTGAAACCGGAGCAGTTACCACCATCATATCCCTGGCCCATGTCATGAGAAATTTTGCAAAAACTATGGCCAAAAGGGTCTCCTTGCACGAAGCTGTAGAACCTCAACCCAGTCAACCAATAAAGCTTCTAGAGCGGGCATCAGCCAGGCCTGCTATGGTTGCGGCGAAGTCAGGCATTTCAAGAGAAACTGCCCCAAGGCAGCAACAACTGGCAACACCAGGAGAGTCCTAGCTATGGGACAAGATGCGGCAGCCGCCGATCCCACCGTTGCTACATGTATATTCCTCTTCGACAACCAATATACTTGCAATTCTTTTTTATTATAGTGCTTAAATAAAATCTGTAAATCATTCGTTCGAACAACTTTTAATCATAATCCTCAATTAGTAACCGAAGCATTTAATGTTGAGATAGCTAACGGTAAGAAAGAAAACATTAGCGATATATTCATAGGTTGTACTCTTACACTTGGCTATCATTCTTTTCCCATCGATCTTATGCTGGTTTTCCATAAAGAGTTTTGATGTTATCATTGACATGGATTGGCTGAGCCTCAAACATGTTAATATCCTTTGTTATGAGAAATCTATTCATCTCACCTTTCCTCTGGTCGAACTCTCATAATCCACGGCGATAAACTTAGTTTCAGCTCTCGCATCGCTTCATGCATCAAAGCCCAATAGCCTCCCCGAAAGGAGTGCCATGAATTCCTAGCCTATGTAATAAACAAGAAACAGGAAGTTAAAGACCTCGAGAGCATCCCCGAAGTTCGCAATTTTCATGATGCCCTTTCCGAAGAGCTCCCAGGAACTTCTCCCCCACGTCAAGTCAAGTTTCGCGCCAACCTAATTCCTGGAGCCAGTTACTTCTCGAAGATAGACCTTAGATCAGTGTATTGTCAGCTCCGAGTTCATGAGAATGATGTTTCCAAGACAGCATTCAGAACTCTATATGGTCACTACGAGATCGTAGTGATGCCCATTGGTCTAACCACTTTCCTTGGTCACGTGGTAAACGAGGAAGACATACACGTGGACCCATCCAAAATCCAGACCATAGAGAATTAGTCGGCACCGCAGGCACCCACAGAAATCCGTCAATTCTTGGGTCTCACTGGCTACTATCGCATGTTCATCCAAAATTCTTCCGGAATCGCCTAACCCCTAACCACTTCGACACAGAAAGGTGTACCCTTTTTGTTGGAGACCATGTTCCGTTGAAGATCTCTCCCTAGAAGGGCATGATAGGCTTTGGAAAACGCGGAAGACTTAACCCAAGGTACATAGGCCCTTTCAAAATTCTCGTTAGGATTGATCCTATAACCTACAAACTCCAACTACCTTCAGAACTTAGCAACATTCACCTTGTCTTCCACGTCTCTATTCTTGAGAAGTGCCTATCCGATGAAACCCTAGTAATCCCTTTGATGAGACCAAGATCAACGAAAGTCTAAGCCTCATGGAAGAACCAATCGAAATCATAGATCGAGAGACTAAACGTACGAAACAAAGTTGTATCCCGATAAGTGAAGGTTCGCTGGAATATCATGCGAGGACCCGAGTTCACTTGGGAGTACGAAGACTCAATAAAACGGAAATAATGTTGGGTTTTGAGCATTATAACACTTCCTAAGTGTACATGCAACCCTAATAACCTTGAATCTATGGTTTCTCTATATACATGCAAATTTCTTTTTCAAGGTTATCTCCTAACTAGCATGGCATGGGGAATAAAGAAAACTTAAAACTAGAAGAAATACATACCTTGATGTTTCTTGGATTCCTTCAAGACTTTGTGAGCCTAGCACCCCAAATGTTGTTCCTCAAATGCTTCACACGAAACCACAAAACTTGGAATAACTTGAGAGAATACTTCTAGCACTCAAAATCGGTTATGCCCTCTCTAATAACACTAGGTCACAATTTTGCTAGCCAAAGGGTTCCTTTTATAGTGGTGTCACAATTAGGGTTTCATTAAGAAGACCCATAATTGTCATGACTCTTCATTTTTCATGACCCATGGGTTTGTAACTCCCATAGACTATCCATGGAGCACCAAATGGTTACATCCATAACCCATAAACCATGGATCATTAATCCACCATAAAAGAATTGATGATTGTTATACTCAACCCTATATATTTAATTAGTCTCACTTTGATCACCAAATTAATACTAGATTAATACTTGATCAATACTAATTAAATAACACTATTATTAATATATTAGAACTTATAATATATTAATAATCATAAGTTCCATATTCTCTCATTTAGTCTATCCAAGTATTGCAATTCCATGCAACCCAAATGGACCATGACGGGTCGTGTCAAGTACATACCAAATATAGTTATGGACTTAGACACTATATCCAACAGTCTCCCACTTGGATAAGTCTAATAACTATATTTGCAAATATGAATTCAAAAGCCGACTAGCAATCGTAGCTCTTTCAAAGTCTCTCGGAACTAAGATGATGATGATACGCCATTTAAGATAAGTGATCATATAATTCTTTGCTCTCATGATATCAGCCGGACAAACACATGGAACATGGTCTTACTTATTGTCTAGCATTTTTTTCTCGATCTTTGATCTGTTTCGACATAGAACTAAATTGAACGCATCAATTAGGCTTTGACCAAGCCCGGTGCATAGGCCAAAACCAAATCATCGAGGGGCCCAGATATCGCTTCTATTTCTAGAAGGAACAGATAAACTTCGACTGATATGCTTGTACTAACTACTTGGTAAATTACTCACAAAGGCACGTTTTATAACATCGAGTTACCAATGTGTTTTCGTACAATCAATGAATAACCAACTCATAGTCAATAACTCATATCTCTAGTTTTGAAGATTTATATGATATTACCGTCTCACGATCACTCAAGATAAATTCCATGAAGTGATGCAAGTGAGCATGGGTTGAATCCAATACTCAGCCCTTATGAGTACTCATGAATGTTGTAGCAACCATTGCATTGTCTAAAGCACTTTAGACAAATCATACAAGCCAAATCCATGATAGTCTTAAATCAATAATTACTTCCAAAGTATGACTAACTTTGGATGGTTTGAATAATAACATAATTATTCTGGATGTAAAAACATGCAAAATTGAAATATACTAAACAATCAACACAAGATAGTAACACCTTACTCATAAATAAATAACAACTTTTATTTATCATCAAATGTCAATTACATTTTACAAGTTTCAGGAATCTAATTATTGAAACTAATATCATCCTTAAGCACAATGCGCCTTGCATGCTGTAAGTGCTTAACCCTGCTCAGTCCCTTCGTGAAGGGATCTGCCGGGTTCTCATCTGATGATACCCTCTTTGCAACGAGGAGTCCTTCTTCTATTCTATGTCTGATGAAATGGTATTTTCTGTCAATGTGCCTAGATCTTCCGTCATATCTTGGTTCTTTCGCCAAAGCAACCGCACTTTCACTGTCACAAAAAATTTACATTGGCTCCTTTATAACTGGTACAACTCCAAGGTCTCCGATGAAGTTCTATAGCCATATCACCTCTTTTGCTGCCCCACTTGCTGCTATGTACTCTGATTCACAAGTTGAATCAACTACTGTCTCCTGCCTGGAACTTTTCCAAGTAATCGCTCCTTCATTTAGGATAAAGACCCTGCCTGACTGAGAGTGGAAATTATCCATATCAGTTTGAAAGCTAGCATCACTATATCCTTCCAATCTCAAGTCATCACCTCCTCCGAGGGTAAGGACCTAGTCCTTAGTCCTCCGTAAATACTTGAGAATGTTCTTTACCGCTGTCCAGTGTGCCTTGCCAAGGTTCCCTTGATATCTATTGACCATGCTCAAAGCAAAGGCCACATCAGGGCGAGTACAAGTCATAGCATACATGATCGAGCCCATAGCAAAACCATATGGTATCTGAATCATTTCAGCTATCTCATCCTCTGTACTCGGACTCTGAGTCTTACATAATTTGGCATTACTCTGGATTGGTAATTCTCCTTTCTTGGAATCTTGCATACTGAACCTTTTCAGTACTTTATCCACATAAGTACTTTGACTAAGTCCAATTAGTCTCTTACTCCTATCTCTCAATATCCTTATCCCTAGGATATAGTAGCTTCCCCAAGGTCTTTCATAGCAAAACACTTCCCAAGCCAGGCCTTAACCTCCTGCAAAGTTGAGATGTTGTTTCCTATGAGAAGTATGTCATCCACATACAACACTAAGAAGCTAACTATGCTCCCACTAGCCCTAACATACACACAAGACTCATCCTCACTCCAAGCAAAGCTAATCTCTTTGACTTTCTCATCAAAGAAAAGATTCAACCTGCGAGATACTTGTTTCAATCCATAAATGGATTTTTCAAGCTTACACACTCTATGAGGGTATTTTGGATCGACAAAACCCTCTGGCTGAGCCATGTAAACATCCTCAGCCAACTTCCCATTAAGGAAAGCGGTTTTGACATCCATTTTCCATATTTCATAGTCATGAAATGCAGCTATGGCTAACAACACTCTAATAGACTTAATCTTAGCTACTGGTGAGAAGGTCTCATCATAGTCAACTCCCGGAGTTTGAGTAAAGCCCTTCACAACCAGTCGCACTTTATAAGTGTGTACTTTCCCATCCATGTCGGTCTTCTTCTTGAAGATCCATTTGCACCCAACTGTCTTACGACCTAGTACATTGTCAACCAAGTTCCAAAGTTGATTGTCATACATGGATTGAATCTCGCTGTCCATAGCCTCCTTCTATTTCGCAGACTCAGGGCCTGCCATTGCTTCCTTATAATTATTAGGTTCATCCAAATCTAACAGTATACTATCACTAATAAATGTATCACCTTTAGGGGTGATGTGATAACCATAATAAAATTCAGGTGTGTTCCTCACCCTAGTGGAACGTCTTGGAGGTACAGACTCATCTATTGGCTCAACAGGAGTTTCCTCCTCAGGTTGGCTGACAGGATTTGAGGTTCCTTTACCACTTGACTCTTGAAGCTCTTCAAGGTCAATTTGCCTCCCACTATCCCCTTGGCTTATGAATTCCCTCTCACGAAAGACTCCTCTTCTCGCTACAAAGACCACATTATCACTGGGTTTGTAGAAGAGGTAACCAAAGGATCTCTGTGGGTAGCCGATGAAATACACCTCTCGCTTCGGGGTTGAAGCTTGTCATGAGTCTCACACCTCACAAAATCTTCACAACCCCAAATCTTGAATGTGGTCCAAATTAGGCACTTTCCCAGTCCACATCTCATGAGGTGTTTTGGCAACCTTTTTAGTAGGGACTAGGTTAAGGATATGGGCGGCATTCTCTAAGGCATACCCCCCAGAAAGAGATTTGTAACGAAGCTCGACTCATCATGGAACGAACCGTGTCCAACAAGGTTCGATTGCGCCTCTCAGCCACACCATTCAACTGTGGTGTCCTGGGAGGTGTCAATTGTAAGACAATCCCACATCCCTTAAGATAGTCAAGGAAATCAAAGCTAAGATACTCTCCTCCCCGATCAGATCGGAGCATCTTGATGTTCTTGCCCAATTGATTCTCAACTTCCTGCTTAAACTCCTTGAACTTTTCAAAGGTTTCTGACTTATGCTTGATTAAGTAAATATATGCATATCTACTTTAATCATCAGTAAAAGTCACATAATAATGACTCACATCCCTTGTAGCAACTCTGAGGGGCCCACACACATCCGTGTGTACAAGGTCCAACAAACCTTCACCCCTATGACAAGTACCTGTGAAGGGTGACTTTGTTATTTTTCCAAGTAAACAAGACTCGCAACTATCATCTGACTTGCGGTCAAATGATTCCAAGACTCCAGCCTTTTGGAGTTGGCCTATGCTCTTCTTGTTAACATGTCCAAGACGATAATGCCACAAGGATGCTTTATCCAAGCTATCAGAAGAATCAATATACAACACATTATTTCCTAGATTGTCTACAACATTCACAACTTCATATACACCATCACAAGGTATTGCTTTAAAGTAAAATACATCATTGTAATAAACATTAATAGCACCATTTTTGTTATCAAATGAAAATTAAAAACCTTGTTTGTACAAGCCATGAAAAGAAATAATATTTCTTGCCATTTCGGGCGAGTAACAACACTTATTCAAATCTAACATTAACCCATTATTAAGCAATAAAGAATAAATTCCTATCTTGGTAACAGGTGATGCTTTCCTGTTGCTCATGACTAAGTTTATCTTCCCGTGCTCCACTTGCTCACTTCTTTTTAGTGCCTGCAAGTCAGTACAAATGTCAATACCACACCCTATATCAAGCACCCAAGAATTAGCATTAGATGAGTTTTTAGACAATATCGTGTAAATACCTACATGGGTGGGTTTAACCTTCCCATCCTTTACATCTTGCAGATATTTGGCGCAGCTTCCCTTGAAGTGTCCGTTATCCTGGCAATAAAAGCACTGTGCTTCCTTTGGGTTTGAAGAAGGAGTAATGGGACCTTTCTTTGTCCCACTTGAAGAGGAACCATCAAGAGTCTTACCCTTGGTACCCTTCGAAGGGCTTTTCCTCTTCTTACCCTTCCCTTGCCCAATTGCAAGAACATGGGCTGTTAAAGGAGTAGAAGTAGAAACCGCTTTACCCTTAAGGCCATTTTCAGCTGTCCTTAAGAGTCCTTGAAGTTTGCTAAGTGTGACTTCCTCCTTGTTCATATGATAAGTCACACGAAAGTGATCATAACTTGGAGGTAAGGAATGGAGAATGATATCAATCGCCAATTCCTCAGGGAAGTCAACATTGAGCTTTAGCAACCGGTTAACGAACCTTTGCATCTTCTGCAAGTGACCGGTTATGGGTTCACCATCCTTCATCCTTGCGGTTATCATAGAGGAAATGATTTCATACCACTCTTGACGCGCGCTCTGATGGTACCTTTTCATCAGATCTAGGTGCATCTCATAGGGGTAGAAATCTTCATAAGTTTTTTGGAGTTCCGGAGTCAATGTGGCCATCATGATGCAGGACACCTTGGTGGCATCCTTTTCATGCGCAATGAACTCCGCAAGCTCTTCTGGAGTAGTAGTGGCTTCATTAACAACCTTAAGTTCCCTGTCAAGGACATATTCTTTGTCCTCATAACGGGTAATCATCCTGATGTTTCTGATCCACTCGTTAAAGTTGGATACATCAAAGATGACCTTACCACACAAGTTCATTCGGGAAAAGGAGCCTGTCGGGTTTGAGCCAGCAGCGTTATTGGAAGACATCTGGAATAAAAGGAAGATAAGTTTCATTAGATTAAGAGTCCTTAATAAGTCACCCAAATGAAATATTAAGGCTAGGATCCAACAAACTATTTATAGGTAGAAGAGGGATGTCGTAATTCACACTATAAAATATTTGATGGTAGGTAAATGACGATTTACCAATTTCCACCATAAGAACGAAATATTTTATTATTAGCTGTTATTGGTTTTGAAACTCCTAGATCTTTTGAGATACATTGGAATTTTCAATGGCATGTTTGAATCTCGAATGTGCCCTCTCAAGTTTATGACTGAGATGCCGAGGATCACAAACAAGGTGTGAATAACCATACAAATTGACTTGGTACCCTTAACAATATTACCTAATCGATGTGTCGGTTAACCACACACGCTCCACCGATCTATAATAAAGTCAAGTTACCCTTTGCCACTCTTACTAGTCCATGTTAGTGTGCCGGTTAACCACACACGCTCCACTAACGACTTGGTAAGGAACATAGTGTAATTTTATGGGATTGCACCAAATTCACATTTCACTAAAATAACTAAGATTGGGAATTTATAATGTATAGTTACTTTATAATTCATTATACTTTTAATGAGAATTTAAAGTCGTATCCTACTAATGATAAGAATGACATATTCTTATACATATCTATATAATAAAATTATAATAATAGTATAAGTGTTGATTTTTAAACCTATTTAAAAATCTACGGTTTAATTTGGAATTAAAGAATTAGAGTATAAGACTTTTCAAATTCCAAAACTTGAGGGCAAGAATTGAAACTATTCCAAGTCTCTTTAATTTGTAACTTATGAGTTTTAATGGCTCGTAAACATGAAGACTCTTCATTTTATGAAACCTCTTTAGTTCTGTAATCATAATTTAAAGAAGTGACTTTTGGTTATCCATAACTTGAGGACAAGTTATGAACACCATCATTAACATTAAGATCATGAATTAAACACACATGGAGGTTACACATAATTCCTATGATCATCTAAAAACTCATAAGAACATAAATTCATGTCAAGAAATTTTCAAGAAATCATATAAACATATACAATACTTGAAAATTAATAAAAGTCATGTAACATGGGTTAACATAATCATTATCATTTTGAAAAAAAGATTTTACTAGTCCAAAACAGATTGGGATAATGATTTTAATCCATTTCTAGCAACAAAACACGAAAAGACTGCCCAACACGCACCTACTCGTCGAGTGCATTATCCTACTCAACCAGTAGGATGAATTTTTTTATGGACTCCACGAGTCCTCCCCATGAACTCGGCGACTCCAGTCAACAGTGAGCAGAATTTTCGATTTTCAAGCAGTTTTGCATCAAGTATACAGAAATCGATCCTAGGCTATGATACCACTGTTGGTTTTGAGCATTCTAACACTTCCTAAGTGTACATGCAACCCTAATAACCTTGAATCTATCTTTTCTCTATATACATGCAAATTTCTTTTTCAAGGTTATCTCCTAACTAGCATGGCATGGGGAATAAATAAAACTTAAAACTAGTAGAAATACATACCTTGATGTTGCTTGGATTCCTTCAAGACTTTGTGAGCCTAGCACCCCAAATGTTGTGCCTCAAATGCTTCACACAACACCACAACACTTGGAATAACTTGAGAGAATACTTCT
This sequence comes from Lactuca saligna, assembly GCF_052625555.1. Lineage (NCBI taxonomy): Eukaryota > Viridiplantae > Streptophyta > Magnoliopsida > Asterales > Asteraceae > Lactuca > Lactuca saligna. The sequence goes on along the minus strand of NC_136424.1, from coordinate 146,558,799 downwards.
AGCACTCAAAATCGATTATGCCCTCTCTAGTAACACTAGGTCACGATTTTGCTAGCCAAAGGGTTCCTTTTATAGTGGTGTCACAATTAGGGTTTCATTAAGAAGACCCATAATTGTCATGACTCTTCATTTCTCACGACCCATGGGTTTCCAACTCCCATGGACTATCCATAGAGCTCCAAATAGTTACATCCATAACCCATAAACCATGGATCATTAATCCACCATAAAAGAATTGATGATTGTCATAATCAACCCTATATATTTAATTAGTCTCACTTTGATCACCAAATTAATACTAGATTAATACTTGATCAATACTAATTAAATAAAACTATTATTAATATATTAGAACTTATAATATATTAATAATCATAAGTGCCATATTCTCTCATTTAGTCTATCCAAGTATTGCAATGCCATGCAACCCAAATGGACCATGCCAGGTCGGGTCAAGTACATACCAAATATAGTTATGAAGTTAGACACTATATCCAACAAATAACCATGTCTCTTTCCAAACCCATGATTGTGTCTTAATTCTAAATTTTGGGACGAAATTCCCTCGAACGGGGGGGTAATGTTACAACCCAAAAAATTTTCTATCACGATAACCCGTTCCCGTTAGCGAAACCTGTCTATCTTTCAAATTTTCCGCTAACATTTTGGGTGTGGTCATTTAATTTACGACTTTTATAATGATCTTTTAAGTATCCAAACCCATTAGAAACACATGAAAACGCCCCAAATTATTATTTGGAAAAATTTTAGTTTTATTCCATCGGGTTATAAACAATTAAATCGGGTACGACCAAAAGCCCCGTTTAACGTCAGTATCCGGTAGAATTCCACCGAGTCCCAAACCCGAACCGTATATAAGGTTGACTGGGCTTCATTTGAAGCTTTTCCACTCTCTCTCTCTACTCTCTCACTAGAAACTCAAGTTTGATCCAAAAACCATCCAATTCAAGCTCCAAATCGGTAAGATAACTATCCAAGCTCACATATTAACATCTTTAGCCTTCAAATTTGTGTTTAGATTATGAAATAGGACCATAATCATGTGTTTACGGCCTGGAATAGCCTTAGTCCGCAAACACATACAAATGGGTTTTTGAGCCTTAAAACCCTTCCAAACCAGATTTGGAGCTTAGATATGACTTAGGGGCTTACAATATTGGACTTGGAACACCAAAAACTCATCATTTAAGGGCTAAACAAGAGTTTATGGCCCAAGCACATGCTTGCACCGTAAACACCCTTTCTTAGGCCGTAAACACCTTCTAAGGTGTTAAGATGACCTTTAAACACCTCCTAAGCCTTGGAATAAAGTCTAGAAGCAACCACCATTGTGTTAGGGGCCTTATTCGTCAAGAAAACCACTCCCTAAGGAGTTCACAGGCGTAAACGCCCCCAAGGATGGGTTCCTGGGCCGTAAACTCCTATAAATGGGTCAAATGGTGCCTTAACTTCATCCTATGACTTGTATATTGAGCTAGAAACACTTGTCATTGACCTAGGACCACCAAAACACACTTTGAATGGGTACATAAGAGTTTACCGCCGTAAACTCCTAGTTTACTGCCTTAAAACAAAGCGTAGCATTACCCCACATGATTTGTAAGACCATTAGTCACCCAAGAACCCCCCCCCCACAATGAGTTTACGACCGTAAACTCATGTGGAGTTGGTCTTTGGGCCGAAAACTCCATTACGAGTTTACTCTTGAAGAGCAAACTCCATATCCAAGCCATACACACCCTTAGATGCTACTCGGGTCACTCCTAACACTTGAAATATAGTGTTTTCGCACCTCAGAGGGTATATTCTATTATAAATAGTAGTTCAAGGTCTAATTAGATACAATTATGTATCTCTTCATATTACATAGGAACCTCACGCATTTTCAAGCCCCGGACTGATGTTTAGCATCCAAACCGACACATTCCTCGATTGGTGAGTTCATACCCCTACTCTTTTTCTGTGTTTTTCAAATGTTTTCAGGGGGGATACAAGCAAAAGTACAAGGAAATCTTGTACTCAAACTTATTATTTCAGTTCAAATGTTCATATTCTGTATGCTTTTAATATCGAAAACCGTATTAAGCAACAATTTGACTCGTAGGGTTAGCTTTCAAACTAATTGTAGATTTCTTTATAAAATGTTATAATCTATGTTTCATTTTAAAATTTTACAAAAGATTGATGTTAATCATAAACTAAGGTTACTATTAATAAAATACGCCTCCGGATAGTAACAGAACGACGAAAGTACAGCCCGTGGACACCTTGGATGACACCAAGACTTCGGAAATACAACTAGCGTACGCCTTCAGTGTCACCAGAGTTTCGAAAATAATTCGAAAGTATGCCTTTGGATATCGACAGAGTTTCGAAAATATATGCCTTTGGATGTCGACAGAGCTTCGGAAATACATCTAAAGTACGCCTTTGGAAGTCACCATAACATCGAATATACAAGTAATGCACGTCTTTGAGTGTCTCGAACATTCGAAAATACGGATAAGTAAAGTAGATATTCGATATTCAAGTGTAGGATAACCAAGATCTCAGAATACCTAACTAATACTACGAGTATGATTGATATTAGTACATAGCATTCCGAACCAAGAACTAACCACGACTTTTAGGAAAATAAGGGTTTTTCCTGGGATAATGAATTGTTCCTAACCAAACTGTAGAATAAATGAATAACTAAACTTCGAAATAAGAAAATATGGGATTTTCTTGGATTACGAACTGTTCCTAATTTGATTGTGTAATAAACGGATAACCAAACTTAACTTGACTGTGTAACGAATGGATAACTAAACTTTATTTATAAGAAAATATGGGATTTTCTTGGATAACGACTTTTTCAGAAAAACCAAAGGAAACTTGTTCATTTTCATAAAATAAACCACTTATGAACTCACCAGCTTTATGCTGATTTTCAAACTCCTTGTATTCTCAGGGCCACATTGGACAGGTACACATCGATCTTTTGGAGAAGACAGAGCATATAGAAGACTCATCTTAACTTTTTTTCATATGATATATGTGTATAACTTTTGTAACACTTTGTTTTCAAAACAATGTAAATATTTCTATGTAATGTAATGGTTGTGTTTACTACGCTTACTATGTACATTGGTTGCGATACTACATGACGTCCTCCGCTCCGGAACGTTTCCGCCATCGGTCTTGGGGTGTGACACCCCATGGCGAATTGCTCGATCTGATAAAACCCTTGTCTAGCAGCTCCTGCAGCTGCGTAGACAACTCCTGCATCTCAGGAGGAGCCAACCGATATCGTGCCTTGGCTATTGGAGCCGCACCACGAACCAGGTCAATCCTGAACTCAACCTGTCTCTCAGGAGATATCCTCGGAAAATCCTCTGGAAATACATCTGGGGACTCTCGTACTACCGGTACATCGTCAACTGTCGCCTTGACATTCTCCCGGGCATCTAAAACATAGGCGACGTACCTCGCGTAACTCTGCTGAAAGTAGCGCCTTGCTCTCGCTGCTGAACAAAGAATCGGTCCGCGTTGTGGCCTCTCGCCCTGAATCACTAACTCTCCCCCACTATGTGTGTGAACCCTCAGTAACTGCAACTCACAATCAATCACTTTCCCATTGGGGCTCAGCCAATCCATACCCACTATGACCTTATTCCCTCGCAGGGAATATGAATCAGGTCTACTGAAAACGGATCATCAAATAACCGCAGCGAACACCCCGTATGTACCCTCACGACCCTGATGGTCCTATCATCAGCTATCTCAACCTCAAGTGGATAGTCCAGCTCCCCCAGAGCTCTGCTAAACCGCTTGCTAAGCGCAAGCGAGACAAATGATCGGGTAGTCCCCGATTCAAACAATATTATAGCTGAAATAGCGTTCACTAAGAACGACCCTATATACAAACACATAACCTTGAGAAATACACAATAATAAATATAGAGATAAGAGGAAAAATACATACCCATCACCACATCAGGAGTCGCCCGCGCCTCCTCCGATGTCATCTGGAAAGCTCTACTCTTCGCCACCGGTGCCTCAACCCGACCCTGATGGCCGTTTGTAATCCTCAAATTAGTAGGGGCAGGTGCTGTCACTTTCCTTGCTGCTGCTAAACTCGATCACTAGGAAATTTTTATGTCCCCTCTGATTGCAATGGAAGCAAATCAGATCAGCTGGTGTGGTGGTGGTGGTGGTGGTGGTTGTACAATCTCTACTCATATGCCCGGTCTGACCGCACTTATAGTAGCTGGAGATCCCTGCCTTGCACGCCCCATCGTGCAATCTCCGACACTTTCCAAACTGACTATCGCTTTGTTGTCCTCTAGATTTGTGATCCGATACCTTGGGTTTTTTTTGCCTGAACTCCCTGTGCCAGATGCCGCCACTGGCTTTCTCTTCTTCTCCATCTCCAAATTTATATCTCTCTCACGAGTCCTCGCAATCATGTCATCCAACATTTTACAGTTGGACCGACTCACAAACTGTCTAATATCACTCCTCAACATCTCATGATAACGGCTCTTCCTCATCTCCTCATCAGCCGCATACTGAGGAACGAGAAGATCCCTCTCCCTGAACTTGGCAGTAATCTCCGCCACAATCTCAGTAGTCTAAGTAAGATTCTAAAACTCCCTCGCTAACTGTTGCACCTCGATAACCGGTGCAAACTCGGCTCTGAACTTGGTAGTGAAATCGGTCCAGGTCATCGTCTCGAGAGTCGCATCATCTCCTATGACATGCTCAATCTCCTCCCACCAATTACGTGCCTTGTCCTTCAGGAGACAGGATGCTATTCTAACCTTGTCCCCCTCGGGACATCTGCTAGTGCGGAAGGCATTAGCAACATCTGCCAACCACATGCTCTGAACTCCCTGAAAGTGAGGGTTTGCGACCCCATCATGGCTGCCACCTCAGCACGGAATGTGCTCAATCTCTCATCCATCATCTCCAATCTACCCTCCTTGATCGAATCGAAGATAGCATGAGTCTGCTCGAGTAAGATGTGAGTATCCTCTGAGGAGAAAACTCTCTAGTCTGCTCATCCAAATGCTCGGCCTCCTTGTCCTTAGCTGCTGAAGGCCTACTTGTAATGCCAATTAGCTACCATATGGATACTATCACATGCAACGAGGCTCGCATAATCCTTCGAGTAAGGGACTCATCTCTACAACGGTTAGGACTTAAACAAGAGCTACGCAATAGGGTCAAATCCAACACTCTGAGATTATTCAACCTTGATTGCAGGTGAATTAATGTATCCACCTAATAGCTAACTCCCATCACTCCAAGTCCCACAAAGCATAAAGCAAGCAACATTCAGACAAGGAAACTAACTCAAGCAGATTTTGTCCACATAACCATAAACTATATTAGCATATGATGCTAAGCTCCTACTATCAGGCAAAACCTAAACAAGCTATCCTACTATTTGATACTACCATGCAATTCTCGTAAAGCTGAAACACATATAACAGGCACATAAGGCATCCTACTAGATCCTTAGTCCTATTCTAGCATGTTGTTCTACTGAAACTGACAATCATAACACAAACTGGTATGGGTAATTTTGGGAGTACTTAGTTGAGCTCGGATGATCACATGCACCATACCCTTTTTCTCTTTTCAAATCTCTTTTCTTCTTTTTAAGTTTCTTTGTCAAAATTCTTTTCGAAAATGATTTTCCTTTTAAAACCTTATACTATTTCCTTAGTTTGAGTTCAGACACACCCGAGGGTGTGCCCGAATCCCTCAAACCACAGATTTGATACCAACTTGTAACATCCCAAAAATACCACCCAAAAATTTTTGTTTGAAAACTTTACTAAACCATAATATTAAATATCAAAAGATAAAAACCATGAATCGTGTATCTCAAAATGTCATAATAAATTAATCAAATCGAAACTAGTGTCAAGATCATATGAAAATATCGAAGACTAACTCTTGGGCTAAACTGTGGTGTGTGCCATGCCATCATCCCGAGCCCTTCCCTTTGCTAGCTGAAGTGCCTAAAACGAAAAACTGGAACTGTAAGCACGAAGCTTAGTAAGCTCCCCCAAACTACCAAATACCATATAATAACATATATGCACATATTAGGCCTTTCCCACTGCATCCGACCGAAGTCCAGAACTAACTAGGGACTCACCCACTGCATCAGACCGAAATCGGGAATTGCATCGAGCCAAAGTCCGGAACTAACTAGGGCCTTGCCCACTGCATCGGATCGAAGTTCGGAACTGCATCGGACTGAAGTTCGGAACTGCATACGGCCTTGCCCACTGCATGGGACCGAAGTTCGTAACTATATCGGGTCGACTCACCGAGTCCCTCTACACTCAGATCCATGAATTAAATCATTGAGTCCTTACTCTACTCTCTAAACAGACTTTCTACTACTGAACTGGGAATCTAGGACTCGCGACTTGACTCTCCGAGTCCTTTGCATGCAGTTTCTATTTAGTCGATTCTACTCACCTTCAGTGCATCCAATTCATAGATCTAGGTTTTTGGGACTATATGAACACCTAAATTTGCTAACTTTACGTGTATCTAAGAGGCAATGAAGCAATAACACTCAAACTTGGCCATTATGGGAGGTTACTTGACTAGAACAAAGCCATGGCTGCCAAGAGGTGGCCTTCTTGAGCTCCTGGAGCTCAAGTGTGGCTAGATCCGAGATATGGCTTGGTTACAAAACTTCATCACTAGGGATTTGGGGTTTTTGAGCTCAAAACCATCAATTGGGGGACAAACTAGATATAGCAGTACAATAATCAAGATAAACGCTTTATTACCAGAAAGGCTGGCCGAAGAGGAGTATAATCTTGATCTACTTCTTGTTCCATGAGTTCGTCTACCTTCTCCATATTTTTCTTGCTCAACAATACACCAAAAATTCCTTCACAAGGGCAAAGATCACTCACACACACTTCAAGGAGGCTAGGGTTTTGGGAGTAAGTCTCTGAGAGGTGAAGGGGAATGGTTTGGGGCTATAATGATGTTTAAATAGGATGCACACCCTAAAAATTAGAGCTTCATCCAGACTGGCGGACTTGCCGAGTCCGGAATATGGACTCGTCGAGTCGCCACACCAACTTCACGTGCTGACCCACTGCTACTCGATGAGTTAGGGCCACTGACTCGTCGAGTAGCTTCTAAAATAAGAAGAAAAATAATGTTTTAAATGCTTACCAGGAATGGGGTGTTACATCATCATAAAACCTCTTCCAAAACCTAGAAATAAACTGGACAGCTCATTCAGAAACCACAGTTACCGTCACCTCATGACGTGCCACAACCTTTCTGATATAAATCTCAGTCAACTTCTCAATACAAATACTCTCTTCAATTGGGATGAAATGCGTGCTCTTGGTCAAAGGATCCACAATGACCCAAATCGAATCCACTCTGCACGGAGTCCGGGGTAGCTTCGTGATAAAATCCATGGTAATATCTTCTCATTTCCATATGGGAATCTCCAACATCTGCATCTTGTTGTGAGGTCGTCGATGCTCTACCTAGACTTTCCTACATGTCAAGCACCGATCCACGTACCAAGCGACATCTCGCTTCATGAAAGCCAACAATAATCATGACGAAGATCCCTATACATCTTCGTCACCCCAGGATGAATAGGGAACCTAGACTTGTAGGCCTTCTCCATCAAAATATGGCGCACACTATACCAATACGAAACCCAAACTCACTGATGCAGAGGCAAAAATCCACAACTATCATAATGAAAGGATGCCACCTGGCCCATAATACGCTCACTCTTCTGATGCTCTTCCTTTATAGCCTCATCCCATGCCTCACGAATCTGTTCCAACAATGGAGTAATCACGGTCATCTTCAAACATATGTCTCTTATCGGAGTCGTGCTTGCCGACATGTTAAGAGCATCGGCCACCACATTGCCCTTCCCCGGTTGATAAAGGATTTTACAATCAAAATCCTTCACCACATCCAACCACCGACTCTGCCTCATATTCAGATTCGGCTGATCCATCAAGTACCTCAGGCTCTTGTGATTCATGTAATAGTACAACGAATCTTATAGAGGTAATGGCGTCAAATCTTAAGGGAGAAAACCACAGCTCCCAACTACAAATCATGTGTCGGATAATTTGCCTCATGAGGCTTTAGCTGCCTCGAAGCATAGGCAATCATGTGACCCTTTTGCATCAACACTGCCCCTAATCCTATGATTGAAGTATCATAATAAACCACGAAATCATCAACACCCTTAGGCAGGGTCATAATCGGTGCCACATACAACCGTTGTCTCAAAGTCTCAAAAGTTGTCTGCTGCTCAGTCCCCTAATAAAATGTAATCATCTTCTTGGTCACTCGGGTCATAAGAATAGCTATTATAGTGAAATTCTGCATGCATCTCCCTTAATAACCCACTAAACCAAGAAAACTCTAAATCTCAGATGGAGACCTCGGAACCTCCTACGACATCACGACCTTGACCTTGGCCGAATCAGCCAGAATGCCATTCTGTTTGACAATGTGCCCCAGAAACTGCACCTCGCGCAACCAGAACGCACACTTGGAGAACTGTATGAAAATTCACTCCTTCCTCAATGTCTCCAACACTTCCCTCAAGTGCTCCTCGTTCTACTCCAGAGTCTTGGAATAAACCAAGATATCATCAATGAATACAGTTACAGACCGATCCACCATTGGTTTGCACATGCAGTTCATGTGATCCATGAACATGGTTGGAGCATTGGTGAACCCTCACAACATGAACAGACCTATCATCTTCAATCTCGACATCTGACAAACAGTCCAACTCCCCTGAAACTCCAGAAAATCTCTTGCTAAGCACAAGTGATACAAAGGATCTGGTAACCCCCGAATCAAATAACACATGAGTTGACAACCCATTAACCAAAAAGGTCCCTATACAAGATCATAATAAACATAAGCAAAACAAGAAAACAATAAAATAAAGATATAACACACATACCAGTAACGACATCCGATGCTGCTCAGGCCTCATCAATGGTCAACTGAAATGCTCTACTCTTCACCGTAAGAGCCTCCGCCTTGACGTGGTGGGCATCAGTAATCCTCAAGGTGGCTGTATATCAGGCGCCACCACTGCTCCACCAGACAACCTCGAACAATCGGCCTTTTTATGGCCGATCTGGTTGCAGTAAAAACAAATCAAGCCCTTCTTGGGGTACTCCCTGCCCATGTGACCCGATTGGCCACAACTCTAACATACTGATCCTACTACTCGACATGCCCCACTGTGCGGCTTGTCGTACTTGTCACAACAACCCCAACCTTGTTGGTCTCTACTTGGAGCATCATAGATCTTGGGCTTCTCGTCCTGCCCCACTATTGTCTAAACCTGCTATGGCATCCGCTTCGTTTGGAGCTCTAACTAGATCTCCCCCTCACGGGCCTTTTAAATCATATCATTCAGGGTTTTGAACCCTGTTAAACTCACGAACCCCCTGATATCAACCCTCAACAAGGCATGATATCTCGTCTACCTCATATCCTCATCTGCAACATACTGTAGAACTAGAAATACCCTCTCCTTGAATTTGGTGGTGATCTCCACAATAGTCTCCATAGTCTACTGAACGTCCTGGAACTCCCTAACCAACTGCTACACCTCAATGGCTGGTGTAAACTCCCGATAAAACCTCCACACAAAATCCTCCCATGGTATTAATGTCACACCCACTGACCCTACCACACACGTAACCTCCTCACACCAGTCCCGCACTTGGTCCCTCAGCATGCATGATGTAAAACCCACCTTTTCCACCTCAGGGAAAAATCTTGTGCGCTGAGCATTCTCCAAGTCAGCGATCCAGTGGCGGCTATAAATAGGGTCGTTAGCCCAAAGAACTCAGGTGCTCCACACACCTTGAACTCCTGGAATGAGGGAGTTCGAGTCCCAATCTAACACACAACAATCTCAACTCGAAAATATGAAAGTCGCTCCTCCATGATCTCCATAATCCCTTCCTTGACGGTATTGATAAATCATCGGGGTGGCATCAACGATGTCACGAGTAACCTCAACTGTGATGAGCTTGCATAACCTCTCATTAATCGGTTTTTCACCTGAAAATAAACCTGAACCAGAACCCGAAACAGCTATCATTCTAGTATTTGCGCACCACATTTCGATTTGTTGTATGGGTGGAGATGTCGCACCCTGGTTTGTTGAGGTGAGGTCGGACACATGGTGATGGAATGGATGGAGGTAGTTCTGTAGAATACTAAGAAGATTCAGTAGATTAGGCAACAATTGCAGACCGCTCAGAGTCAGTAGAAGATTTATGCCAACAGACGTCGATCTGAGTTAGAGTTTTAGGTGGTGATATGGTACTCCTGAAGGTCTCACCCTTGAAGTATGTGATCCGCTTCAGGAAGAGGGGGAATTGGGTCCCCAATACATTGGGTTGTTCAGGATCATTATCGAGGTTGGTAAGGTAGCATATAGGCTAGAGCTACCGGAGGAGCTTAGTCAGATTCACAGCACTTTCCACGTTTCACAATTACGAAAGTCCATTATGGATCAGGAGGCAGTGGTGTCATTGGATGATATTCAGGTCGACAAGTTCATGAATTACATGGAGAGGCATGTGGCCATTCTAGAAAGGAAAACGAAATTCTACGGAACAAGGAGATAACTTTGGTGAAGGTGTTGTGGGAGCATCGGAGGGGATGCGAGTGGACGTGGGAGTTGGAGGCAGAGATGCTGGAGCACTACCCAACATTGTTCACGTCAGCGGACTTTGAGGATGAAGTCTAGTTCAAGTGCGGGATAATTGTAACGCCCTGGTTCTTAGGTATTTATATAATAATTTTCTTGATTTCAAGGTCTACTCGTCGAGTAGTAGCGGGTTGATCTACATATTTTAGTGACCTACTCACCGAGTCTAAGAAGGGACTCGACGAGTAGGAGCTGGCAGATGAAACCCTAAATTCTGGCTTAATGCACCCTATTTAAAGGATCATTGGCCTCCCCCAGCCTCACCTTTACAGATCCTTGGCACACTTAAACCCTAAATTTTGTGTGTTCGTTTCTTTGGTGTGTTAACGCTTGGAAGAGGAGTCTTGGTGAGGAAACACTTGGGGAAACAAATAAATTGAAGCTAGGAACTCGTGGGAAGCAAAGATCTACTTCAGTTGACATTCTCTTGAAGGTATTAGGTTGTCTCCTTGGCTCATTTCATCTATAATCTCTTTTCGATGGTTTTTAGGAAAAGTTTCTTGTGATTGAGACAAGATTTGAAGTTGCAACTTCAGATCTGGACTCCCTTTGGCCTCTAGATCCATAAAGTTATCAGTTTTGGCAAGTATGAGCCTTTCCTGAAGTGCAAGACTTCTTTGCAAGCTTGGTTTTGTCATTTTGACGCTTTAGAGCTTTGTATGCACATAATGTTTTCAACTTTACGTGATAAGCATGCCTTGGGAAGTTGGATCTGCAATATGGAGCCTTTGCATGGCTTAAAAAGCATCTGTATGGGTGAAGGACTGAAGGGACTCAGCGAGTGGCATAGTCAACTCGGGGAGTCTGATGAATATTGTCGTGAATTCAGCGAGTCAGATAAGTGACTCGTCGAGTTGGATGGGGTTTTACCAACTCTTGGACCTATATATGAACTTGGTGAGTTACAAGGGGAAGTCGACGAGTCGGCCATGGAGTTTACGGCCACAAACGTTAGGAACTCGATGAGTCACTCTAGTGACTTGACTAGTTGGTGAGTTATGCATGGAACTCGACGAGTAGTTGAGGGTACTCGATGAGTTGAAGTCAACATGAACTATTGACCTTGACAGTTGACTTTGACTTTGACCAAGGGTTGACCAGTTGACTTCTATGGACATTTTGGGAGCTTATCTTGCGAGTCGACAGTTGCGAGGTGAGTTATCCTCACTATATCAATAGGGTCTAAGGCACCAAGGTCGGCCCTTTATGATTTTATCCAGATTATGGCATGATTATGTTATTGCCTTACATCTTGGTAGGTAGGATGATATTATGCTTATGTTAATGACCTGGTTAGGTTAGTGTACTGATTGTAGAATGATGCTATGTTAGTGACCGGTTAGGTCTGTATTTCAGTCCTTTGGATGTTGCTATGATTTTTGATTTGTTAGATCAGTTAAGTGATATGTGATATGAGCTAGCATATGATATTTATGCACACATGTTTGTTCGATTGGGGGTTAGGTTGAGGTGGTCCAGCTTTGTGCTATAGGCCAACATACCCGGCGAGCGGTTTGGATAGACTGTAGGCCCAGCAAGGTGGTCCAGTCATGTCGAAGGCTCGGGAGCGGTCCAGATAGGTTGTAGGACCTGCGGGGTGGTCCAGTCAAGCTGAAGGCTCATTGTGCATGATGTTCTATATTTGTTATATGTTATGGTTATATTGGTATTGCGTTGGTATTTTGGGGTAGCTCACTAAACTTCCAGGCTTATTGTAAGTTTGTTGTTTCAAGTACTTCTGGTGATTGATGGAAGGCAAAGGCCTGATCGTACCGCTTCTCCTGCTGCTATGTTTCATGATTGGAAACTAGGATACTCTAATGATTATTATTTTGAAAACAAATTATGTAATGATTAAATGGTTTTTAAGTGTGTTGAAAAAGTTTTAATTTGGCATGATTTTATGGGTGTTACAAACATGAAACTGTAAGCACAAAGCTTAGTGAGTTCCACAAAATACCACATACCAAAATATATATAGGTGTCATGGACTATCCCCATGTTCTTCCCATGAAATCCCAAGGGCCAAATCCCGGTCATACATATAAGTGCCATGGGCTAGATCCTAGTCTTTCATGCAAGTATCACAGAGACAACTAGCATTCTATATAACAAGGTAACGGGTCAGCATTTGTACTTTTGACCCATGGATAAATTTAGAAAACTCACCTCACAGTTTGAAACTATAGCTGTACTGATAACTATTGTAAAAAGTTATCTCTACCGGTCACCTATACAATTAACTGGAACCCAAATATGAAACTATAAATTAAACTACCCAAGATTCCCTTAGGTCAAACTTGGTCAACCTTGGTAAAATTAAAAACTCTACAGTCTAGGTGCAAAAGTCAATATTTCTTCCCAACGGAGTACGCCCTGCGTACTAAGAGAGTATGCCCAGTGTACTTTGGTTTTGACTAAAAGCGGGGCGCTGACCGCGTATACACAATGCATCACCAGGTATGCCTAGCGTACATAACCCAGTCCTAAAACTCCATTAAGAGCTTATTTCATTAAGGTTTTATGACCACAAATCAGATCCAAGCCCAAAATGATGTCCTAAGTCGTAAAGTTTTTAATGTCCAAAACCCTAACTTCTTAACCCAATAAGACATCACAACTATTGTATGGAAGGGATAGAAAGGCCAAGATCAAATTTTTATGGTTCAAAATAGCTCTATAATGGATAAAGTTCCCAATTTTATTATAACATCCTGAGATTTAGTACGTATTCCCAAACTCACTTCTATCTTTACCTTATCATTTATAGTCATTGGGGTTGGAAATGAAGAGCCAACGTAAGTTAAAAGGCCATGTTTGCAAACTTGGGCCAAGAGGGAGTACGTTGCGCGTACATAAGAGTACGCTAAGCATACTAAGGTCCACCATAGTACGCTGGGCGTACACTTGTGTACGTTGGGCGTACTAATGTCAGGGGGAAATGCTAATATTTAGGGTTTGGGGCCTATATAAGCAACATTATGAGCATCAAAACCTCCCATACCCCAGCCTCCACAGATTACATTCGTCCTCCCCAAACCATATCCTTTCCTTTGTGTTTTTAAGCTTATTTGGTGTGTTCTTGAGTGATTTAAAAGGAAGGTATTGCATCAAAGTGTTGGAGAAGAAGATCAAGCTTGTAGATCTGAAGTTAGCTTGTGCTCAAGAAGCTCCAGAAGGTATAAATTTCCAAACTTTATGGATATATGCATAGATCTCATTGTTTTACTTTATTAGAAGCATTTCTTGTCCCAAAAGCCATAAGGTGGTGCATGTTGTGATTTGGACAGAAATGGTTGTCCTTCTTGACTCTTGAAGGGACATTAAGTGATAAAATGTGGTCACATTAGTTATATGTGTCCCATGCAAGGAGAAATTAAGGTCTTAATGGATTTAGACCAATCATTAAGAACTTTATGGATGTCAAAAGTGATAAAGTTCATGACTTTACGGATCCTAGGCATGTTAGGTCTCCACATCTGAAGTTTGGGCTTAATTGCTTAAGCCATTAAGCACTTAGTATGGTTTTGGCAAACTATTGAGAACACCAGCATAAATCCAGTACGCCCAGCATACTAGGTCAGCCACCCCGATGGTGGTCAACATCTAGACGAGTACGAGGCGTACCAAAGGAGTACCCCCCCACACATGTCCTCTAATGGGCCCTTTGACAAATGCACTTAGAATTTTGGGTTTTTTATGGACAACATGGACTTGGGCCTTTTATGGACTTTGTAAATAAGATATTTTTGTGCCGGATAGTGATAGTGGATCATGGGGTGAGTTCTAATTAGGAAGTTGGGCCCAATTTAGTAAATTAGGCCAATAATGGGCTTTATACGTGGATTTTCAAGTCAAGGATTGGGTATTTGAGCCTTGGCCTAATAAAGAGAATGGACTTAATGAATGGCATGGACATTTAGTCAAGAAGGTTATTTTGGGTATTAATTTGGTGTTTATTGTGTAATAGTTTGGGATTCCCGACGAGACAACAGTCATAGATTTACAATATTTCAGTACTACTTGCGAGGTGAGTTATCCTCACTATATCAACAGGGTCTAAGGCACCAAGGATGGTTATTTATGGATTGTATCTAGTTATGGCATGATATGTTTATTCGTTTGCATCCTATTAGTTAGGATGAGGTTATGTTTATGCTTAGTGACATGGTTAGGTCGGTGTCCTAGTTATTGGATGTTCCTATGCTATATGATCTTTTAGATCAGTTTGACTGTTATATATGTATGCAAACATATGATAGTTATGTGCACATGTTTGTTTTGATTTAGGATGGGTTGAGGCAGTCCTGCTTTGTGCTGAAGGCTGACATACCCAGGGTGGATCGGATAGGCTAGAAACCCAAAAGAGTATGGTAGTCAGACCGAAGGCCTGGCGAGTGGTACGGATAGGCTAACGGCCCTGAGAGGCGGTCCAGACGTGCCAAAGGATCGGAGAGTGGTCTAGATAGACTGAAGGCCTGCGAGGTGGTCCATTCGGGCTAAAGGCTCATTATGCATGTTGTTATGTATTTGTTGATATGATATGATTATGGTTATACGAGGTTGGTATTTTGGGGGTAATTCACTAAGCTTTCATGCTTACAGTTTCAATTTGTTGTTTCAGGCACTTCTGGTGATCGCGGGAGGGCGAATGCATAATCGTACCACTCCTCTTGTTGTTATGATTTTATGATTTGATACTAGGATACTCTGATATTTATTATTTTTAAAACAAACTATGTAATTTTAAATGGTTTTAAGCATTTTGAAAAAGTTTAAATTTCACATAATTTTTATGGGTGTTACAAGTTGGTATCAGAGCCATGGTTTGAGTGAATTGGAGGAACATTCGTGTGAACCAGTCTCAAATCAAGGAAAGATTTTCAAAATGGTTTTAAATGGTTTTCAAAATAAGTAAAGGAGGATGTAGGGTGTACGATCAGTCGGAGCCAGTAAGTAGACCCCAAAATACCATACAATTATTTGATTATGTGATATGTTAGAACAGCATGCTAGTACTAGCCTAGGGATCTTTAGGAAATTGCATCACAGAATTGCCTGATTACATGATGCCTGCTAGCCTTGGGTTTTCCTTATATAAGATTGACATCATTACTGTAGTTGCCTAGGTATGTATCACGGTTGTACATAATTAAGATCTTATAGCCCGAGAATGTTTGATTTGGCCTTATGTTATAGTATTATTGATTAGGGCTTAGGGTAGGATCTGGTATTCGAAAGTCTATATAGTCCAGCGTTAGGTATGATTAGCAGACACTAGTGCTGCAGGGGTTGGTGGAAGTTTAATGGATGAGTGAAGTTAAGCGACCACCATATGCATGTATATTGTTAGGGTGTTGTGATAATACTTGAGACAAATATGGGTAGGTATGGAAGGTAGTATGGGCCCGTACTACTGAAAGCACAGGACCCATACACGTAACAAGGAAGTCACAACCCCTAGGGTTTAGTCGGGAGTTGATTCCCAGTTATTTATGTGGATTGTCTGATATCTTACTGTTATATTTTTAGTATAGTGCTTACGAGGCGTTTTGTGTCTGGATCCGGATCGGGATCAGGGCAGGGACATCAGGAGGCCCCAACAGTGCCTGAGGTTATCGGCCAAAAGGGGCCAGTGTTGACAGAGGATCGAGTCCGGGGTCATATTCTGGAGTTGTTTGGGTCTGTCAAGACCTATATGATGGAGTACTTCGATGACAGATACCCAGCCCTTGCGGAGATGGCTGCCACTGCAGTTGCATCAACTATAACAACAGAAGGAGAAGGAGTAGGAGCCAGTTGGGGATAACAGTATAGGGACTTCGATAACACGAAGCCACCTACTTTTGATGGGACTCGGGACCCCATCAAGGATATGAGGTGGGTTTCTAATGTGGATGGGTGTTTCTTTACTTGTTCGTGTCCTACTGACCAAAAGGTCAGGTGTGCTCTGAACCTGCTTGGGTCCGGAGCCAAGGACTGGTGGAGGTTGACGAGAAGATCATACACGGATGATCAAAGAGATGTTGTTACTTGGGAGCAGTTCAGGGATATGTTCCGCACCCGATACATTCCACGGGTTGAGTGGGAACGACTGGCTCAAGAGTTTTATGAGTTTGAGATAGGATGGGGAATCGGTGACGGAGATCAGTCGTATGTTCACAGAGAGGGCGTTGTTCTGCCTAAAGTTTGCTTTTGAGCAGGCTCAGATGAATCGTTATCTGAGCATGCTCAACACTGACATATGATATTTTATGTTTACCCATTGATGTGATACTCTACTGGAGCTATAGTAAGCCGCTAGGCGGCATGAGTTAGAGATTGATCTGCAGTTGAGGGAGTAGAAATAGGCCTTGATACAGTCTCAGCTGGTGCTGAAGTGGTCTAATACCTTTGACTCTAGGATCGGGGGTTAGCAGATCCATACTTGTGGAAAGTGCAGCAAGGGTCATTCTGGAGTTTCTCAAGCGGGTAGTAGGTGTCGCAAATGTGGCAAGGAGCGGTACTATGCAAGGGACTGTCGCTAGTCCGCCCCTACATCGGATATGAGGATATGGTATCATTTTCATTAGGTTGGTAACGTGAAGACCAATTATCCACAGTTCGCAACCAAGCCGGTGCAGGCTCCAGCACCGGCTACATTGAGGGTTATGGATGGGAGGCTAGTTAAGGCAGAGCCTCCTAAGGCTCAGGCGGTGCCTTCCAGGTTACAGCCGAGGAGGCCAGGGCGGCACCGGATGTGGTTGTTGGTATGTTTCTATCCTTTAACTCATTTATTATATATGTGTTAGGCTTATCTGTTGTACCTATGTTTAGGTACATTTTTAGTGAACTCCTTGCCTGTATTCGTTTTATTTGACTTGGGTGTGAGTCAGTCTTTCGTATCTCAAACATTTAGTAGGGAGTTTAGTGTGCCAGTAGGGAAGCTAGAGTGTCCGTTGCGAGTCTCTATCTCTAACGAACACAGAGTTTCTACTTCTTCAGTCTACCGAGGATGTGAGTTGAAGATCTTCGGAGTGTCCTTTCCAATGCATTTAATTCTGATTACCATGAGGGAAGTATTCGTGATTGTGTGGATGCACTAGCTTAGTCGATGTGGTGCCATGATAGATTGCGAGGGCTAGCAAGTGGTAGTTCGAACCCCAAGAGAGGGAGAACTGATTGTATATGGTGAGGGCACCAGAGTGGGATCAGGGTTCTATTCAGCTGCCAGAGCTCGGCAGTATATTCAGCAAGGGTGTGCGGGTTATCTGGCATATGTGGTGCATATACGAGCCAGGGATCAGATTTCGGTTTTATAGGTTCTAGTAGTCAAGGAGTTTGTTGATGTGTTTCAAGAGGAGTTGCTAGGGATACCTCCGGAGAGGCAAGTCAAGTTTTGAATTGACCTGGTGCCGGTTGCCCCTATCACCAAGGCGTTGTACGGTTTCTGCCACCCGAGATGCAAGAGTTGTCATCACGGCTACAGGAACTGTTGGGCAAGCAGCTCATTTGACCTAGTAGTTCTCCATGGGGAGCACCGATCCTCTTTGTTATGAAGAATGACTGTTCGCACGAGATGTGCATTGATTATAGGGAGTTGAACAAGTTAACAGTGAAGAACCATTATCTACTCCCGAGGATAGATGATCTTTTTGATCAGTTATAGGGTGAATCTTGGTTCTCCAAGATAGAATTGAGGCCAGGGTATCAACATGTCCGGGTCATAGAGGAGGACGTCGAGAAGACCACATTTCTGACTCGTTATGGTCATTAAAAATTCATGGACCTAATGAATCAGGTCTACAGAATGATGCTTGATCGCTTGGTCATAGTGTTTATTGATGATATCTTGGTATATTCCAAGACTCGAGAGCAGCACGAGGAGCACCTCAAGGAGTTATTGGGAGTTTTGAGACGAGAAAGACTATATGATAAGTTCTCGAAATGTGAGTTTTGGTTCCGAGAGATCCAGTTCCTCGGGCATCTCGTTAACCAGGATGGGATTTTGGTCGACCCAGCCAAAATCTAGGCAATCGTGCAGTGGGAGGTGCTGAGATCTCCCTTAGATATCAGGAGTTTTCTGGGATGAGTAGGGTACTACCATAGATTCATACGGAATTTCTCCAAGATTTCAGTACCTCTCACTCGTCTGACGAGGAAGGGATGGATTTCCGGTGGGGCCCTGAGCAGTAGAGGGTGTTTGAGACCCCCAGTCAGCGTTTATGTGAGGCTCTAGTTTTTATTCTCCCAAAGGGATTTGAGGATTTAGTGGTGTTCTGTGATGCATCCATCACAGGCTTGGGGGGCGGTCCTCGTACAGAGAGGATGAGTGATAGCCTACACATCACAGCAGATGAAGCCACATGACGAGATACCCTACACATGATTTAGAGATAGGAGCGGTGGTGCTCGCTCTCAAGATATGGAGACATTACCTATATGAGGTCCGTTGTACCATATGAACGGATCACAAGAGCTTGATACATATCATGGATCAGCCGAACCTGAACATGAGGCAGTGTAGGTAGTTGGATGTAGTCAAGGACTACGATTACGAGATCCTTTACTACCTCGGTAATGTGAATGTGGTGGCGGACGCCTTGAGCTGCAAGTCAGCTGGGTCTTCTACCCTAGCAATATGTATGAGGATAGCGGTAGATTCTCCGCTTGTGAGTTTGATCAGAGATGCTCGGGTTGAGGGCATGCGACCAGGGAACTGGAAGCTGGAGAGGATCAGGTATAAGAACACCCAGTTTGTGCAGGATAGTCGAGGATTATTAACCCGATGCGGTCGGGTATGGGTTTCAATGTCTGGTGGGGTCAATCAGACAGTCATAGAGGAGGCTCATAAGTCTCACTTCTCTATTCACCCGGGGGCCACCAAAATGTACAGAGACCTAAGTTTAATTTACTGGTAGCCATGTATGAAGCGAGAAATCACTTGGGATGTCAAGAAGTGTTTGACCTGTAGGATGGTCAAGGCCGAGCATCAGAGGCCGCTTGTTATGCTACAGCTCCTAGAGGTTCCCATGTGGAAATGGGAACAAATCACGATGGATTTCATTACCAAACTATCGAGGATGGTGAAGGGATTTGATGCTATATGGGTCATCGTAGATATACTAACCAAGATTCCCCATTTCTTGGCCATACGGGAGAGTTGTTTGGTCGAGAAGTTCGTCGACGTGTATGTTCGCGAGATCATCGCTCACTATGGCAAAATGTGGTGCATGTTGTGATTTGGAAGAAAATGCGATGTCCTTCTAGACTCTTAAAGGGACCTTGAGCGATAAAAATGAGGTCTCATTCGTTGTATGTGTCCCATGCATGGAGAAATAAGATCTTAATGGATTTAGACCAAGCATTAAGAACTTTATGGACGTCCAAAGTGATAAATTTCATGACTTTATGGATCCTAGGCATGTTAGGTCTCTAGATCTGAAGTTTGGGCTTACATGCTTAAGCCATTAAGCACTTAATAAGGTTTTGGCAAATTGTTGAGTACCCCCATCATATATCCAGCACGCCCAGTGTACTGGGTCAACCACCCCAATGATGGTCAACATCTGGATGAGTACACCCCGCGTACCAGAGGAGTACGCCCGGCGTACATCTTCTATTGGGACTTTGTCAAATGGTCTTCGGATTTTAGGTTGTTTATCGACTAAAGGGAATCGGGCCTTTGCTGGACTTTGTAAATAAGATATTTTGTGCCTGGTAGTGGTAGTGGATCATAGGGTGAGGCCCAATTGGGAAGTTGTGTTCAATTTGGTAAATTGGGCCGATAATGGGCTTTATATATGGACTTTCAAGTCAAGGACTGGGTATTTGGGCCTTGGCCCAATAAAGAGAATGAACTTAGTGAATGGTGTGGACATTTAGTCAAGAAGGTAATTTTGGGTATTAATTTTGTGTTTAATGTCACACCCCCGAACCAGACGGCGAAAACGTCCGAGGGCTCGCATGACTTCAATTGAATATCATCACAATGAATATACATGAAACATAACATAAACATCACCATGCATTAATACATTACAACTGACAATGTTCACATCAAGTACATTGTCTAAATATTACATTTCCATAGCATAAATTGTTTGATAGTTTTCAAAACATAACATCCTAACATACTTGGTGTTACTCTTCAGCTTACTTGTTACCTGAGAATACAAGTTATTTTGAAAACGTCAACATTAGGAATGTTGGTGAGTTTCTAAGCATGACTGTTATGAAAATGTTTTGTGCAGTTTGTAAAACCCAAAAAGTCCGATATTTTCTGAAAAGATAATTGTTTATACTAAAGTGTGAAGATCCATAAGTTTATGCATGAATGATTTCAAAAAACATATAAATGAGAAGTTTTGCATTATAGTTATTGAAAATAAAGTGAATGGTGTTGATTTCCTCGAAAAACCCAATGTTTTCCGATAATATAATATAATTGATTCGAATTGTTAAACTGTCACAACGAATTCTTTTGAACTCCCTTGATTACTCAGATAGCATTGGATTTATTTATGTGAGTCATTATAACCATGCATGATAATGACTAGTTCGTTTGTATTGGCATTCTAGCGAACACTAGAATTGTTCTTAAGAATATGTCACCCTAGACTAGTTGAGTCTAACTGTAGCGAACAACTGAGGTGTGGGGGAGTCACCCCCGTATAAATCTATATACACACTCTCGCTCTCCCTCCAGGAGACTTCGATTATAACTATAGAATACGACCGACACTTATTGGTGTCGCCCGTTATTACTCACTTAATCCAAATGAATTTGATTAACCTTGATTAACGATCTGATTTTTGTTTACTTGAATAGCCGGTAAGTCTAACAAACGAGGAGAAGAGGACGATGATGTCCTACTAATCACGCTTGTTATAAGGTTGTCGAGTATACGAAGGACACGTTGGCCCATTTTGCATATGATTTACTTGGACCTTACAAGCAATGTTAATGGGCCACTGAGGCCCAATAGCACGTAAAAGCCATTGAGGGTCCCTTAAAAATGTAATTGGGTCACAGGAGGCCCAATAAACATTTATTCTTATTGTTGGGCCCAAAAGTCATGTTAATGGGTCATGAAGGCCCAATAAGCATCATTAGAATCATTCAAGCCCAACAATTTGAATATCTACTTGTTTTATGTATAGTATAATTGTCGTAAGTTTGATTGAACAATTGTTAAATCGCAGAGGCACGAAGTTTGTCGATTGTTTATAACGATATATTAAAACATATGTATATTCTTCATTCTATTTTCATAAGTTATAACTTGGTATTTTGACCCAAATATCTTAGTAATAAAATAATTGAGTAAAAAATATTGGTTTGACCTATTCAGCCCTTCTTTAATAAAAATGACAATCTTAGTCCCTTTTTATAAAAAAATAACATTTTAGGTCCTTAAACTATTTTCTTCACATTTTTGGCCCATAGACTTATTTAAATAATGCTTTTAGCCCAACATTTACTCTTTGGCTCTCGGCCGAAGATAAGAATAAGAAAGGGAAGAAGAGAGAGGGGTGAAGGGATGGATGCATGGAGATATGTGAACTTGCATGGAAGTCCATTATGTAATAAGGAGGTGGCTAACCCTCCTTAATCCATTAATTTCCTTTTAATTTCCCCTTTATATATATATATATATATATATATATATATATATATATATATATAATCAGGCAGAGAGAAGGGGAAGAAAAGGAGCAAAAAGGTTTTGGGCTTTTACGCGTGAGTCCAAAATATGAGCCCAATTTGGTGGTTTTCGGCCCATTGGGCCTTTAGAGTAGCTCACGGCCCATTTTTTGTATAAGAGAATGGATTTGAGTCCATTAGAGCTAATTGAATTAGTTGTGGCCCAATAAGGTCCATTAAAGATAAACTAGTCCATTTTAGGCTTAGAAGGCTCAAAAAGGTTAAGTCTCATGAATGTGGGTCCAATTAGAGCCCATTTAAGAGTTCTAAGCCCAAAATAGTCAAATTGGAAGCATATTTTCCCATTAGGCCCAATAAGGAAATCCTAGTCCAAAATGGACTTAAACTGGGATTTGTAATGTTTCCAATCTTTAGTCGACTATTTGAAGTGTTTTTATAGAGTATTTGATGAAACTTTGGTTGTTATTGAATAAGCATCATACATGCTTTCACATTTTTGGTTCACAAATGTTATCATTATTGTTTTACTCTTATGTTGGTCTCGTGATGCTTTTAACAACACCTGATCCCCGAATCAAATTTTCAAGGGCTTTCTCCCTATATCAGCATAAAACTTCTATCAGTCTCGTGATGCTTGAAGTCGTGCTCTGATCTGAATTATCTTCTCGGTCGATTCGCGTATGATTTCTAGTCCCGTTAATGCATTGCTTGATGTCCGTCCTCTTGCTAGTTGAGTGTCACCTATCTCAGCCTAACACAACGGTGATCTACATTTACGCTCATACAATGCCTCAAATGGAGCAACTTTGATGCTTGAGTGAGAACTCTTGTTGTACGAGAACTCAATTAAAGGCAAGTGGGTATCCCACAACCTTCCAAAATCTATCACACATGCGTGAAGCATATCTTCAAGCGTTTGAATGGTTCGCTCGATTTTACCATTCATTTGTGGGTGGTAAGCAATGCTCATGTCAAGTTGTGTTTCCATAGCTTTCTGAAGTGATTGCCAAAAGCGTGAAGTAAACATACTATCTCTATCTGAGATGATAGATGTTGGTACTCCATGGAGTCTCATGATTTCCTTGATATAGGTTCTTGTCAGTATTTCTATTTTGTATGTCTCTTTTATTGGCAGGAAATGAGCGGATTTTGTCAACCTGTCGACTATTACCCATATGGTATCCAAGCCATCTGTTGTCTTGGGTAGTTTGGTCACAACGTCCATCTTAATCCTTTCCAATTTCCACTCAGGTATTATTGGTTGTTGTAATAATCACGAGGGCTTATGATATTCTACCTTTACTTTAGCATAGGTGAGGCACTTGCTAACATAAGTGGCAATTCCTGTCTTCATGTTAGGCCACCAATAATGTTGCTTGATATCCAAGTACAATTTATCTGAACCCGGATGGATGGAGTATCGTGTCTTGTGGGCTTCATTCATAACTACTTATCTGAATCCCCCAAGTTTAGGGATCCAAATTCGGTTCATGAAATAATATGCTCTGTCCTCCTTAGCTTCGAAATTCTTTTCCATCCCACGTAATGCTTCGCCTGTTCTATTTTCTCTCTTCGTAGCATCGAACTGGGCTGCTTTGATTTGCGAGGACGGATAGGATTGAATGGTTATTGAAAGAGTTTTTACATGATGATTTGAGTATTCTTTCCGACTGAAGGCATCAGCTACCACGTTAGCTTTTCCTGGGTGGTACTTGATTTCACACTCATAGTCATTTAGCGGCTCAACCCATCTTCGTTGCCTCATGTTTAACTGCATTTGATTTAAAATGTGTTGGAGACTCTTGTGGTTAGTGAAAATGGTGCACTTTGTACCATAAAGGGAGTGCCTCCAAATCTTCAAGGCAAAGACAACTGCTCCCAATTCAAGATCATGGGTGGTATAATTCACCTCATGTGTCTTTAGTTGTCGGGATGCATAAGTTATCACCTTCCCATGTTGCATGAGTACACAGCCTAAACCTTGATTTGAAGCATCGTAATAAACTACAAAGTCCTCTGTTCCCTCTGGCAGAGATAGTACCGGTGCATTGTAGAGTGGTTGCTTTAGAGTTCGGAATGCAGCTTCTACTATCCATTCAAACGGTACAACCTTTTGTGTAAGCATGGTAAGTGGCTTAGGTGTTTTGGAGAAATTATGGATGAACCTCCTGTAGTATCCTACGAGACCTAAAAATTGATGAATCTCTGTGGGTGTCATTGGAATCGCCCATCCATCAATGGCTTTGACCTTAGAAGGATCCACATATATCTATTCTTGACTAACAATATGACCCAAAAAGTTCACACTACAGAGCCAGAACTCACACTTAGAGAGTTTTGCGTATAACTTATTGGTTCGTAGGGTTTCCAAGATTTGCTGGAGATGCTGGCCATGCTCCTCTTCGCTTCGAAAATAGACTAGGATATCATCGATGAAAACAATGACAAAATTGTCGAGGAATGGTCAGCAGATTGAATTCATCAGGTCCATGAATACGGCAGGGGCATTCGTTAGACCGAAGGGCACTACAACAAATTCGTAATCTCCATAACGAGTTTGGAAAGCGGTTTGGGGATATCCTCTTCCTGGACCTTGATTTTGGGGTATCCGGATCGCAGATCTATCTTAGAGAAGTAACTTTCTCCTTAGAGTTGGTCAAATAGATCATCGATTTGCGGACGTGGATAGTGGTGTTTGATGGTGAGATTGTTTAATTCCCTGTAGTCAATACACATCCTAAAGTAACCGTCCTTTTTCTTGACAAAGAGAACCGAAGCTCCCCAAGGTGAGAAGCTGGGTCGGATAAATCCTTTGTTCAAAAGCTCAATGAGTTGGCTGCCCAGTTCTTGCATCTCAGCAGGAGCTAACCTATAGGGCGATTTACCGATGGGTGTAGCTCCTGGCACAAGGTTAATTCGGAACTCGACTTGTCTTTCTGGGGTATCCCTGAAGATCTTCGGGAAAGACATCCGGGAAATCGCAAGCTACAGGGATGTACTGAATATTGACCTCCTCCTTGGACTTATCCACTATGTGAGCCAGAAACATCAAGTCTTTCTTTAGTAGATACTTCTGTGCCTTAATGCACAAGATAAGACGAAGGTTCGCACTGGATTTGTCTCCGTATATAATTAGGGTTTCGTGATTTGGGAGGTGAAGGTGAACGGCCTTCTCGTGACACATAATTTCAGCATGGTGGGAGCTTAACCAGTCCATGCTGATAATCACATCAAAACTCCTAATGTTTACAGGCATCAAGTTTATTTGGAAGACATGCTGATTTAAGGTCAGGATACATCCTACGTAGATTTCCCCAATTGATTATGTTTTCCTAGTAGCCATTTCCACTGTAAAGGTTTCATTAAGCTTTTGGGGTTGTTTTTTTAGCAAGTGCTTGAATTTATTACTCACAAAGCTTCGTTCTGCCCCGGTATCAAATAGGATGCATGCATACGTGTGGTTTAGGAGAGACGTACCAGTAACAACAGTGGGATCCTGAACCGCTTCTCCTTAACCCATGGTTAGCACTCTCCCTGCTCCTCTATTCCCAGGGTTGTTGACGTTGGGGCAGTTTTGATAGAAATGGCTGGTCTTTCCACATCCATAACAAGTGTGGCTTGGCCCCGCGTTGTTACCGATGTTGTTGGTGTTGTTTTTGTAGTTGCGGTTGTTGTTGTTGTTGTTTTTGTTTCCCTGCTGCTGGTTCTAGGGAGGATAAGTCCTGCAGTACTTTGTCGTGTGACCCTTATGATTGTAACTGGTACAATTCATCTCCCTACATTCGCCATTGTGGTGGAGATTGCACTTGTTGCACTTTGGGAGATTCCCGGAGTACTGCCTAGGGGCACTTGGAGTGGATGAGACTGGAGCATGTGGTGTGGAGGGAACTTGGGTGGTTGCAGCATTGACTATCATTGTTTATTGTTTTTTCGACAATTCTGAGCCTTGTTTCCCCTTTGTCTTCTTATTCTTTCCTTTCTTGTCGTCACTCTCCTTCTTGTTATTGTGGTCGTACAGCTTCTTGGCCAACCTCTTGGCACTATCGAAGGTTTTGGGATTTGAAGCTATCACATTTCCTTGAATTGGGGAGGTTAACCCCTATATGAATCGTTCGATTTTCTTTCCCTATGATGTAATCATGCCAGGGCACAATAGAGACAGTTCGCTAAACCTGGATATGTATGCATCAATGTCGGAGTTTCGAACGGTGAGATTCCCTAACTTTTGCTCCATTTTTTGAATTTTGCCACGCAAGCAATATTCAGCCATCAGCATTTCTTTTAACTCCGCCCATGGCATGGCATTGGCTACAGGGAATGTCATGGCCTCTACATGTCCATTCCACCAGGTGAGAGCTTGGTCAACGAATGTGCATGCGGAAAACTTTAATTTCATCTCCTCGGGGCATTCACATATCTCGAACACCGATTCCACCTTTTTAATCCACCTCTTTAGGGTTATCATTCCTCCTGTGCCATTAAAGGTTCGTGGCTTGACATTGGTGAAATCTTTGTAAGACCATGTCTTGGTAGGCCCTTGATTTATTCTATTGTTCGAACTTCCAGCCCCTTGTCCATTGGCTCCACCATTGTTCACATTATGGATCTGTGCTAGCGCCGCTGTGATTGCCACAGATACAGTTGCTTGAAATGCAGCTGAGTTGATTTTTGGAGGTATCGGCTCAGGGTTTCCACGGGCATGTCATTGTGGCATCTTTCTCTCATGGAGCGAAAGATGGTGAGTGCCTAAAATTTTGTGAGTTCGTGGTCCTATAAACTAGGTGTATAGCATGTACTCAAGTGGTTTCATATTAAAATACAATCATGGAAACATAACACATAACAGATAACATCACAATAGACCACATAATTTCCACTAATAATAACCGTACTTTAATACATGAAAATTTGCTCGAAAGAGCATACATAATGGATACAAGTTTGGTAGTGTAACGACTCTATGAGTAGTGTAATCACTTAAACATAGAGTCGATGGTACATAGCATAGATCATAGTACTAGTAGGGTAAAGTTGGTCCTAACATTCTAAGGAGCATCCGACGACGGTAGCGAGGTCATATACCCAAGTTTTGTGCCAACAACTGGGCCATCTTAGTCATTTCTCTAATGAATTCATCTCTTTCCTGCTCATCCTGCATCGCTCGTGCTTCCATGGCGAATAGTTGTTGCCACAGAGCGGCTATCTCAGCATCCGGAGAACGATTCTCTCTCGCGGGATTCCCTGGTGGGGCAGGGTGGTTCTGTTGCGTCTCGCTGGTAGGTGGTGCGAAGGGGGTATCGTTCTTCCTCCATGTCGTCATCGATTCCATCAATCTCGTAGTCTGTGTTTGTGTACTCGTCAGGCCCAACGTCGTGTGCTCCCCCCTGATCTCCCTTGAGTTCATCCTCGATCATTTTGTGGGCCATTAAGACCTGATGAAACTGAATGCCCTGGTGCTCCCCTTCCATGATGACTGAGAAGAGGTATATGAATAAACTATTATTACCCCTAAGGTTTTTTTTAATTCATATATTTTTAAATGGTTAAGTTGATGCGCTCTTCTTCATCACAAAGGGGTATGTTTTTAAGTTTACTGACCATCGCGATTTCCCCAGGGCATGTCATAGTTGTATTCCGGATGAAATGTAGTTGATCAGGCTACATTCGTCCCCTTAATGCAACTATTAACAGTCTCGGCTTAACCGAGATGCCAGTATCATCTTATTTGATTTGCTATTATGTTCTTCTTCTTATATCGCACAAGTAAAGGTGTTTTATTGTTATATTTTATTTGTTTTGTTCAGAGTTGTTTTAGTCCCTATTTGGTTTATAGTTGCATATCAATGTGTAGTTGGATATGCCAGTTCACTATAACTAGAGCTCTGATACCAACCTATCACACCCCCGAACCAGATGGCGGAAACGTCTGAGGGCTCGCGTGACTTAAATTGAATATCACCACATTAAATATACATGAAACATAACATAAACATCACCATGCATTAATCGTTTACAACTGACATTGTTCACATTAAGTACATTCTCTAAATATTACATTTCCATAGCATAAATTGTTTGAATGTTTTCAAAACATAACATCCTAACATACTTGTTATTAATCTTCAGCTTACCTATTACATGAGAATACAAGTTATTTTGAAAACGTCAACATATGGAATGTTGGTGAGTTCATAAGCAGGGTTGTTATGAAAATGTTTTCTGCAGTTTGTAAAACCCAGAAAATCTGATATTTTCTGAAAAGACAATTTGTTTATACTAAAGTGTGAACATCCATAGGTTTACGGATGAATGATTTCAAAAGGGGTCCTTGTTGCGCCATTTGATAAAGGGATGGGCCAAGAGGGATGCTCATGTCCCATGGCACTCCCTTTTGCATCATGCATGTGCCTATTGGTCCATGGTGATGTTGTTGCTCCAAGATTGATTTTTGTGCACCATACTTGATGCTATTGAGCCATTTATATCCTTGTTGCACCATCAACAAGTTGTTGCACCATCAAGGACCATCTTTGTACATGATGCACCATATTGATTCCTTTTTCGTGCCATGTTAATCCAAGTATCCCTCAAGTATAAATAGGAATGCATGCTAGTTCATTTTGTATCTTGAATTCTAGAGTGGTAGGAAAATCTCTATGTAAGTGTACTTGAAACAAATTTTGAGAGTGTTGGGTCAAAAATATGGTTTATACTTTGCTTTTCTAGGAAATTGTATTTTTCTATAATGTTTATGATTTTACGGTCAGGTTTACGACCCAATGGGTGTTTACGACCGTAAACTCATTTACGGCCCATGTTCACCAAGCCCATATTCTCCAAGTATAAATATAGGTGTTAGGGTGAGGATTAAGATTTGATGAACACCAAGGAACTTAAGTGTGTGCATTTGAAGGTGTTCTAGAGAGAGAAACTAGAGAGAAGTTTTGTGTGTGTGAATCTTTGTATCCGGATCTTCATTCTAATCATATCATACATAGATTCATCATCTTCTTGTTCTTCTCCTTCTCTTCTATTTGATCTGACATCATCCGTTTGATTGGGATTCCGCACCATCAAACGGATTTGATTGATACACAAGCAGATTGGGGACTTACAATTGGTATCAGAGCTTGGTTGTATCAATCCATTTTTTCAGATCTGAAGCCGATTTGATCTTATTTTGAAGAGATTTTTGCATTTTTCGGTAAATCTCGCAAAATTAAGGGGGGTTTCTTCTTCGCGTTTTTCCTAAAAACGAGTTTTTGATCGAGTTTTGTAGCAAAAAGGGTGAGAAAACGTTGTTTTTCGTCAAGAAGAGTGTTTTCTGAAGAGTTTACGGTCTTTGAAGGAGAGTTTACGGTCTTTGAAGGGTTTATGGGCCAGAGTTTACGGCCGGAAACGTGTTTACGGCTGGAGTTTATGGTCGGAAACGTGTTCACGGCCGGAGGAGGTTTGCGGACAACGGTTTACGGTGGCGGTGTGCGACCTCGGCTCGGCAGAACGGCTTGGAAGACGGCTCGGTTCAGCAAGGTCTCTTGATCATCAGCGCACTTCAATAAACAAGGGGAACAAATTTGGGGATTGCCGGGGATCGAACCCGCAGCCTCTAGTTGAACATCACAGCGCTTTACCACCTCATCTAGCTGACAACTTGCTTCATTACTCCGAAAATTAATTCATAAAGTGTCCCTCTCGGTTCCATTTTCGCAATTTGACAAAATCAGCCCAAAAAAATTAAAAATTTTATTTTTAAAATCCTTTTTCAACCCAAAATATTTTAATTTTTAATTTTGACTTTTTACTTAAAATTTTGACTTTGACTTTTAAAGTTTGACCTTTGACTTTACACTTTGACTTTCTCGTTTGACTTTTAATTTTTTAAATTTAGCTTTTCGGTTTGACTTTTAAGTTTGACTTTTCAAATTTGACTTTTGAGTTTGACTTTTTAAATTTGACTTTTAAGGTTGACTTTTGAGGTTTATAGTCAAAGGGCATTTTTAAATTTAAGTTTGACTTTTAACTTCTAGTTGTGCTTTTAATAGTTTTTTTGAAGTTGACGAGGGAATTGAAAACATGAAAGAGAGTCGTCAAGAGATGTTAAGACAAAACTTCAACATGTTTGATTATATCCCTGGAGAAACCATCGAAACTCAGTTGCACCGATTTACTACACTCACTACTGAGATGAATATAGCTAGGATCTTCTTGTCCAAATCTAAGATAAACAAAAAGCTATTGAATTCACTTCCGAAATCGTGGGAGATGAACATGGCCATCATCAAGAAGACAAAAGATCTCAATCATTTTAGTGTTGCTGATGTAATTCAAGAACTTGATGCTTTGAAGTGTAGAGAAACAATGAGTCCTGAAAACATTCCGGTCACTGAAGTTACATGTACTCCAGCTTGTGAAGCCACGATTAAATTTCTTCGGGAACAAAATGATTTATTTAAAAGAGAAGTTGAGGACCTGAGATATGAAGGATATCAACTTAGGAAAGGACAGACATCCCTGAAGGCTGAATTAGAAGCAAAAACAAAGGACTTTAGGAAACTTCAGGAAGAGTATAGCAACAAGTGGGAAAATTATGATTGTATTAAGAGACAACTTACTGCTGTAACTGAAGAACTTGACAATTTAAAAATTAAGTGTGGAAAAACAGATGTCAGTTTCAAAAATTATATTGCGTCAAGTCATACAGTCGAGTCCTTATATGAAACACAATTAAAATTCAAAGAAAATCCTAAACAAGGGTCTAGGGTATGATAGTGTACCTCCTCCTTATAATCATAACTACACATCCATCCCGATGACACAGGACGAAATTGACATGGAGGTACATCTTCGATATGCCAAATGGGCTGCATTTGTGTCAGGAGGAGTTATTAATGTTGAAAATACTAATGTTTCTACTTCATGTGCAGGAAAAGTAGCAGAAGTTGAGAACAAGGAGAAAACCATTGAACAAACCAATATCTCCTTGAACTCTGAATCTGTTGCTTCAAACTCAGCTGCTTCTGATCAACCTGTCGTTGAGAAATAAAGGCCATTAATTCCAATGCAACAGAGTTCTTGTGGTAAGTGTGCATGTGGGAACAACAAGAGAGAAGGCAAAGATACGCCACCAGGGGCAGGAAGAAACAACTTCCCAGTGAAGAAAAAGACTTGTTATCACTGTGGAACACCTAGTCACATTGCCCGAAATTGTCCAAATCGCACATACGTTCCTTACTACGCACAAGGGTGGCAGAACATACCAAGAGGGAGATACCCAAAAAAGAAACCCCTCAAGGTCACGATCAGACATTAGTGACTGGAACGCGCAGAAGGCAAAGAATCAAACCCAAAAGCCCAGAATCAAAATCCCAAAGTCAAGAAGGGAATGTCGGCCAAGAAGCCAAATCAAAGAGATGATCTTGTAAAGTCAAAATCAAAGTCATCTCAATGGCCGACATCAAGATCAAAAGCAAGTACTGAGCCACCCATCAAATCGAAAAAGAAATGGGTTAAACCCAACTACAAATGGGTTCCGAAGGCTCAAACTCCCAAATCAACTAACGACTCTAATATTTCTACATCTTATGTTTGTGATAAGCAGGACATGTCATGGGAGAGAGTACCGTTCAAGGATGACAAAGGTCGAGCCATTTTCAAAATGGATTGGGTTCAAAAGACCAACTGATCCTGCTCTGTGTCGGAGCAGCTACGGAGGCATATCATCAGACTTCGGTTTGTTGGTAGTTGTTGCTTCTGGCATATGATTGGGGACACCTCTCAACTGTACCACACTTAGAACATTATTTGTGAGTATGTGTCATTTGCGGGAAGGGAAGAAAGGAAGGGATCACTCATGGGGATAGTACTTAATGACATGAAGAATTTTCGGATCTATTCTGAGTTTATGCGTGCTGCTCTTAGACCTTCTGGATGCAAATTCAATCTGTGACTTACGGTTTGATTTTTCTTCTCTATACTACTGAGTTTTTTTTTTAAGTTGATTCGCTTTAAAGACAATTTTTTTGTTTTAAGATAGTTTAAATTTGTGCATTTACTTTCATGTCTTGATTATGCACAAATTTAGGGGGAGAAATAAAAACAAAACAAATATTAGAAAATTTTAAAAATCCAAAAACATTAGAAAATCAGTAAATCAAAAATATGTTGGTTATGAAATGTGCTTGACGGAGATATTTTGGGAAGGGATACTATCAAGTAATAACAGGCAACCTGAGTCTGCGTAACGTATTCAAAGTAGAAGGGTCTATGCTCTAGTTTGATGCATTGGTAGGCACGAAAGATTCTAAATGGACTTGACTAGGCAGAGTTGAACTTAGGAAATTTATAGATTTGACAAATTTTGACCTAGTTAGATCCGCTCAGCCTGACAATATGACGCTCAGATAGGTTGAGCAGGGAGATATATATGGGAATCTACTCGTCACATTAATTGAACCCGTACTTAGAACCATGGTTTAACTTTTCCTCGATGTCCGGATTCTATCCTTAATTTCGGTTGGATGGGGCGACTGGTAAATTCCGATAAATTAGTTCTGTAGGAAATTGTTTTTTTTCTCTCTGTCTATCAGTTATATGTTGTTTCCTTTGCGTGACTTTCAATCCGACCTGGTACACAACATATGCAACTCTATTTCTCTACATGTTTTATATATATATATATATATATATATATATATATATATATATATATATATATATATATGAAACTCCTCTCATCTATTAGCCATATGTTGTCTCCTTTGTGTGACTTCCAATCCGACCTGGTAGACAGCATATGCAACCTTCTACTTCTCAACCCCTCTGAAGTAATAAGTAATAAGTAATAGAATTCTAAATCTATCCTCTCTCTGAATGGTTGTCTGCTCACCCGGTGTAAGGAGTACTCTAGAAGTTATTGATGGCTGGGGCATATCTGGAAGCGGGAAACATGTTCCAGTACAATTAAAATTGAACACTCAAAGATTGTCTATAGATCTCGCTGCTCAATTTAGGTGGACAACAATATCCCTGGTCATCGTCAGTTGAATGGTCCTTAAGATATAGTATCTAAGAAATTAGGATCAGATATAATATCTAGGAACTTAAGTTCACCTTGTCTAGTAACAAATAGTATGTCCTAAATCTGTCACAAATTTTCATGTTTAAGTGGACCACAATACCGACGATTGACCAGACAAAGACGTGAAGATAAAAGGTACCGACAAGTGGATAAAGGTTATCTAAAAACTTTGATCACAAATCACTCTTAAAGTTAGATATCATTTTTATTTTGTTAAATTTTTCATAGTTTCTTCTAATTTAAATATTAGGGGAGAATTAAAAATTATTAATTAAAAAAAACAGAAAAATATATTAGGGGAGAACTAAAAATTAAAAAAAATTAAAAAATAAAAAAAACGAAAAATTCAAAAATTTAAGAAAAATCAGAAAAATTAAAAATCCAAATATATATATATATATATATATATATATATATATATATATATATATATGTATATATATATATATATATATATATTAATTTGTGTGCTTAGTTTTCTTTTACTTTTGTTTCGTCTTGAAAAGTGATTTCAGGTATAGATAAGACTCATGGAGTTTGTGTTGAAGATTTCTGAGCCAAAGCCTCGTCCGTGAGCATCGAAGAATTCACATTAGAAGGAGCAAGAAATGAAGATTATTCTTTCGACATTCAATCCTTCAACCCCAGAAGAAAGGTCAAGCTGACTTGAAGAATATGTGACGGATTGCATTGAAGCCTCCTCAATAAGTCAGCTGCTATCTTAAACCTGCTGAAGTGATCTAGAAGATTTGTTCTCTCTGATGTTTTCTCTGAATATTCTCAAGCTGAATGCACTATCATTCAAGAATCAGTACGTAAAACCTCCTCACCCAACGTGCGTTCAATGCCAAATTCTGAAGAAAAGCCCAACCGCGCAAGATGAAGTCATTCATTGAAGATTCATCAAGTACATCTTGAAGTCATGAAGAATTTAAAGATTAATGTTGAAGCCAAGTTCCCAATGAAGATTATCAAGAAAGCCAGGTACTTTTTAGGGGGAGCTTGTTGGTTCATTTAAGAAAAGAAAAGAAAGTTATAAACCAAGGGGGAGATTGTTGGGTCAAAAATATGGTTTATACTTTGCTTTTCTAGGAAATTGTATTTTTCTGTAATGTTTATGAGTTTATGGTCAGGTTTACGGCCCGATGGGTGTTTACGGCCATATTCTCCAAGTATAAATATAGGTGTTAGGGGTGAGGAGTAAGATTTGATGAACACCAAGGAGCTTAAGTGTGTGTATTTGAAGGTGTTCTAGAGAGAGAAACTAGAGAGAAGTTTTGTGTGTGTGAATCTTTGTATCCGGATCTTCATTCTAATCATATCATACATAGATTCATCATCTTCTTGTTCTTCTCCTTCTCTTCTATTTGATCTGACATCATCTGTTTGATTGGGATTCCGCACCATCAAACGGATCTGATTGATACACAAGCAGATTGGGGACTTACAGAGAGCTCTGAAATAAAAGAATACTCCCCTCCTACCCGTGGATGTAGGTTGCCTTGACCGAACGACGTAAATATTGTGTATTGTGTGCTTATAGTTTTGTTATTTATCTGCTTTACTTCCTAACAAGTGGTATCAGAGTTGCGGTTTGTATTCCTATGGTTGAAGATGGCATCCCACAAGTTTGAATTGGAGAAGTTCAATGGTTCAAATGATATCACTTTGTGGAAGGTGAATATGAGGAATCTTCTGGTTCAACAAGGATGTGCAACAGCACTGGAAGTAGAGGCAAAACTAACAAAGGACATGACGACTAATAAGAAGGCGGACATTCTAATGAAGGCACAAAGTTCCATTCTATTGATCTTGACAGATGAAGTACTAAGGGTCGTCGTGGATCAGACAATTGCTTCTTGACTCTGGGATAAACTTTGTGACCAGTACCAGAGCAACTCACTGACGAATAGGTTGTATCAGAAGTAAAGGTTGTACATTCTTAGAATGTCTGAAAGTACCCACGTGAAAGATCATGTGGATAACTTCAATCATATTATCTTGGATCTACAAGGTGTTGATGTGAAGATTGAAGATGAAGAAACAGCTCATTCTATTATGCTCTCTTCCTAAATCATATGAGAATTTTGTTGATACCATGCTCTATGGTAGTACAACGATCACTGTGAATGATGTGAAGGACACTCTGATGTCCAAGGAACTGAAAAGAAAAGTTGAAGGTCAAGAGGAGGTGTCCAGTTCCGGTTTTTTTGTAGGGTAAGGGAGGAAAAAAGAAAGGAAAGGGGGAAACAGAGGGAGATCACATTCAAAATCAAATTCTAAAAGTTCATCGAACATGAAATGTTATAACTGTAAGGAGAAGGGGCACTTAAAGCAAAATTGACCACAACTGAAAAATAGTAAGTCCAAGAGTGAATCAAGCAGCAATAACAATCTAGTTATGGTTCAAGAAAGTTCTGATGAAGGGGACGATGGTGATGTACTGCTTATGAGTGCATCAAGTTCTATTGATGTTTATGTCTTGGATTCTAGGGTATCTTATTCACATGATGTATAATCGTGACTGGTTCGACTCCTTCAAAGAGTGGGATGGCACAGTCATGATGGGTGATGATTAGGTGAGCAGTATCAAAGATAGTGGCACGGTGCAGATCAAGATGCATGATGGCATGATCAGGAAGTTAGATTGTTTATACATTCCAGATCTTTTGAAGAATGTAATTTATCTTGGCACATTAGCTAAGAATGGGATGAGGTACGCTGGCGAAGGTTACTAGTTCAAAGTGACCAAAGGCTCTATGGTTATAATGAAAGGGAAGATGAATCGTGGAGGGGTCTATATCCTAGAAGGTAGTACTGTTTTTGGGAACAGTCGCTATCTCCCAATCCTTGAATGGAGGTGATGAGAAGATGATTGTGGCATCGTAGGTTGGGGCACATCAGTGAGAATGTCAAGCTAGTTCTAAGTAAACAAGGACTGCTTGGTGGAGAGGCTACTTCAAAGATAAAGTTTTGTGAAGCTTGCGTCAAGGGAAAGCATCGCAAAGTGAAGTTCGGTACCAATCAATGCACAAGCAAGGAAATCCTGGAGTATGTTCACTCAAATCTGTGGGGTCCTGCACCAGTGAAGTTTCAAGGAGGATGCTCCTACTTTGTGATGTTCATTGATGACTAATCAAGTAAGGTTTGGTTGTGCTTTGTAAAGACCAAATATGAGGTGTTTGGAAAGTTCAAGCAGTGGAAGACCACGGTTGAGAAAAGGTCTAGAAAACAATTCAAGACTCTGAGGACTGATAATGGGTTGGAGTTCTACAATGCTCCATTTGATAATTTATGCAAGGCAGAAGGTATAATGAGGCACCTTACTATACGGAACACACCTCAGTAAAATGGAGTGGCAGAACGGATGAATTAAACACTCAGGCAGCATGCAAGGTGCATGCGGATATTTGCTAACTTATCCAAGTAGTTTTAGGCAGAATCAGTTAACACTGCTTGCTATATGGTGAATATATCACAATCTACTACTATTGACTTGAAGAATCCTCAAGAGATATGGTGTAGGAAAGCCTCTAGCTATTCTAGTTTATGTATATTTGGATGCCCCACATATTCTCATGCGAATGATGGTAAACTTTAGCCAAGGGCAATGGAGTGCATATTTTTTGGATATACAAAAAAAGTAAAAGGTTATCGACTGTTGTGTACAAAAAAAGGAAGACTCCTAAATTTATCATGAGAAGAGATGTGACCTTTGATGAATCTGCCATGGGTATCCAGGGAGGAGGTCATACATGTCAAGTAAGGAACAAAGATCAGGATGTTAGCCAGAAGGTGGAGTTTGTATCTTAAACTCTAGAGATAGTTGTGATAAGTGACAAAGAGCAAGGTGGCAATGAACAAACTGGACAAGATGAAACCCAAGAGCAACCCATGGGATCTTCATCTAGTGGTGCTGATATCGGGAGGGATGATGGATCTGAATCTATAGTAAAGAGAAGATCAAAGAGGGCTATTCAATAACCTGATAGATATGTGGGATGTGTGAATTTAGGTTAACTTGACTTCATTGCTTTTTCTTTAGCAATTGGAGAAGACATTGACACTGAGGAGCCTTAATCATATAAAGAGGTTGTTGCGAGTAAAGAATAAAATGACTGGTTTATGGCCATGAATTAAGAAATGAAATCTTTAGAGAAGAATGAAACATGGGGTCTTGTTCCATTACTAAAGGGAGCAAAGCTAGTGGGATGCAAGTGTATCTTTAATAAAAAGGAAGGGATACCAAGATTTCTACCAGCTAGGCTCAAGGCAAGGTTGTTGGTAAAAGGGTTTTTTGAAAGAAGGAATTGATTATCACGAGGTATTCTCACTAGTCATGAAGCACAAGACAATTCGGGTTCTTTTGGCCATGGTGATTGCGTTTGATCTGGATCTTGAATAGCTTGATGTGAAAACTGCGTTTCTTCATGGGAACTTAGAAGATAAGATTTATATGTCCCAACTAGAAGGGTTCCTTGATTCTAAGAAGGTTCATATATGTTTGCTGAAGAAATCCTTGTACGGTTTGAAGCAGCCTCCAAGACAATGGTACAAGAGATTTGAGTCATTCATGATCTCCAATGGCTACACTCGGAACCAGTTTAAC
The DNA here is from genome assembly GCF_052625555.1 of Lactuca saligna. Lineage (NCBI taxonomy): Eukaryota > Viridiplantae > Streptophyta > Magnoliopsida > Asterales > Asteraceae > Lactuca > Lactuca saligna. Next base: position 146,520,686 of record NC_136424.1, on the reverse strand, counting down.
AATATTGTTTACTCAAAGGAATTGTCACCAAATTTCTACATATATATATATATATTGTTATATGTTGATGATATGCTCATCGCATCCAAAGACATGGCTGGAATAAATGACTTGAAGGCGGCCCTGAAGAATGAGTTTGAGATGAAGGATTTGGGAGCAGCAAAGAAGATACTAGGGATAGAGATTCAAGGGGATAGAAGATCAGGGTGGTTATGTATTTTTTAACAAAATTAAATTGAGAAAGTTCTACAGACCTTTAATTGTGATCAATCTAAGCCACTTGGAACTCCTTTGATGGCTGACTTTAAACTTGGTCCAAGCACTATACCCACTACTAATGAAGAGAGGAAGTACACGAGTAGGGTTCTGTACTGAAGTGTTGTTAGAAGTCTCATGTATGTTATGGTTTGTACCAGACTTAATTTGGCTCATGCAGTTAGTGTGGTTAGCGAGTTTATGAGTAATCCAGGGAAGACTCATTGGGAATCTGTAGAGTGGATCTTGCGATACTTGAAGGGAACGATAGATGTTTGCTTGGTGTATGGAGCAAATAAGAATAGTGAATTGGTGGGAAATGCTGACTTTGATTATGGTGGTAAGTTCTTGAAGTGTAGGTCATGGACATGCTGCATATTCACTTTATAGATGTGCCATCAATTGGAATTCATCGTTACAAGATACCGTTGCTTTGTCCACAATTGAATCTCAGTACATGTCCATGATGGAAGGAATAAAGGAGAAGATATTATTGTAGGGACTTATTCAGAGTCTTGGCATGAAGGTGGAGAAGCCTGTCATGTATTTTGACAGTCAAAGTGCTTTGAGTCTTGCAAAGAACCCTGTGTATCATGAGAAGACGAAGCACATTGATGTCAGGCTGAATTTCATTTCGGATATTCTAGATGGAGACAAGTTTTCAATACTAAAGACTGATACCAAGTTCAACCCATCAGATATGTTGACAAAGTCGTTGCCCACAGATAATTTCAAGCTTTTCTTGGACATGGTTGATGTTCGCAAGAGCTAGGTCCCTTCGGGACGAAGGAAAGAAAGGAGATGAAGTTCTTATTCGAGGTGGAGTTCAGAGGGTGCTCAAGTCAAGGTGGAGATTGTGAAATGTGACTCGAGCATTTGGATCATGTTCATGGAGCATTTGGAGCACTTGGGGTTCATGGAGCATGTTATAAAGGAACAAATTTTTTTAGAGAGGATTGGATCATCAGACAAAGGAACTGATCAGGTTCCAAAGGAACAGATCGTGTACAAGTGGGTTTGGAGCACCTAGAAGAAGTTTAGATCACTTAGAAGAGGTTTGGAGCTCTTGGAAGGGATATAGAGCAACAAGGGGTCCTTGTTGTGCCATTTGATAAATGGATGGGCATAGAGCGATGCTCTTACGCCATCTTGTTCTCCTCTTGCGCCATGATACTTCTTGTTGCGCCATTAATGGCCTTGTTGCGCCATCCATGTGCATGTTGCTCTATGGAGATGTTGTTGCTCCAAGATTGATTTTTGTGCACCACACTTGATGCTCTTAAGCCATTTATATCCCTAGTACGCCATCTAGGGTTGCTGTTGCACCTTAAAGAAGCTGTTGCACCATCATGGACCATCTTGGTACATGATGTGCCATATTGATTCATTTGTTGTGCTATGTTAATCCAAGTATTCCTAGAAGATGATAATGCTCAAGAACGTTCCAAAAGATGCTGCATGGCAGATTATGATTGGTTGACACATTTCATGGGCCTATGGGCCAATAGGCTTGGCCCATTAGGGTTTTAGGTCTTATCCCTCAAGTATAAATAGGGATGTATGCTAGGTCATTTTTGTCTTGAATTCTAGAGTGATAAGCAAATCTCTATGTAATTGTACTTGTAACCTCTGTTTTAGAACTCTGAAATAAAAGAATACTCCCCTCCTACTCGTCGATGTAGGTCACCTTGACTGAACCACGTAAATATTGTCTCTTGTGTGCTTATATTTTTGTTAGTTATCCTCTTTAGTTCCTAATAGCCACGTTATGGGAACTCCAAGACAAAATAGTCATGTAACCCCAGTTGCCATGTCGTGGCCACCAAAATGCCAGGTCGTGGGAACTAGGCTCCCACTGCTTAACAGATTCAACTCTCAAGCTGTTAATCCATCCCTTCCCACTTTCCATAGAGCTTCCTAAGGCCTAATACATCACAAATATGGATGGTTTTTAGGTATACATGTCCAATGAAAGTCTAAAGCACGATCTTAGGTCAAATGGATAAAAAGCACCAAAAGCTCACGCATGGAGTCTAATACACCACCAAACTACAGATCTGAGACTTATGTTCACCAAAGGACCTCCATGATCCATAAAGTTGCTAACTATATGGACTACATGCATTCAAGTAAACCCAATCATAAATAAGGGTGGATAAAACATAGATCTCGCACGCTTAAATGAGAAATATAAGAACTTAATGACTCAGAAGGGTCTAGAAACAACACAAGATGATGATTAGGAGGCTTACTTGATGAAATAATGCACCAAACGAATCTTCTTCTTCTATAAGGAGCTAAAAACCACCAAAATAGCTCTCAAGATCAAAAATGGAGGCTAGGGTTCATTTATGGTTGAGAGGGATGTGATGGAGGTTGAGGGTATGCAAACCCTAACCATCACATCGCTTAAGTAGGGCCCATGAACCCAAAATTTTTGGGTTTTGCAATCAGGCCTCCCCACGTCGTGGCCAACATGATGCCATGTCGTGGGAACTTAAATGAAATCGTGATTCATCCAACTATGGCTACGGCGAGGTGCCCCCTTCACCACATCATGGCCTTCAAGAAATTACAATTCCAACCCTTTACTTTGCTAAAATTAAAGAAGTGTACCTAAATTTTGTATATTACACCAACCATTGTGGCATGGTGATGTGTCGGTCATTGATGACGTTTCACTGAAATGTGATGATGACATGACATATTTTTGGTGACCTCACATTCTAGTAGTTCAATTGAAAAATAAAATAAAATGTAGTGACTTAATTAAGAAAGAAACATAGTGCCAAAATCAGACTTTCTTGAAAAGTTAGTGTCTTTTGTGCATGCCCGTATTAAACATAATAGTTGAAACATATTGGGAGGCTTAAAACCTTTTGTGGGAAAGCTTTTGGATTAATACAACACAACAAAGTCGGCGATTACACATGGAATGCCATAATCTTGTTGTTATTATTTTGCATTTCAATCTCCATCTTTTGGATTTTCTCTTGGCCATGATCCTTTGATCTTGCATGAAGCATGTAATTACTCCATCTACCTTATTCCATATATGTTTGTATGTGCAATTACCATGCCTCTTGTGAGATTTCTATAATCATCGAGTCTAACTATGTCATTGCTCATAAGTTCTTCACCTATTTTTATATTTCCATGTCCTATTTGTTGGGGATCAAACTTCAAGTTAAAGATGGGCCATGTTGGTGCTGATATGGCATTTATTTTTTAAAAATGGTTATATTTTATTTTGATGGTATTTTATTTCAAATTTTAATCATTGTGTAAGCATTTTGGTGTGACTTTCTCCATGGACGCACTTATAACTATGAACGAGTTCTTCTAGCTTGTTGTCCAATGGTTGTCGGGGTTTGGTAATTGCATTATTTTTCAAAATAAAAAGTTCCAATAATAGCAAACAAAGCCTAAATTTTATAGTCTTAAATGGTGTGAACTTCTTGTGTTAATATCTAACTTGTTACAAAATTCATAGCTTGAAACAACACTTCCTTCCATATAATATTTCGTTTCATCGACAAAGTTCAAGGTATCCACAATTATAACATGTCAATTCCCAAGTATGAGAATTTTATTTTAAAAAGGGCAATTTTTCAATGGAACTCATCGAGTTGATGGCCTTAACTCAACGTGCAGAAATCTACGGGCAGTGGATCTTTTTGGACCAACTCGACAAGTTGGAGAAGGAAAACTCAATGATTTAGTGGCTAAATATGAAACCCTAATTTTTAGGGTGTTTCACCTTATTTAAAGGCCTTATTTCCTATTGTTGGCCTCCCTAATCGCCCTATGTCTAGAAACCGTAGCCTTGTGTTTTCTCTCCAATTTTTGAGTGTGTGTGAGCTTAAAGAGTGTTTCCTTAGTATTCTCTTGAAGAAGCTTGAAGTTGGTGGTGCATAGCTTGAAAGGGGAAGCTTTAGATCCAGAATCTTCTTGAGTTTAGCTACTCTTTTGAGGTAAAAAGTTGAAAACTTTCCCATCTATTGCTTAGATCTCTTCCTGGGAATTTTATTGTCATTTTAGGCTCATTTGTATGTTTGTTCTCGGTTTGAGCATGTCATGGAGTTATAACTTCAGATTTGGATGTTTTGTGGCCTCCTTGGGCTTAAAGTGTCATGCTTTGTTTGGGTCTAGGCTTCCTTTATGTTCTAATTCCCCTAATAGTCCTTTGAGTGTTTTAGCCACTTGGTGCTATGTATGGATGTAAAGTTAGCATATTTACATGGTTTTTTAGATCCTGGGTTCCAAATCTACATTCTTGAGCATTAGAAGGGATGAAAAGGGACTGAATGAGCTAAGCTGGGAAAACTTGACGAGTTGGATTGGGTTTTCCCGCTTTTTCTGGAAACTATAGCAACTCGATGAGTTTTACTGAAAACTCGGTGAGTTGGCTCGGGTTTTCCTTGTTTCTCAAAGTACTTAAGAAACTCGACGAGTTGGTATGTGTACTCGACGAGTTGAGTGAACAAGGACTGTTGATCTTATCAGGTGAGTCTTCCTCATTATACTTTCGGGTCGAAGGCACTGAGTCTGGCCTATTGGTTTGATAACCTAATATTGTTGATATGTTGAGTATGTTATATTTATGCATGCTAGTCTTTCAATGTTAGTCTGGTAGATATGTAAGACTGCCTGTGAATTGCATGTTTATCTATTTACGATATTATTTGTTATATGTCGACATATTGTGTGGGTTGTTTTGAGGTTGTATTGTTTTGTGATGTAACCAACAAACCCTAAAGTATGTCAGATGTGATTTGAGGGCCTGGGAGGGCATGTCAAACTCATACTGAGGACTCATGAGCATTCTAGATACGAGCTAAGTGTCAGGACGGGCATGCCATACTCGTACTGAGGGCTTACCAGTATTCAATCTATTAACTTACCAGGCCGATGAGCAAGCCTGACACAAGTTTTGGTCCTATGAGACAATCCAAACTTATGTTGTCGGATCAGGGGTAATCTAGTCAGTAAAGTTGTGGACCCATTGCATGTTGTTATTATATTGTGTTATTGTTCTTATGTATTGGTATTTTGGGGGGAAAATTACTAAGCTTTGGGCTTACAGTTGTTGAATTATGTTTCGGGTACTTCTTAGGATCGCGGGAATGTGAAGGGGTGATCGTGCACCTCCTCATGTTTTTATTTCAGGATTTTGGGAATATCTGATATGAACCTTATTTTGGAAACAATGTGTAAACAATGATGATTTTGAATGTTTTAACAAGTTTACAATTTTCATGAATATTATGGGTTTTACAAGTTGTTATCAGAGCCTTGGTTTGAGTGAATTGGAGGAACACTCATGTGAATCCAGTCTCAAACTAAGGAAAAGATTTTCAAAATGATTTTCAAACGGTTTTCAAAATACTAAAGGAGGATGTGATGTGTATAATTAGCCGGAGCAAGTAAGTAGACCCCAAAATAACATATTACTATTTGATGTTGTCATATTATAGAACAACATGCTAGTGAAAGGCTAGGGATCTTCAGGAATTTCATGATAGAATTGCCTGATTATATGATGCCTGATAGCCTAGGGCCTTTCTTTTATGAAATTGACATCATTACTGTAATTGATTTGTGTATGCATCGTGGTTATATATAATTAAGATCTTATAGCATGGGAATGTTTGGTTGGGCCTTATTTCCTATTCTTGTTTGATGAAGGGCTTAAGCTACGATCATATATTCGACTGTCTATAGGGTCCAGTGTTATGTATGGCTAGCATACACAAGTGTTGCAGGGTTGGTGGAAGTTTCATGGATGAGTGGTGACGCATCAGCCAGCCAGTAGTGAGATATTTAGCCTTTCCTCTAGGAATGACGATTGAGCATTCGTCTATGCTTATGAGTATTGTTAGGGTGTTGTCATGATCCTTGATACTGTTGGGTTTTGAGCATTCTAACAGTCCTAAGTGTACATGCAACCCTAAATACCTTGGATCTATGTTTTCTCTATTATACATACAAATATGAACATCCAAGGTATTATCCTAATCTAGCATACAAAACAATGAATATAACAAGATAGAATACATACCTCTTTGATGTAGAATGTCTTCATGAAGCTTGAGTGCCTACCGCCTCAAGTGTGACACCTCAAATGGTTCACACAACACCAAATACACTTGGAATGACTTGAGAGAAATCCACAACTCATGAAATCGGCTAGCCTTTCTTTTACACAAACTAGTGACCGATTTTGGTGAATAATATGATGCTTATATAGTGTGTTACAATTAGGGCTACACCATGTAAACCCTAATTGTCATGACCTTTCATTTCCATGACCCATGGGTTATGTAACCTCCATGGAGCATCCTATGGGTTTAACCCAACTTGATTATCCGTGGAGCTTTGGCCCACTATATAAGTTATGGATGATTTGCACAATCAACCCATAAATTTAATTAGTCTTCTTTTGATCACATAATTAATTCTAAATTAATTCTTGATCAATACTAATTAAATATTATTATTCTTATTATTAATATACTATAACTTATAATATATTAATAACCATAAGTGTCTTATTTCTCTCATTTAGTCTATCCAAGTGCATGATGCCACACAACCCAAATGGACCATGTTGGGTCGGGTCAAGTCTTACCAATTATAGTTATGGACGTAAAGATTAATCCAACAATCTCCCACTTGGATAATTCTAAAACTATTATTGCCTATGACTTCAAGAACCGACTAGCAATCATAGCTCTCAAAAGCTTCTGTCGAACTCTGACCTTGTCGATAATATCTGACCTTTGTCAATGACTTTTCCTTTAGATAAGGGATCGTATATTCCTCCATTCTAGACATTGTATGGACTGAAACATGGATTATAATCATTCTCTCTGTCCATTTGTTGTTTCCCAATTTCTGATTTATGACGACTAACTAGTTGAACAAATCAAATCAGTCCCGGCTCGGCCGAGCACTTACATTTGTCATCACCAAATCATCGAGGGGCCCACAGATATCGCTTTTATCCTAAAGGTAAAAGGAATGGATAAACTTCGACTCATATGGCTTGTTCTACTACTTGTTGAATCATACACAAAGGCACGTTTTATAACAACAAGTTACCAATGCATTTTCGTGCAATCAATGTACAACCAACTCATAGTAACAACTCATATCTCTAGGTTTGAAGAATAGAAGATATTATCATCTCATGGTCACTCGTGATAAAATCCATGAAGTTCTTCCAATGAGCGCGGGTTGAATCCAATACTCAGAACTTATGAGCACTCATAAGTGTTGTAACACCACCTTATCCAACATCTTAGACCTCTACAAGCCCAACCCATGACAGTATTGATTCATATCTACTTCCAACATATGACCGAATGTAGATGGTTTGAATAACTTAGTCATTCAGAACAACGATCTAGTTATTCTGGAAATCAAAACATGCAAAGTGAAACACAATGATAATCGAATCCAATATGATCTCAGAACTTATGAGTATAAATAAAACACATTTTATTTAGCACCATATGATTAAACATAATTCATTGCATACTGTTTCAACTATCAACTTTATTCTTGAATTAAAACAATAGTAGTCCCATGCTCCAAGCATGTACACTATGTTTTCTAAACACTAGTCATGCCACACACCAAATATGCATACTATGTTTGTCTATGATTTTTACTTTGCGAAATAGACCAATTGAACATAACTCCAATGATTCTCATTTCACAGTCCCAAATCTTTACTGCAAATGCAAGAATTCCAAATTCATGCCATTTACTGAAATTTATTAGATTCTAAACTTATATGCATTGATCCTCTTGTAATGATTATGCACAAAGTCAGAAATACTTGACAACAAACATTACAGAGCATTCCAAAGGAGATTAGCTCCTTGGAAACATCCTTCTGGCATTAAGTTTCCTAATATTACACAGATTGAATAACTTCAAACTTTGAAACATTTCCAGATTCCATTTTGACTATCACTTCTGAACAAGAGTTGTCTCCTTACAGATTATTTCAATATGTTCCTTCCAGAATTATCACTATACTTCCAACAGTCCTTGAGCAACCAATCTTTGGTAAACCTTAGATTGTCCTCGATAATTGTTTAATCTGTTTAGTCATATCCAATTCTAGACCTTTTCCCTTCTTAATGCCCCAGGAATTTGGACAATTTTAGAAATGATGAATATAGCACATGCAATCGATCCTATATCCGAAGCATATGGGAGATGATTCATGATGTCTCACATAAAGACTAAACCAGTCTTTGCTATAATATTTCCATTTCGATTTGCCAAGTTCTCATAATTCAGATTATGAAAAGGGATGCTGTAATCACAATCGAATTTTAGAACGCAAATAATGGACCCATATATACAGAATTTCCTTATGTTGAGCCATTCCAACATGAAATTCATATATATATATATATATATATATATATATATATATATCCTTGACTAAATGATTAAAACCTCACGATCTAAGCTTATAGATTTGAGATGAAGTATAATTTCCTCTCCCTTAATTATAGCAAAACAACTTTTTCCCAATTGAAACCTTTTGTTTTCTATAATTAACATTGCTAACTTTCAATACTTATCATAATTATCATGCTCCCACTAACATGATGACTATTAGCATGACACTTATGCTCCCACTATCTTTGACAGGTGCTCAGAAATCAGCTGACTTTCTTACCAAAGTTCAGATTTCTGATACTAGATTGTTTTGATAAAACTTTATCAAAATCATACTCCTTGCCTTAGATAGCACACTTGTGTGTCTAAACAATTTTAAGAACTATGAAAATGGATGTCGTAATCATAGTTTCGATTGTTTAGACCTTTGCCACTTTTCACAAGTCCATGTTAGTGTGCTGGAAAACCACACATGCTCCACTAACGACTTTGAGAATGCAAATATCACAATTGCTATCTACTTCAAATCTATCTACTTGGTGGAAGTGTTTCCTCACCATCATTTTCATGAATCGGAGAGAAACCTTATGACCCTTAGATTTAATGGTGTATGTGTTCTTATCCATGTGAATTGTCAAAACCATAATCACAAGACCAGGTTAGTGACAAGTCCAAACTCATATGGACTGAACTCAATCGTAATATCTTGCCACCTGGCAGCTCAAGGGCCTGCCATTGCTTCCAAGTTGTTATGCAACCAATTGAGAACTCTAAGAACTCATATGCAAAGCCAACTTTAACTGAAATAGGCACAGAATATGTCAACACGATAGGTTATAAACCTCAAGTCGTGTGCCAGTGAAGAACTTCAGGTTTTATTCTTGATTAGTTCTTGAGACTTTCAAGACCTTTAAGACTCCCACTGTCCTTTTGACATATAAGACTTTCTTGTCAGATATTCAAGAGATAGTATGGATTCTAATCAAGACAAACACTTCACACAGTTGGCCTTAGTTGGTCTTTGTTTTATCCAAAACATCACAACTTACCAATTTCAAATCTACAAGAGTAGGAAACTTTTACTCTTACATTTGACAAGTGTTTTAAACCTTCTTTAAGACATGTCACTCATATTACAATCTTGGAGTATGACTCTAAAACTTGTATTGGAACGAAGTATGACTCATCTTCTTGATTTAACCATTTCAACAATTCAAGATTCCTCTTCTTAGTCATAAGAATGCACTAAGATTTCCTTAGAGAACTAATTGTGCTATGGTTTCTTAATCGTTTAGATGATCACAAAACTGATACTAAAGTACTCTCCCATCTTTTTAGATTTGAGAAACTTTTATCCTTCTGCCTAAATTGATTCTTCTTATTCACTCTGTCATACATTGAAACTTTTCCAATGTCTCAAAATTACACTTAAGCTTGTAAGTATAACCATATTTACTGAGCTATAGTAAATTATGACGAACAATCTTATCTATCTTTTGTGGTGGACTTAGCCAGTGCACAAGAATGTGTACTCAATCCCTTAGTCCTTTACATGACTCACACACCCATGTGAGCAAGTAGTTAGTCTTAATTTTCCAATACTTGAAAGTTCTCATTCATCATGCTATACAACTTGCATGATTTCAAGTTCCGGTCCAATTGAAACTTGGGTGATGAGAATCTTTCCTTATTTGGTAAATTTAAACATTACCACAAATGAAAGAATCAATTTCATATTTCCACTCCTGCTATTAATGGAATCATATAAGCAACAATTTTTTTCCTCAAATGCCATTGTAAGGATATTTTAAAATAAATAAAATCTAAAATTTCCTTTTATTTTAAAAACTTTGCGGAAAAACTATCCTTACAATGCAAAAGAGCATGAAAACTTTGTTGTTATCTATTCCTAAGCAATATCTCATAATTCATAAGAAGTGGCTCAAGAATCCAATCTTCAAACTATGCGATAGGAATCCATCTACGCGATTAGATTCAGCATATTCTTTCTTTAAGTTTCTTTACTTTTCTTTGACTCTTAAAACATCAACATGTGACCTAGTCACATCATGTATCAAGAATCTCAGAATAGAAACTTAGCAGAGTTAGATAGTGGACTTTACCTGAAGTAGAGTCAAACTTATTGACTTTAACATCCTTAGGTAAATTTGGCAGCTTCGTAACCAATGTCCCTTTCTTTGGCAATTCAACATATGGATGCTTTGGTAATGGAACATGGGACTATCCCAGACTTAGCCTTTCTCTTTACCATTTGGTCAACCTAGTTGACTATGGTCAATCCCTTTCCTTGGGAAGAGAATGCTTTTTTCTGGATTTCCAGTGTCACCATTGTCAATGTCCATAAAGTTTTAGGAAGTTGATCTTAGTAAATAGATAAGATCGTTAAGGGTCTTGTCATAGTCTGTCTCATAGAAGTCCCAAAGGAGCTCACTGTGTGACTTAGAAAGTGATTGAACCACCAACTCTCTCAAGACTTTGACACCCAACTCTCCCGGCTTGTCAATATGTGACTACATCTCCAAGATATGATCACACATAGACCTTTGCTTGCCAATAGGGCTTGAGTGACCTTAAACTTTTCAGGAACTTGTGGGTTAGGGAGAATAATTGGAGGAGGTGAAAGAAGTATGATTTCCATGGGACATCATCTTCATTTAGGAAAACTTGTTTCAAGAGATTTGAGAAGATCATAGATGTCTAAACCAGACATCTTTCGGGAGATATTCAAGATAGTTGATTTAAAGTCCTTAATATGACATCCAATATGAAATATTAAGGCTAGAATCCAACAAACTATTTTATAACTTAGAAGAGGGATGCCGTAATCCAAGCTATAAAATATTTGAAGGTAGGTGAATGACGATTCACCAATTTCCACCAAGACAAACGAAATGTATTATTAGGTTTTAATTGGATTTGAAACTCCTAGATCTTTCGAGATTCATTGAACTTTTCAATGGCATGTTTCCATCTCGAGTGTGCCCTTCAGGTTTTGTGACTGGGATGTCGAGGATCACAAAACAAGGTGTGAAGTAACTATGCAAATTACTTGGTACCCTTAAGTGTTTACCCCTCAATCGATGTGTCGGTTAACCACACACGCTCCATCGATACTATGATAAACATTAAGTTACCCTTTGCATACCTTGTTAAATATGAGTTAGTGTGCCGGTTAACCACACACGCTCCACTAACCGACTTCAACAAAGTGCAAAGTGTAATTTCATGGATTAGCACCTTATTCACATTTTCCTAAGTAACTAAGATTGGGTATTAATAAAAGGTTTAGTTACTTAGTATTTATCATTAATACTTTTAATGAAGGGAGAATTCTAGTCCTTGTCCTACCCGTTCGGCTAACGACCCTCCACCGGTCAAGGAAGCGGTGGGTGAGAGTGGACACCCATTAAACTGTCATTTTATAGGCAGTAACCTTATACCCCCCTTATAGACTGGCTTCGTGAATGAGGCCTACTAACGGTAAGACTGACTTGCTCTTATACATACATATATATATATATATATATATATATATATATATATATATATATATATATATATATATATATATATATATATATTATTAACTTATAATAGTATAAAGTATAAGGGTTGAATTTTAACTTTTAAAATTCTAAGGGCTAATTTGGAATTAAAGTATTCATAAGTGAAAACTTTTCAAATTCCAAAACTGGAGGGCAAGTTTTGAAACTATTCAAAACTAATTAATTCCATAACTTATGTGTTTAAAGTAGTTTTAAATAAAAGACTCTTCAAGTTCCATAACTTGAAGAAAAGTTATGGAAGACTTTAAATTATTAAAGAATGTAACTTTTTCTTTATTTTGTAACTTACTGAATTAATTAAGGTTACATATTTTATTACTTAATGAAGTGACTCTTGAACCTCCATAACTTGAGGACAAGAATCTTCATCTTTTGTAACCATTGCAAACTTTTATGATTTTTATGACACTTAAATGTGACTTTTCATATAACTTGAGGACAAGTTACAAAAAATGCATTTTAGAATCAACTCTTAGATTAAAATGGATTGGAAACAATAATTTCACATAACTTCCTATTAATCTAAGCAACTCATAAGAACAAGATAATTCAAATCAAACTTTTTCATGTAATTAGTCTAAACCTTAAACTAATACAAAACATGAATCTATTGACAATCATCTTTGAAATTGGATTAGCATGAACATTACCACATCAAAAACAAGTTTATAAGTCCAAAAACATCTTAGGGTAATGTTCCTAGTCCAATTCCAGCCAAAAAAGTCGAATTTATGCTGTCTGGGGATCCAACTCGTCGGGTGCATGAACCAACTCGGCGAGTTGGATCAATTTGATCACTTTTCAGGCATGGACTCGCCGAGTCTCCTGATGGACTCCCCGAGTCCGATGCCCAGACAGCAAAACTTCGATTTTTAAAGCAGTTTTGCAAGTATAACAAGAAAACAAGCCTTGGCTCTGATACCACTGTTGAGTTTTGATCATTCTAACACTCCTAAGTGTACATGCAACCCTAAATACCTTGGATCTATGTTTTCTCTATTATAGATACAAATACGAACATCCAAAGTATTATCCTAATCTAGCATACAAAACAATGAATATAATAAGATAGAATACATACCTCTTTGATGTAGAATGTCTTCATGAAGCTTAAGTGCCTAGTGCCTCAAGTGTGACACCTCAAATTGTTCACACAACACCAAATACACTTGGAATAACTTGAGAGAAATCCACAACTCATGAAATCGGCTTGCCCTTCTTTTACACATACTAGTGACCGATTTTTGTGAATAATATGATGCTTATATAGTGTGTTACAATTAGGGTTACACCATGTAAACCCTAATTGTCATGACCTTTCATTTCCATGACCCATGGGTTATGTAACCTCCATGGAGCATCCTATGGGTTTAACCCAACTTGATTATCCATGGAGCTTTGGGCCACTATATAAGTTATGGATGATTTGCACAATCAAACCATATATTTAATTAGTCTTCTTTTGATCACATAATTAATTCTAAATTAACTCTTGATCAATACTAATTAAATATTATTATTCTTATTATTAATATACTAGAACTTATAATATATTAATAACCATAAGTGTCTTATTTCTCTCATTTAGTCTATCCAAGTGCATGATGCCATGTAACCCAAATGGACCATGCCGGGTCGGGTCAAGTCTTACCAATTATAGTTATGGACTTAGACATTAATCCAACAGATACAAACACAGGTAGGTGTGGAAGGTAGTATGGGCCCTTACCACAAAAATCACAGGACCCGTGCGCATAACAAGGAAGTCACAACCCCTATGGCTTCATTGGGATTTGGTTCCGCCTTATTTATGTGGATTATCTAATATCTTATTTGTCTATTTTCAGTATGGTGACTACGAGCCGAGTTGAGATTTGATTCGGGTCGGGATCAGGGGCTGACAGTCAGATGAGGTCAAAGATTCAGATGCCAGGATCAGGAGGATCCTCCAAGAGGAGGTTGTGACTGTCGTCTGGGGTCAGATTCCGGAGACGTTTGGGTCTATCGAGACCGCTATGATGGGGCTTTTTGATGAGAGATACACAGCCATTGTCGAGACCACTGCTGTTGCAACCTCTACAGCCGTAGTTGTTGCAGGTGTTGGGTTAGGGCAGGCCTTTTCAGTATCGGGACTTCGATAATACAACGCCCCCGACATTCGATGGAGTCTAGGACCCGATTGTAGCCATGAGGTGGTTATCTGATGTGAAGGGGTGTTTCTTCATATGTTCATGCTCTGCTGACCAGAAGGTCAGATGTGCTCTGAACATTCTGAGGTTTGGAGCGAAGGATTGGTGGAGACTTGTTACAGGATCGTATTCCTGATGAGCACAGGGATACAGTATCTTAGGATCAGTTCAGAGAGATGTTTTGTACTCGCTACATTCCTCGGGTGGAGCAAGAGAGGTTTGCTCAGGAGTTTTTGGAGTTAAGTTAGTGATCGGAGTCCGTGATGGAGATCACCTAGATGTTTACTGAGAGGGCCATGTTTTTCCCTAAGTTTGCGTTGGAGCAAGCTGAGATGACCCGTTACTTGAGCATGCTCAATACGGATATTCGGCAGTTTATTTCTACCCAGCAGTGTGATACTTTGTTGGAGTTGTAGGAGGGCTCTAGGCGGTGTGAGATTGAGATAGAGCTTTATTTGAGAGAGAAGAGGAAGGCCCCAACGCAGTCGCAGCCTACGACAAAGTGGTTTAAGATCGCTGATGCCAGATCCAGGGGCCAGAAGGGTCGTACTTGTGACAAGTGATGCAAGGCACAAGAGGGTACTTGTCGGCCATCTTCTAGGGCCACATTTGTGACCGGAAGGGTTACATGGTGAGGGATTCCCGCCAGCAGGCTCTAGCACTCAGTTCCAGGATTTTCTATTATTGCAACCAGGTTGGCCAGAATGCCAATTGTCCATTCCTCGCTGCCAAGATGGTGCAAGCACCAACACTAGCTACATTCAGGAACACTGACGGAAGTCAGGGCAGGGAGGAGCTCCTGAGGGCTTAATATCGCGCTTTCCAGCTCACTGGCGAGGAGGCCAGAGCAACACCAGATGTTGTGACTAGTATGTTTCTATATCTTATCTTATTGATTATGATTGTTTTATGCTCGTATGTTTATACCTCTGTTAGGTACGTTCTTAGTGAACTCTTTGTTTTCACTTGTGTTATTCGACTCTGGTGCGAGTCGGTCCTTTGTCTCTCAGTATTTTAGTAGGGAATTTCCTTTGCCCTTAGGGGATTTGGAGTGTCCGTTGCGAGTTTCCATTGCCAACGAACTCATGGTTTTTGCTATTTTGGTTTATCAGGGTTGCATTCTGGAGATTTTAGGAGTATCTTTCTTGATCGATTTGATTCCTATTCCTATGGGAGATGTCTGCGTAATAGTGGGCATGGATTGGCTAAGCCGTTTTAGTGCCATGATCGACTACGAGGTTCAGGGTGTGGTAGTTGGAACCTCAAGTGGGGGAGAACTGGTTATTTATGGAGAGGCGTCAGGCTAGGTTTGGGGTTTTGTTTGGCAGCTAGGGCTCGGTAGTATATTCGGTGCAGGTGTGCAGGTTATTTGTCTAATGTGGTGATTACGTAGGTTGGGATCAGGTATCAGTTGCTGATGTTCCGGTTGTTAGGGAGTTCACTTATGTGTTTCTGGAGGAGTTGCCTGGTGTGCCTCTGGAGAGGCAGGTCGAGTTCAGGATCGACCTTGTTCCAAGTGTGGCCCTTATTGCCAAGGCATCATATTGATTGGCACTTCCTGAGATGCAAGTGTTGTCATCTCAGCTGCAACAGCTGTTGCGCTAGCAGTTCATCCGTTTGAGCAGTTCTCCATGGGGAGCCCCAATTTTATTTGTCAGGAATAAGGATGGTTCGCACCGGATGTGCATCTATTATAGGGAGCTAAACAAGTTAACGGTGAAGAATCGTTATCCCCTTCTATGGATTGAAGATCTCTTTGATCAGTTGCAGGGAGCATCTTGGTTCTCCAAGATAGACCTGAGGTTTGGGTAACATCATGTCAGGGTGAGGGAGGAGGATGTGGAGAAGACCACGATCTAGACTCGCTATGGGCATTGCGAGCTCATGTTGATGCCATTTGGGCTCACCAATGCTCCTGCAATATTTATGGATTTGATGAATCGGGTATGTCGGTCGATGCTCGATCGCTCGTTTATCATGTTTATTGATGATATATTGGTATATTCAAAGACCAGAGAGCAAAATGAGCAGCATCTTCACGAGCTTCTGGGGGGGTTGACGTGAGAATGGCTTTATGCTAAGTTCTCGAAGTGCAATTTTTGGTTGTGAGAGGTCCGGTTCCTTGGACATCTTGTTAACCAAGATGGGTTTTGGTCGATCCGGCCAAAATCGAGCCGGTGATGCAGTGGGAGGTTTTGAAATCTCCCTTGGATATCAAAAGTTTCCTAGGTTTGGTAGGGTACTACCAGAGATTCATTTAGGATTTCTCCAAGATTGTAGTACCCCTCACTCGTCTGACGAGGAAGGGGTGGATTTCCGGTGGGGCCTTGAGTAGCAGTCTGCATTTCAGGCCCTTCGGCAGAGACTTTAAGAGGCCCCAGTCTTGGCCCTCCAAGAGGAAATTGAGGATTTTATGATTTTCTGTGATGCATCCATCACCGGATTGGGGTAGTCCTCATGCAGAGAGGACGAGTGATAGCTTATGCTTTGTGGTAGATAAAGCCGCATGAGATGAGATATCGCACACATGATCTTTAGATGGGAGCGGTGGTTTTTGCTCTCAAGCTTTGGAGGCATTATCTTTATGGGGTCCGATGTACTATCTACACAAATTGCAAGAGTTTGAGGCATATTATGGATCAGTCAAACCTGAACATGAGGCAGCGCAGGTGGCTGGATGTGGTCAAGGATTATGTCTGTGTGATCCTTTACCATCCGGGTAAAGCGAACATGGTGGCGAATGCCCTGAGCCGCAATTCAGTTGCACCTTCTGTTAAGGTGGCATGTATGAGGATATCTATGGATTCTCTACTTTTAGGTTTGATTATGGATGCTCAGTCTGAGGGTGTTCGATAGGAGAATTGGAAGATTGAGAGGATTAGGGGTGAGATCACCATATTTTTGTCGGATAGTCAAGGTTTGTTGAACCATTATGGTCAAGTGTGGGTTCCTGTGTCTGGTGGGGTCATACAGATTGTGTTGGTGGAAGCTCATAAGTCTTGCTTTTCTATCCATCCAAGGGCCACCAAAATGTATTGGGATTTGAGACTGAGTTACTGGTGGTCATGCATGAAGAGAGAGACCGCTTGGTATGTTGAGAGGTGCTTGACCTGCAGGATGGTCAAGGCTAAGAATCAGAGGCCGCATGGCAAGCTGCAGCCTATGGAGTTTCCATTGTGGAAATGGGAGCATCTTTCGATGGATCATTAAGTTGCTGAAGATGGCAAAGGGTTTTGAGGCTATTTGGGTCATTGTGGATCGATCAATCAAGAGTGCCCATTTTGGCAATTCGGGAGAGCTCGTTGGCCGAGAAGTTTGTTGATGTGTATATTCACAAGATTATCCCTCTCCATGGGGTTCCAGTCTCTATTGTTTCAGACTGTGATGTTCGGTTCACCTCCCGTTTCTAGTAGAAGTTCCACTAGGAACTCGGCACGAGGCTGCATTTCAGCAAAACTTATCATCTGCATACCGAAGACTAGAGAAAATTGACCATTCAAACTCTTGGGGATATGTTGCGAGCTTGCATCATTGATTTTGGTGGGTGCTGGGACTCCTACCTACCTTTTGCTGAGTTTTCCTATAACAACAATTTCCACTCCAATGTTGGTGCTCCGCCTTTTGAGTTGTTGTATGGGCGGAGGTGTTATACCCTAGGTTATAGGGCGAGGTTGCCCATAGGGTCATGAGTTGGACCGAGGTGGTTCTGTAGACTATAGAGATGATTCACC